>NW_020837948.1:36054675-36121788 GCF_003676395.1 Aethalodelphis obliquidens
TTTTTTTTTTTTTTTTTTTTTTGCGGTACGCGGGCCTCTCACTGTTGCGGCCTCTCCCGTTGCGGAGCACAGGCTCCGGACGCGCAGGCTCAGCGGCCATGGCTCACGGGCCCAGCCGCTCTGCGGCGTGTGGGATCTTCCCGGACCAGGGCACGAAGCCGTGTCCCCTGCATCGGCAGGCGGACTCTCAACCACTGCGCCACCAGGGAAGCCCTCTCCTACTTTTTATTAGAACTTGGGTAAATCACTTCACTTTTCTGAGTCTCAGTCTCCTCATCCGTCAAAAGAACTCATAATATTTACTTTCGCTATAGCTAGATGGAGAAAGTATATAATGCATACATAACACCAAGGAGAATATATGGAACACAAGAAGTGCTCAGTAAGAGGAAAGCTCTTTTCTAAGTATACATAGCCTTTGATAGTGGCTCTAGGCTCTGTACTGCTCAGCTATCATAATAATAGCTTCTATTTACATTTTATGTTCTAGGTCATATGCTAAGTACATTCTTCACAATGATCTCATTTAATGTTGTATCAGTTCCCTGTGGCTGCTGTGACAAATTACCATAAATGAGTTGGCTTAAAACAGAAATTTATTCTCTCAGTTCTGGAGGCCAGAAGTCCAACATGAATGGGTCAGCAGGGTCACACTCCCTTGAAAGGCTCTAGGGGGGAATCCATTCCCTACCTCTTCCAGCTTTGGTAGCTCCCGGTGTTCTTTGGCTTGTGGCCACATCACTCCAGTCACTCTCTGCATTGTCACATGGTCTGCTCCTCTTCTGTGCCTTTTTTCTGTATGTCTCCTATAAGGACACTTGTCATTAGGTGTAGAGCCCCCCCCCCCCACCCGCCGCAGACAAATCCAGGGCGATGTCCTCCTCTTAAACTATGTCAGTTAATTACATCTGCAAAGATCCTTTTTTCTAAATAAGGTATTCATAGGTGCTTGGAATTAGAGCAAGGACATATCTTTTGTGGGAGCAACTGTTTAGCTCACTACCAACATCATAACATCCCTGAATTTTAAGTACTAGTGTTATTTCAATTCATAGAAGAAATAACTACATTTAAGAGATATTTAAGTACTTCTCCCACGATCACATGGACAATTAGTAGTAGGAATGGGGGGGGGCTACATACACACTTCTGACTCCCAGCCTGTGCCCTGAACCCCTTGCTGCACATTGTTCTGGCACATCTTAGCAAGTCCTAGAGCTCTTGGGAAATCTTATCTTGGAGGACACATTTATTAGTAAAAGAAGAAACTTTTACTCTTTTTTCCTTATAGGATCTTAACGTGACTTTTTGAAACTGTCAGAATCATTTCTTCTAGTGAAAATTAACCTGAGTGTGGGAGTGAAAGTTGAATTGCTTTAAATTTGAAGATGTCAAAGTGAAGGTCGTGTAGATGCCTATCTTGTTCTTTAATTAGATCTGAGTTCTGTACTAAGATTTTAAAAGCAGGGTGAATCACTTCACCTTTGTGCTGTGATCTTTGATGCTTTGTTGCTGACCCTTGTCACCACAAATTACCATGATCAGAGACAATTTGGAAAAGAAAGTAAGTTCGGGAGTTTTGAAGAATCCCATTGTCTCTCCCATTTCCCATCATTCCATTTTTGTCTCACCTTTCCAACTAACCTGGACCTATGTATGATTGATTGTTCATTATGATAAGTGGTTAATATGTCTCAGTTTATACATATATGACTTTTAAATGAGAACAAATTTCTTTCCCCACAGGACTCTTATCATTTCATCCAAAAAGAGTCTCTCCAGTCTCAGCAACTAGAAATCACTTTTACATATTTATACTTTATATGTATATTTTATAATGACAATATAATTAAATGTATAAGAAGTCACACACTCTAATGGAAAAGTCTTAGGCTAGGATCTATGAAAATCTGTGTTCTAGTTTCAGTTCTGCACTAATTAATTGTGTGACCTCAACTGAAAGCCAAGATGAGTTTTGTGCATTTTCCTTATTTGCAAAACAGATAACTTCTTGACTCAGAGTATTGCTGTAAGTAAAAGAACTTATAAAATAAATGTTGAAAAGCTCAGGAAACAAAAAAAGTGTGTTCTAATCTTAAACATAGAGGATAAAAGAATAAGAAGCAATTGAAATACAAATTTAAAATCTATAAAAATATTTGGAGGTTTTTATCAGTCATTTTTCTACAGTTATCATGGTTTATTTTAAACTTTGGCATTCTCTGCTAATGACATTGGGGTAGATGATCAAGATTTCAGGAGGCCTGTAATGTTGTAAATGACATATAAATTTGATTCCACTAAAACACTTCATTCTATAATGGCAATTCTGCAAATTCCAAGAAGTGTCTTTGCAAATTTATTCTAGCCTCTGTTTACCCTTAGCCCTTAATTTCCAGATGTGTTACAATACTTACTCTAAGTGAAAGCTCATCAGCCAGCTCTAGGGATCTTTAATTCTCAGGCATTTACTTCAGTGGTTAAATAGTAACCAAGTGTGTAGGCCTTTCCAAGAGATGGTAAAGAGGTTTGTAGGAGAATGCAAGGTGATTGAAATGTATTTAAGCTCAAAAGATTAGTATAGTTGTCCAGGGACCAAAGGGACTTGTGTCGAATGGAGGGGAAAAAGATTGGCCTGCTGTTTTCCACAGATAGTTTGCATTTAAAACATAAAGTAAGTAAGTGTTTTAATTTTGATCCCCATGGTGCCTCTCCTTTCAGAGCTCAGTAGGGAGGGTGAACGTAATTGGTATCATTTGGAAGGTTGAGTGCCTAAGGTTGTAGCAAGCCTTTGTTAGTAGTTGAAAATTGACATTTTGGTTTAATATGTTGCTATACTTATCCATTCCGTTCCTATTCAAATTGATTAAGCAGAAAGACTGTGCCTACACCCACGTTCAAAACGTAGCCTGAAGTCTTCAAAAGTTAGGGTAAAATGTATCTGTCATCTGAAAGGTTGACAGTGTGTTCACCTGGGCAGATGCCAAAGCTGAACATGTTTTTTTGTGTGTGTGTGTTTTTTGTTTCTGATGTGATTTTGTACTCAGACAATATTATACATTATTTGTACAGTTTTACTTTACCCTAGAACATATTAATGTGTACATCCTATATGGTCCCTTTGATTTCCTAGTTAACTAAGCCTTTGAGTTAGGCTTATATACCAGGAATAGTTGAATAACAGAATAGATTGTTTTTCAGTTGATATAATAAAGGTAGAGAAATATAAAAGAACATTATCTTTAAAAACAAAGTTAGACTTGTTTACCACTGAGACATCATCCCAAAACAGTGCCTGATATGCCATAATATGCTCCTATAGTTGACTATTCAGTAACTGAATGAATCTGTGCATTTTAATTTCCTGTCATGTGATACAATATGGCAGCTCTGATCCTGTCCTTGGCTGAATACCTTGAGGATACGACGATGTCCATGGAATGGGTTAGATTTATTGTTTAGGTGAGGATATTTATATCGGGTCTACCAGCGCCTAACTATTTTTCTATTTGTGTTGCAGTTAGAGGTGTGTTGGACTAGGCAACTAAAGATCTAGATTTGAATATATGACTTATTTGTCTCAGATGCAAAATGGACATCTCAGTGTCTTTCCCATCTATTTTAAAGAATAGTCATATAAACCAAAAGAAAGAATGTACACAGTCTAGTTGAAACTCCAAAGATCCTATATTATCCAAACGTGAGAGATTATTTTTCAGGGTAGATGAGAAGCACATCACCTGCATGAACATTTCTGGTTACGAGGGAAAAAAAAATGTGTGAATTGATAAAGAAGTATTGAAATCTTTTTCTTTCATGTGGGATTGAATAGGAGAAACAAGCCTTTAAGCAGTATGTTAAAATGTTGACACAGAGTGTTTGTTAATACAAAACTGAATATACAGTCAATTCACCTGTTATATTGTTTTCTAAACAATAAGATCAGGACTACATTATTTAAAGCAAAGTGTTAAATGCTGAATAAATAGGGGTTTTTACCACATTCATTAATATTTTAGCCAGGGACTATTCTTCCATCAGTTCATTATCCTGCAAAATTATTCTTATATCATTTATTTATTTATGAAATACTGTGCAATCCTGTGACCCAGGTATGAATGAATATTAAATAGTTAAACACAATAAAATTTTCTGCTAGTTTTCTTGTTCCAAAAGTAAACAATCTTTAGAGATATTTTAAAATTGGGAAGTAAAAAAAAGGTGACAGAACAATTAACATGCTAAAGTGAGAAAGAAATTAAATGCAAAATATATAATTTTATAAGTAAAAGAAACTCCTAGTTTCTTTTATAAGTAAAAGAAACTAGGAGTGCATAAAATCTGAAGATTGTTGCAGGTAGCAATGTTCAAAATCAAAGTGGCTTAAGGAAAAACATAAAGTGTGGAGGGGGCATTATTGCATGACAAAACTAAGATGTCTAGGGATACTTCTAAGTTAAAGCATAGCACAGCTGGATCAAGAGGCTCAAACAATATTGCCAGAAAATTTTCACGCTCTATATCTTGGCCCTGCTTTAATATGCATAGGCTTCATTCTCAGGGAGACAATTTCCTCAGTGCCAAAATGGTCATGGCAGGCCAAGGCTTACTTCCAAAATCTAGCAAACTCAGCCACAGTTTGGCTTTTCTACAAATAGTTCAAGCAAAAGCCTCCAGGTCAATGCCCATTAACTTTGATTGATCAAGCCTGGTTTACATGTCTACTTCTGAATCAATCACTGTGGGGAGGGCAGTGTGGGAATCTCATGGGCAAAAGCTGTGGACGATGGGCCCGAATCTAAACAGGGGGAGCAGAGTAAGGCTCATCCAAACTACATGATCAGAGAGTCAAAGAAATGAGCAGTTACACAAAGAAGAAGTAATCAATGCTGGGGACGCAAAATCAACAAATGTCCACTGCAGAAAGCAGTACAGCAGTGATTATAAAATAATAACCACAATATTAATACAGAAAACAATCCTCCCTAAAAGCCCACATTATCTCTGCTTAATACTTTTTCTTAATGCTTTTTTCTTAAAATCATGGGGAATTACTTTACACAGTTAAATTACAAAGTTATAGAAAGAAAAATTGAGAAATGTAAGCAACAGGGAAAAGCTAAAAAATATTTTGGGAAGAAATGGAGGTGTAAAATTGAAGAAGAAAAATTGGAGAAGAGCAAAAAAATTCAATGATAAGATAAAGGAGGGTATACAAATGGAATAAAATAACTCATTAGCTAGCTATAAAATATGATTCATTCATTTTTTTTTTCACTAGTCAAAGTAATCTTTAAAAGTCCAATATGTATAGTCAGCATAGAAAAGACCTGGAAAGAAGAACATACACCACAGTGTAATGGTGGTTATGAGTGCAAGTCAACTCAAACAACCCATCAACAAGCTCACCAAGGGATAATCCTGTAGCTGCCAGCAAAATGGTTTGAATTTTGTGCCAGAAGACCAGATGCTGCTCTGTTAAAATCAAGTCAAAATTAAAATTAAAGTCCTGTGAAAGAATCTGTAGCCTATAATGTCTACTTTCACAGGTAGAATAAAGGAATATCCATAGTGAGAAACAGAGACCTGTTTGTGAAAGAAGGAAATTTACCAGAAAAACTTGTTTAAAGATAATTAAGGTTGTGTACGCTGTGTGTGTGTGTGTGTGTGTGTGTGTGTGTGTGTGTAAAGCCTATTGCCAAATAACAATACCTCATAATTGTACAGTTCTTTATCATTTTCACTAGAAATTTCAATTTAATACTCTAAAACAAGTTAGCATTATTATTATTATTCTGCTTTCATTTTTTTAAAAGCTGAAGGTCAGAAAAGGTAAGTAATCAGTGACCACTAACCCTAACAGTCTTAGAACCAATGAGGTGGCAAACTGAAAGTTAGAAGATTCTAATTTTGGAGCTTCAGGGATATGATCCCCACTGGAAGCTTTCTTGAACTCTGTTCAGAATTTGGTAAAAGGCAAAGTTTTGTTAGAAAATGGCTCTTTCTTGCCTCATTTCTTATACCCAAGTCTAGGCATTACTCAAGTAGTTAAAAGATCTTATTGTTGACCACTTTTATTTCATGAATATGAAATATTATGATTTATTTTAAAGAGCAATATTTTTAGATTTTGGTAATAATTCCATGATACCATTTTACCATGGCTACATAGATTAAAATAGCAATAAGAAAATACTTATAACCAAGTTTATGAATTTCCCAAATATATTTTTATAGGAAAAGGTATTTATAATTTCTTTTAATCCCTTTAAATAACTAAAAGCAATCCACAATTAATAAACTTATATCATGTTTTTATTTTCTTGGGGAATGTAACAGAAAAAAATGAAAGTTGGATTGGAGAGCATTTTAAATACCATAGAAGTGGCAATCTCTCTCAAAGCAAAGTTTAAAACATGTCAGGAATTATGGTGGTTGAATCGTCCCAATTCAACTTCCTTATCCAAGAAAATAGATAAAGAAAGCAGATGAATTTTAGAAACCAGTTTCATGGCTGCGAACAGAAGCCAACGGTCACAAAACTGATTGAGCAGAAGCAGATTTAGAGAATGGCTATGGTTACAGGTGTGAGGCCTTTAGACCCCAGTAGGAGTGAACCAATTTGTGTGTGGGATCTGGATGACGGGCCAGGGATGCCTAATTGGACCACATTTGTTGTATCAGTTGCTGACAGTGAGATATCACAGATGAGGAAAAGGCTGAATCAATCCCCCCATTTCACCAAATAATGCATCTTCCATCATTCCCAACAGAATCTACAAAACGTAACCCTAAAGTCAACATAAGTGTAAGAAATTTGGTGTCCCTGGTACTTAGCAATGATGTAGAGTCAGAAAATTCACTTCCAGTAGCTGCCCAAAATTTTCATCGAATAAACAAGTAATTAAGTTGAGGTGTAATTCTTCCTTACTACCTGTCTGTTCCCCATGTGGGTACTGGGCCCTCGTACTGCTACCAGTAATCACGTTTGTTTATTCATTCGTCCATGTATCCATTAATTAATGAATACAACAAATAATTACAGAATGCATATTAAATGTCATTCTGGGCTCATTGATGGTCAAAGTAGAAGTCATGGAGGTTATAGTCTGAAAACATAATGATTAGTCCTCCTTATAAAGAGCTCTTACTTGTCATTCCATTTCCCTTTTGCTCTCCTTAATCGCATATACATTGCCCTATCTTCTGTAGGTTAAGATCTGTGCTCACACAACAACAGTTGATTATTGCTTTATGTCTAAACTTATCCTGGGGATAATATAGTTGCATGTTAACTAGAACCTTATAGAGATAATTAAATTAACCAGGGATCTGAGATATAGTAGTATCCTGGTGCAGGACAATTACATCTCTCGTAAACCAGGTTGCTATATGTTTGCCTCCCTCATTTGACTCTTGACCCTATTGAGGCTGAAATTTCATATTTTTGCTTGTACATTGTAGAACAGTGCCTGGCAATGTTCATTAAAACAAATTGAACTGAAATTACTACTTACCTAGTACAGGTTCTACCCAAACCATAAACCACTTAGAAATATATTAAGAATTAGTATTTTTAAATTTATTTTCTGGTTTGGGTACTTTATAAACAAAATCTTAGAATAAGAACAGTGGTTTACATATATATAATAATAGGCATTGCTTTTGGTTTGATTTCCTGAATCATTTTAAGTGTCTTTAATGATAGATAATTTTGACTCTGGAATGTTAGACATTTTGTAGAACATCATTCGCTCAGGCAAAATGAACGGACACACTAAAAAATACAGTTTTTGAACTATTTGATTGCAGTAAATTATAATTTTCCTTCATCAACAATTCTTTGTCAAAAGCTTATTGGTATATAAAAGAAAAGGCACTTATATTCATACAATAGGCATTGTAAAAAAAATTGCCAGGATGGCTACCTTTAACCAAAGCACCTTGCATAAAAACAGAAAAATAATCTTTAAAAACTTACCTTTATTTTGTAACTCTTTTGTTCTTATGACCACTGTTACTCCTCATCTTCCTATATGTTACCTGAAATCTATCAGTGAAATAATGCCATGAAAACAAGAGTACAAGAATTCTCTTGGGGAAACTGGAACTTCCAGGTACAAAAATGGTTTGCAGAAGAAAAAAAAAAAGCTCTAATTCCACTTGACTCTCCAGTTTTTTAATAATTTTCAAAATTAATTTTCATAAGAAAACGGAAATAATTGCTCTATAGTTTAATCGATGGGGGCGTGAAACAAAAGAGATTTATTCATTCATTTACTTATTTGTTAAACATTTTTTAATACTTATTTCTGTCAGGGACTATAGTGGGTGCTGTAGTCAGCAGACAAACTAAAAACATGATGTTTGTGTTCACAGCACATATATTTTGGAAGAGGAGGGGTTAGTTAAATAATTAATAAAAATTTCACCTTTTTCAACTGGTGTGAAGTTCTAAGAAGTGCCTATAACAGGAGGACTTCAGCTGAGATGTTGAACTTAAATGACAAATATGAATGAATTACACAAAAAAGAGGTAGAGTATTCCATTTCTCTTTTTAGAAATAGCATGGTTATAGCAGATTTACAAATGTTTCCACTAACATCCCTGTATGCAAAGGAGAATTAATTTATACCTCAGGGGCCTGGGAACACAGCAAAAACCTTTTCTCCAAAAAGAAGGTCTCAAAATTCTTGGAAGATCCTTGGATCTTCTAGCAACAATTTCCAAATACACACACACACACACACACACACACACACACACACACACACGCATACACACATACACAGGGAACTGAAATAAAAACACTAAGAGAAACTGTTCAATGGTTCCAAAGCTCAGGTCCACAGAGCTACTACACATGAGAACAAGCCAGAAAACTTGTAAAAACATAAATTCTCATGTACTCCCCCTAGTATAATGCTTCTCAGGTAGCTTCTCATATACTCTGATATGAGAATCCCTGAGATACTGGACACCATTTTTTCAATAAAAATGGAGCAGGTTTTATATGGTACAAATATTTGAATGCAGAAATTACTTTTTTATATGGTACAAATATTTGAATGCAGAAATTACTTTTTTATAAACTAGAAAAGAATAAACATATAATAAATATATATAATTATATATAACATATAATACATTATAAAAACCAATTTATTACATATAATTACCCTAAATTCTGATACCAAAACATGATAAGAAAAGCCCTAAAAGGGACAGAGACTTGTTACTATAAGAATACAGATTTTAAAGTTCTTAAAGCAAATACTACAAACTTAGTCTAAAAATATGCTAACTTATAATTCTCAAAAAACATGTAAAGTGTATTTCTGGAATGTAATAATGATAATATTAAAAAACAATTGTTAAGGACTTCCCTGGTGGTGCAGTGGTTAAGAATCCGCCTGCCAATGCAGGGGACATGGGTTCAAGCCCTGGTCCGAAAAGATCCCACATGCCGTGGAGCAACTAAGCCCATGAGCCACAACTACTGAGCCTGTGCTCTAGAGCCTGTGAGCCACAACTACTGAGCCCATGTGCTGCAACTACTGAAGGCTGCGTGCTTAGAACCTGTGCTCCACAACAAGAGAAGCCACTGCAGTGAGAAGCCCGCGCACTGCAACGAAGAATAACCCTCGCTCGCCGCAACTAGAGAAAGCCTGCATGCGGTAATGAAGACCTAACATAGCCAAAAATAAATTTTTAAAACCCCAAAACAAAAAAAAAATTGTTAATATATTTATTTACATTGGTAGGACAAAGAAAAATACCATATTTTTTTCAATATTAAAGAATTGATATAATGCAAATTAATTCCAGATTAAAAACAAAAACGCACAGACACACTCACATACATTCCCTTCACTTACAACCCCTAAAACTAGAAGGCCTACTACATGAACACAAGAATTTTAAAAAGTTATATAAATTATCCCCATTGTCATAAAAACATGACATCAGGAAATGAGTGCTTAAGTGTGTAAGGTACAAGGCAAGTGCTTTACATTCATAATTTAATTTTAAAACTAGATGCAAAAAATTTCAAAGTCCACTGTTTTGCTATTTCCAATTTTTTTTTTTTTTTTTTTTTTTTTTGCGGTATGCGGGCCTCTCACTGTTGTGGCCTCTCCTGTTGCGGAGCACAGGCTCCAGACGCGCAGGCTCAGCAGCCATGGCTCACGGGCCCAGCCACTCCGCGGCATGTGGGATCCTCCCAGACCGGGGCACGAACCCGTGTCCCCTGCATCGGCAGTAGGACTCTCAACCACTGCGCCACCAGGGAAGCCCCTATTTCCAATTTTTAATAACAAAATCAGAATGGTAGAGACAGCATTTAAACTTAGTTCTCATAGTCTTCAAAGCAAGAATTCATTATCAATATACGATATTGAGTTAAATCTATAAGAAATTGGAATTAGATAATGAAGGTGAATACTTCTGTAACTAAAATATGACAGCGAAAAGATGATTGATAAAAAATGGCATAGAAAGTAAGAACATAGGGCTTCCCTGGTGGTGCAGTGGTTGAGAGTCCGCCTGCCGATGCAGAGGAAATGGGTTCGTGCCCTGGTCCGGGAGGATCCCACATGCCGCGGAGCGGCTAGGCCCGTGAGCCATGGCTGCTGAGCGTGCCCGTCCGGAGCCTGTCCGCAGCTGGAGAGGCCACAACAGTGAGAGGCCCGCATACCGCAAGAAAAAAAAAAAAAAAAAAATTAAGAACATAAACAATTCTTTAAAGGGCAGATAAAACACACTCAGGAAAATATTTTTACTTATTAAAGTCATTGTCTTTAACGTTTAAAAGTTCTCACATATTAATATATGAGAGATACATATTACATTAGAAGCATTTTAAAAATTAGGAGATAAACTGGGCAATACTGCTGCAGACATATTTTGCTTCACTAGAAGTTATATGACATGCAAATTAAAACAAAAGGAAATATTATTTTTGCCTGTATAATAGTCTGTGGAAGAGTGAGGTGAAATGAGTGAAATATCTCTTCATACATCACTCTTAAAAGTATAAATTGGTTGTCTTTCTGGGGGTAAGTTAGGTAACACATATCAAATGTCTGAAATCCTTTCGCCATTGTTTACCTAGGGATTCCACTTTAACTAATTTGTCCTAATGAAATAATCTGAATGTACCCGGACTGTATACAACTACAATGACTCCAGTGGTATTTATGATGATATAAAAATAATCAAAGTGCCCCCCCAAATGCAGAAAATTAAAGCTTTGTTGCATACCTATAGGCTAGAATACTCTGTAATCTTTATAAACCTGCGAGCAAGGTTATGTAATAAATTAGGAACACACTTTTTTTTATTAGGTGAAAATAGAAATAATTCAAAAATTGTGCAAAATTGTTATTTGAGGAAAAAATACAAAATGGTATGTACGGGGCAGCCATAATTTTGAGGAGGAATAAAACCTATACACTCACATTTACTGACTCAATAGTGGAAGTAACTGTAACAATTTTAATAGTGGTTGTTTCTAATAGTACGTTTATGAGTAATTTTACATTCCTCTTTATACTTTTCTGTATTTCTCATATGTTATACTGAACTTGAAGTAATTTTATAATCAGAGAAGTTCTGAAATAGTCTTAATAGAACGACATATCTGTAAAATGATTAATCTAGTAAGAACACCATGTCTGTGTCATTTTGCTACACAAACTTTTTATTTCAATAATATATGCAGACATAAGTGACACGGAAGTACTCATAGGACTGGTTTCAAAGTTACTTGAAGAATTTTACATCATCTTTATATGGGACTGTTACCACTGGTTTGTCATCAGATAAAAAGAGGCACCAATGATTTGGCTGTCAAAAATCTTTGTATTTCTTTTCCAGAAACATTTCAAAAACAGCATTGCTCACTAAGATTAGAAACATCATCAAATTCATTACTTCTTGTCAGTGAGATGTACATAGCAAAATAATTGTTTTCCTCTTGTCCTACAACTTGGCTGAATTTAAAGAAAAATGAAAATTGCCATAAGCAGAGATAAACACTGTGTATGAGAATCTTACAAAAACATATATCCTTCCAGAATTCAGCTCTCAATAAAGTTCTAGTGCCGCTCTCTCAATTGAGTGCAGGATGTGTTTTATTAAATGGCCACATGAGGTGTAAGAACACTTGAGAGCAAACCTTTACAATGTTTCCACAGCTAGCTGATTTATAGACCGCTGAAGGAGGAAGGAAATTGGGTAGCAGTTTGTGTTCTTAAAAGCCATCAGCTCTGAATAGATATTATCCTCAAGAAAAGGAAATAGCATCTGAGTAGCTTACACTGAACCCAATTTTGTTTTTCATTGTGTAGTTGGCCTTTCTTAAACAGAGAGAACAGAGAAATCTTCTCTATGCTCCTTGCGTTGTCTACAAAAAAAAACAAAAAAAACCACGTTTAATACGGTAAGAGAAAAACTGGCACAGAACTAATTTTCTAAATGACAAATCTGCATTTTCAGTGTAGTCACATTTAGTCAACAGTTTATGTGAAAGCACATCCCAAAAGCATATTAGAAATGTGTCAATACATAAGAACATTCATAAGTATGCAGAGAAAGGCTTCCTGTTTGCCAGACACTATGATAAACCCTACTGAGACTACAAAAGACATATAAGGCATGCCTCTTGCCTTCTGTGAGATTACAGTTCATCTGAGATGATACAAATTTATTGAATGCTTTCTCTCTTCCTGGAGCTGAACTAAGCACTTTGCAAGATTACCTCACTAAATCCTCAATAATATCTTGAAATGCATATTATTATCCCTATTTTACAAATGAAACTGTCAAATTCCAAGAGGTTAAGTATTTTGCCTAGGATGGTATACTCATTAAGTGGCAGATCTGGGATTTGGAACTCTGTCAGATTTCAAAATCAGTGATTTTAACGCTCTGCTAACCTACCTCATCCAGACGATTTGAACAGGATTCCACCGTGTCTTACTGCTGGTCTTTACCAGTACTACTGCTTTGCTAAAATATAAGACATTTTTAAGAATGTATATTTTATTAAATGCTCTTTGAGGCAGTTCTCTTCCTTCTGGTTAGTGATATGGGCTTATTGAATCTCAAATCATTTATATTTATATATATTACATATCAAACTTTATATGAAATTAGTGAACTCCATATATGTGTACATTGAGTTTTTGTTGTATACGCTGACCTGGCATCCAACTATTCTTTAAGTTGTGTAGGCTATTCTTTGCTATAAATCAAGGCTTCAACCAAAATTGATTCAACATCCATCTTTCTCCTCATATGTCACTGCCACCACTAAGGTCAGCTAATGCGTTACCTGTTGAGTCTCAAATTTATCCACAAAAAAACCATAATCTGTGTATTTTAAGTGAATTATTATGTATGGAATTATTAATATGACCTTAGTCATATATCTATTGTGAATTTTAAATGACTGAATTTCTTTCCTAACCTTTTTTCCTGATGAGCTACATAGTTAGGATTTAATGGCATTTCACTGCTATTTAATATGTTATCATTTGCAACCCTTTGTTAAACTAATTCCTGGAAATGACTTTTTTTAAATTATGGAAATGTAGATTATACAGAAGTTTGGGTAAGTCGCAATAGAAAATTTCATTGCACCCATTTCAATATTCTAGCAGTACTTATGGGTATCTTGACTATGTTTGGTATTTATTCACCAAGGATAATGTTTAGTACTTGAAACCGCATAGTCTGTAGGGCAAAACAATTACTTTATGGTAAAATATCAAACTTTTACTAAACCCTTCAAAACTCAGTGTGGTAATCCAATTAAGAGGACTACACTGATTTCAGATCTTTAGAATTTACATTCCCCATTCCTCTCCAAAATGGGTAATGTAAATAGTTCTCAACTGTACTCAAAAGGAGAGCCATAAGTATTAATGCCAGCTTATGTAGAACTAAAAATCAAACTTACAGGTTAACTGAGAGAGAAACGTGACTTCCACAAAAATATTGACTGATTTGACTGAGTCAACAGATTATAAGCTACAATATGTCCTGGAAGTCATTTAGAAGTTTCCCAGTATGGTTGTTTGGAAGGAGTTAGAGAGTCCAATGCTATCAGTCATTTTACACTAATATCCCAATCAACCAAAATGTATTTGATGCATTCAACAGTGATGGAAAGTCTGTCATGAAAATATAACCACACCTCTTTTTAAGAAAACAAACAAACCAAAAACACCTCTGTATGGAAACATGAGATAGTATTCATTTTGGTAATGGAGAGGGCTCTTTTCATTTACTTAAATAGGCTTTGAAACAATTTTATTTAAAATTCATATCTGGCAAGTATAGTAATTTCCAGCCAGCATAGTCAGTTGTTCAATACAGGCGCTACATAAGTCTGCTCAACAACGTAAACACGCTGCCTCAGAGCGATCTCACGAATTAAATAGCTTGTTTCCCGGAGACAGGGAAGTATAGAACAAAATTAATAGTACAGCTATTGTATCTCAGTGGGGAACTACCCTCAAGCCTGAATCATTGCAGAAGAAGAGATGTTAACAGAGCTGATCTTAGTGAGTATGAGAGTGAAAACGCCTGTGAACTCAAGAGAGAAGAGTAGGAGGGTTGATTTGGAAGCATGCTGTTAATTAGCTAACTTAAATGAAAGTCATGTAAAAGGCTAATTAAGTGAAATTGATGCTCATGGTCTTGGTCTTTATTTTGAATACAGCTGAATCAATCTCTGAGCCAGAGAATCCAGTTCCAGAAACATGTTTCCGTGGGATGGATGCTGATAAAAGAGGTTGGTTTCAGCTGTTCTTTTTTTTTTTGCGGTATGCGGGCCTCTCACTGTTGTGGCCTCTCCCGTTGCGGAGCACAGGCTCCGGACGCGCAGGCTCAGCGGCCATGGCTCACGGGCCTAGCCGCTCCGCGGCATGTGGGACCCTCCCGGACCAGGGCACGAACCCGTGTCCCCTGAATCGGCAGGCGGACTCTCAACCACTGCGCCACCAGGGAAGCCCTCAGCTGTTCTTAAAGGTGTGTTTTTCATGTGCTGGTGGTTTGCCAAGCCCAGCCATCCATATCAATTCTGTCTTAGGAGACACCTGATTTATGTAAGATTGTCAGACACATTAAAAGTATGAAAAATTTAATACTGACCTCATTTTATTATCTAATTATAAATCCCCATGGCCTTAGCTACATTGCTGACTAGGAAAGCGTTATGAGCTACCATTCCACCCAGAGCTGAAAAATGCAGAGTAAGGTATAGGACTTTTGTTGTACACTTTTAAAAATTATGTCTTCTTCATATTTATTCTCATTGATTTGAGGCTGCACTTTGCTTCATTTTGCACATATGAAAGGCATATTTGAGAATCTACAATGTAAGACATCCTTCTAAGAAAAACTTGAAAATATTCCATATTGTTTTGCTATGACCAAATCAACTTCCAGCAAGTTTAATTCTATGTAAATCAGAGAAATGAAGAAAAGAAGAATGGATAATGCTTAATATCTTTAGGGATTTATACATCTCAATTTTTACAGGTAATAGAGTAAAACCCAATGGAAGCTCCAAGAAAGTTGGGAAGAACTATTTGAACAAATTTTTAAAATAAAAACAGTGATCATTAATTGAGTACTTTCTGTATGCTAGTGACTATGCTAAGCACACAAAGACATTATCCTACTAAAGCTTGATTTTAAAAAAGCCTCTGTGAAATTATAACTCCCATTTTAGAGCAAATTCAACTGAGAGTAGGAGAATTTAATTAATTATGTATGATTACAGAGTCAGTAAGAAAAATAAAAAGGCTACAAACTCAAGTCTTTCTCCAGAGTCCATGCTTTCAACCCTAAACACCTAGACTGTAAAATATAAGGGCATTTTCCTAAAAGACTCATTTGGGGAATTTCTTAATCCCATCCCTTTAGCAAAGTCCAAGCTACTGACATATTTGTACCCTGGTAGAAAGTATTTGATATTTCAGCCCCTGCTCTTTCTTTTTTATGAAATTTAGTAGGTATTATTATTACTATTATTATTATTACTATTACATATTTACATCCTAAAGATAGGTGACTAGAAGTAGTAGAAAGGCCAGAAACTCTTTTGTACCTTTTTCATTATTAAGAGCTTGAAAATTTAGTCCATATTTTATTAGCTTTAACTGTTTATACACTTTATTGTCAAGCTGAATAATTGACAAAAGGATTTCTTGTAAGATCAGAATTTGTACACTTTTTCAATGGAGTCTAAGCTATGTTTAACCATGGCATAACTGGGCACGTCTGGCAGACTGATTGACAGGGATCAGCCAGAAGTATTTTTTGCATGAGGTACAAAGAACCCTTCAGAGAGAATTTACCTTAAGAGAGACAACCCATAATTCTGCACAATAAGAAAGCCTCTTCTAAGCTGTGAGAGGGAAGGGCAATTCAAAGCACAGTGTGATATCTGTCACTCAAATTTGTCTTCCGACCCATCTGTAATGGAGCTAGGACTGAATCTCAGAAATAGTAGGGCTGAAGTATAAAGCCTGGAAAAAAATTCTCCTAAAAGCTCCATAAGATATTGAGGATACAAGACATTATACACAATGAAAAGAGTGTACGTACTATGCTCACAAACATAGTTCCAGTGTGCTGACTGCTGTGAATTATGTCCAGGTTTAGTGCTGCTTTGATATACTGAGGGGCACATGTGTGGAGGCAGTAACAGGACACAGGCCCAGGTGGGAGGACAGACACCTCACTCGATGAAAGGAACCTCAAGAGTAGTGGTATCTGGTGCCTGTAATTTGGTAGCAGCTGGAAATAATGTCAGTGGTGACAGGTGGTACCAAATATGGAATCTCACAGGACCCCCTGGCACAGAAAGCAAATCCCTGACAGAGGACACTCAACTGTGGCACTGGTGAGAAAGCTTCTCAAATATATATAGTGAGTTTTATTAAATGGGGTCAGAGCAGAAGAGCAGGGAGAGGAAAAGGGTATGCACTGATATGGATAATAAAGAAAACTCTTCTTTTTTAAAAAAAAAATTAGTGAAGTATAGTTGATTTACAATGTTGTGTTAACAGCATTGTGATTCAGTTATACATATATATACATTCTTTTTCATATTCTTTTCCATTATGGTTTATTACAGGATATTGATATAGTTTCCTGTGCTATGTAGTAGGACCTGTTGTTTATCCATTCTTTGTATAATAGTTTGCATCTGCTAACCCTAAACTCCCACTCCATCCCTCTCCCAACTGCCCTTCCCCTTGGCAACCACAAGTCTGTTCTCTGTGTCTGTGAGTCTGTTTCTGTTTCACAGATGAGTTCATTTGCATCATACTTTAGATTCCACATATTAGTGATATCATCCAGTATTTGTCTTTCTGTAAGAGAGCTGTTCTTGAATCATGTGGTAACCCTGACCAGAGCCTCCCTCCAGACAAGAGATGTTGGGCTAAAGTTCTGATAAAATTTGGTAGTTGTAAGAACAGAAAATAATGTTTGCTTTTGTTATTCAGATCACGAAAATTATAAGATCCTTCTTATGAAAGTTACAAGAGCCTTGCTAGGATACCAAAAATATCTATTGATTTTCACTTTTGCAAGTGAAAGATGATGGGTCTGGAGTTCGGCTGATATCCATTTGATATTTATGGAATGAACGTGGCATAGTTTGTAAGTAGAAACAGTGTTGTCTCTTTTTATATTCATGTGCCTTATTTATAGTCATCTTATTAATTATATGTCTTCAATTCTGTTGTCTAAATATCTCCATGAGACCTAGGCTGTGAATTTTAAAGGGTCACTCACTCAGAGGATTGTGCAAATGTTAACCTTGTCTTTACTGGCCTCACCCGATTCTGGGCCATGGAAGACCCCCTTGTCATGCTCCTGATTTGATTGGAATGCTTTCGAAATTTTACCATTAAATATGATGTTTGCATAATTTTACCATTAAGTATGATACAGATTTTTGAAAGGCACTCGTTATTCAATTAAGAAGGGCATCTTACATTTTTAGTTTGCTATTAGTTTTTTAAATTAATATTGAATTTGGACAGTTGCTTTTTATTATTTGATATTCTTGTTTTTTTAATCCATTATTCAGTCAGTATAGTATGTTACATTAGTAGATGTCTATGATGTTCATTTATTGTTACATTCCTGAGCTAACCTCCTTTTCTGTAAAGCCCAATTCAAATACCACTCTTGATCTGTCACACAAAAGTAATGTCTTCCTCCCTCCTCTAAATTGCTACCACTCTGTATTTACTTTTTCTATATATTTTAGTATGTTCTACTTTGTAATGTATTTAGATAGTTCATGTTGTTTCGCCTACTTCTTTCTTCCTCATAAGGCAAAGAATAATGCATTAGAAGCCAGGGAAGTTGAAATGAACTCAAGGTCTTCCACTTAAAAAAAAATTCCTAAGGCTCAATTTCCTTTTATGTAAAACAAAGACCATGATGCATGCCTTCCCGGCCTTATAAACATTTTTTTCTTCTTCTTTTTTTTTCTAACATCTTTATTGGAGTATAATTGCTTTACAATGGTGTGTTAGTTTCTGCTTTATAACAAAGTGAATCAGTTATACATATACATATGTTCCCATATTTCTTCCCTCTTGCATCTCCCTCCCTCCTACCCTCCCTATCCCACCCATCCAGGCGGTCACAAAGCACCGAGCTGATCTCCCTGTGCTATGCGGCTGCTTCCCACTAGCTATCTAACTTATGTTTGGTATTGTATATATGTCCATGCCACTCTTTCGCTTTGTCACAGCTTACCCTTCTCCCTCCCCGTATCCTCAAGTCCATTCTCTAGTAGGTCTGTGTCTTTATTCCTGTCTTACCCCTGGGTTCTTCATGACATTTTTTTCCCCTTAGATTTCATATATATGTGTTAGCATACGGTATTTGTCTTTCTCTTTCTGACTTACTTCACTCTGTATGACAGACTCTAGGTCCATCCACCTCATTCCAAATAGCTCCATTTCGTTTCTTTTTATGGCTTAGTAATATTCCATTGTATATATGTGCCACATCTTCTTTATCCATTCATCCGATGATGGACACTTAGGTTGTTTCCATCTCCTGGCTATTGTAAATAGAGCTGCAATGAACATTTTGGTACATGACTCTTTTTGAATTATGGTTTTCTCAGGGAATATGCCCAGTAGTGGTATTGCTGGGTCATATGGTAGTTCTATTTGTAGTTTTTTAAGGAACCTCCATACTGTGCTCCATAGTGGCTGTACCAATTCACATTCCCACCAGCAGTGCAAGAGTGTTCCCTTTTCTCCACACCCTCTCCAGCAATTATTGCTTCTAGATTTTTTGATGATGGCCATTTTTTTTTTTTTTTTTTTGCGGTACGCGGGCCTCTCACTGTCGTAGCCTCTCCCATTGTGGAGCACAGACTCCGGACGCGCAGGCTTAGCGGCCATGGCTCATGGGCCCAGCCGCTCCACGGCATGTGGGATATTCCCGGACCAGGGCACGATGTGTCCCCTGCATTGGCAGGCAGACTCCCAACCACTGCGCCACCAGGGAAGCCCAATAATGGCCACTCTTACTGGTGTGAGATGTTATCTCATTGTAGTTTTGATTTGCATTTCTCCAATGATTAATGATGGTGAGCATTCTTTCATGTGTTTGCTGGCAGTCTCTATATCTTCTTTGGAGAAATGTCTATTTAGGTCTTCTGCCCATTTTTGGATTGGGTTTTTTGTTTTTTTTGTTAGAGAGCTGCATGAGCTGCTTGTAAATTTTGGAGATTAATCCTTTGTCAGTTGCTTCATTTGCAAATATTTTCTCCCATTCTGAGGGTTGTCTTTTGGTCTTGTTTATGGTTTCCCTTGCTGTGCAAAAGGTTTGAAGTTTCATTAGGTCTCATTTATTTATTTTTGTTTTTATTTCCATTTCTCTAGGAGGTTGGTCAAAAAGGATCTTGCTGTGATTTATGTCATAGAGTGTTCTGCCTGTGTTTTCCTCTAAGAGTTTGATAGTCTCTGGCCTTGCATTTAGGTATTTAATCCATTTTGAGCTTATTTTTCTGTATGGTGTTAGGGAGTGATCTAATCTCATACTTTTACATGTACCTGTCCAGTTTACCCAGCACCAATTATTGAAGAGGCTGTCCTTTCTCCACTGTACATTCCTGCCTCCTTTATCAAAGATAAGGTGACCATATGTGCATGGGTTTATCTTTGGGATTTCTATCCTGTTCCATTGATCTATCTTTCTGTTTTTGTGCCAGTACCATACTGCCTTGACTACTGTAGCTTTGTAGTATAGTCTGAAGTCAGGGAGCCTGATTCCTCCACCTCCATTTTTCGTTCTCAAGATTGCTTTGGCTATTCGGGGTCTTTTGCGTTTCCATACAATTGTGAATTTTTTTGTTCTAGTTCTGTGAAAAATGCCAGTGGTAGTTTGATAGGGATTGCATGGAATCTGTAGATTGCTATGGGTAGTTGAGTCATTTTCACAATGTTGATTCTTCCAATCCAAGAACATGGTATATCTCTCCATCTATTTGTATCATCTTTAATTTCTTTCATCAGTGTCTTATAATTTTCTGCATACAGGTCTTTTGTCTCCTTAGGTAGGTTTATTCCTAGATATTTTATTCTTTTTGTTGCAATGGTAAATGAGAGTGTTTTCTTGATTTCACTTTCAGATATTTCATCATTAGTGTATAGGAATGCCAGAGATTTCTGTGCATTAATTTTGTATCCTGCTACTTTACCAGATTCACTGATTAGCTCTCGTAGTTTTCTGGTAGCATCTTTAAGATTCTCTATGTATAGTATCATGTCATCTGCAGACAGTGACAACTTTACTTCTTCTTTTCTGATTTGGATTCCTTGTATTTCCTTTTCTCCTCTGATTGCTGTGGCTAAAACTTCCAAAACTATGTTGAATAAGAGTGGTGACAGTGGGCAACCTTGTCTTTTCCTGATCTTAGTCGAAATGCTCTCAGTTTTTCACCATTGAGGGTGATGTTGGCTGTGGGTTTGTTATATATGGCCATTATTATGTTGAGGAAAGTTCCCTCTATGCCTACTTTCTACAGGATTTTTATCATAAATGGGTGTTGAATTTTGTCGAAAGCTTTCTCTGCATCTCTTGAGATGATCATATGGCTTTTCTTCTTCAATTTGTTAATATGGTGTATCACATTGATTAGTGTATATTGAAGAATCCTTGCATTGCTGGAATAAACCCCACCTGATCATGGTGTATGATCCTTTCAATGTGCTGTTGGATTCTGTTTGCTTGTATTTGTTGAGGATTTTGCATCTATGTTCATCAGTGATATTGGCCTGTAGTTTTCTTTCTTTGTGACATCTTGTCTGGTTTTGGTATCAGGGTGATGGTGGCCTCTTAGAATGAGTTTGGGAGTCTTCCTCCCTCCGCTATATTTTGGAACAGTTTGAGAAGGATTGGTGTTAGCTCTTCTCTAAATGTTTGATAGAATTCGCCTGTGAAGCCATCTGGTCCTGGGCTTTTGTTTGTTGGAAGATTTTTAATCACAGTTTCAATTTCAGTGCTTGTGATTGGTCTGTTCATATTTTCTATTTCTTCCTGATTCAGTCTTGGCAGTTTGTGCATTTCTAAGAATTTGTCCATTTCTTCCAGGTTGTCCATTTTATTGGCATAGACTTGCTTGTAGTAATCTCTCATGACCTTTCGTATTTCTGCAGTGTCAGTTGTTACTTCTCCTTTTTCATTTCTAATTCGATTGATATGAGTCTTCTCCCTTTTTTTCGTGATGAGACTGGCTAATGGTTTATCAATTTTGTTTATCTTCTCAAAGAACCAGTTTTTAGTTTTATTGATCTTTGCTATCATTTCCTTCATTTCTTTTTCATTTATTTCTGATCTGATCTTTATGATTTCTTTCCTTCTGCTAACTTTGGGTGTTTTTTGTTCTTTCTCTGATTGCTTAAGGTGCAAGGTTAGGTTGTTTATTCGAGATGTTTCCTGTCTCTTAAGGTAGGATTGTATTGCTATAAATTTCCCTCTTAGGACTGCTTTTGCTGCATCCCATAGGTTTTGGGTCGTCTTGTCTCCATTGTCATTTGTTTCTAGGTACTTTTTGATTTCCTCTTTGATTTCTTCAGTGGTCACTTCGTTATTAAGTAGTGTATTGTTTAGCCTCCATGTGCCTGTAGTTTTTACAGATCTTTTCCTGTAATTGATATCTAGTCTCATAGCGCTGTGGTTGGAAAAGATACTTGATACAATTTTAATTTTCTTAAATTACCAAGGCTTGATTTGTGACCCAAGATATGATCTATCCTGTAGAATGTTCCATGAGCACTTGAAAAGAATGTGTATTCTGTTGTTTTTGGATGGAATGTCCTATAAATATCAATTAAGTCCATCTTGTTTAATCCATCATTTAAAGCTTGTGTTTTCTAATTTATTTTCATTTTGGATGATCTTTCCATTGGTGAAAGTGGGGTGTTAAAAGTCCCCTACTATGAATGTGTTACTGTCGATTTCCCCCTTTATGGCTCTTAGTATTTGCCTTATGTATTGAGGTGCTCCTAAGTTGGGTGCATAAATATTTACAATTGTTATATCTTTTTCTTAGATTGCTCCCTTGATCATTAGGTAGTGTTCTTCTTTGTCTCTTGTAATAGTCTTTATTTTAAAGTCTGTTTTGTCTGATATGAGAATTGCTACTCCAGCTTTCTTTTGGTTTCCCTGTGCATGGAATGTCTTTTTCCATCCCCTCACTTTCAGTCTGTATGTGTCTCTAGGTCTGAAGTGGGTCTCTTATAGACAGCATACATATGGGTCTTGTTTTTGTATTCATTCAGCCAGTCGGTGTCTTTTGTTGGGAGCATTTAGTCCATTTACATTTAAGGTAATTATCGATATGTATGTTCCTATTCCCATTTTCTTAATTGTTTTGGGTTTGCTATTGTAGATCTTTTCCTTCTCTTGTGTTTCTTGCCTAGAGAAGTTCCTTTAGCATTTGTTGTACAGCTGGTTTAGTGTTGCTGAACTCTCTCAGCTTTTGCTTGTCTGTAAAGGTTTTAATTTCTCCGCCAAATCTAAATGAGATCCTTGCTGGGTAGGGTAATCTTGGTTGTAGGTTTTTCTCCTTCATCACTTTAAGTATGTCCTGCCAGTCTCTTCTGTCTTACAGAGTTTCTGCTGAAAGATCAGCCATTAACCTTATGGGGGTTCCCTTGTGTGTTATTTGTTGTTTTTCCCTTGCTGGTTTTAATATTATTTCTTTGTATTTAATTTCTGACAGTTTGATTAATATGTGTCTTGGTGTGTTTCTCCTTGGATTTATCCTGTATGGAACTCTCTGTGCTTCCTGGACTTGATTAACTATTTCCTTCCCCATATTAGGGAAGTTTTCAACTATAATCTCTTCAAATATTTTCTCAGTCCCTTTTTTCTTTTCTCTTCTTCTTCTGGAACCCCTATAATTTGAATGTTGGTTTTTTTAATTTTGTCCCAGAGGTCTCTGAGACTGTCCTCAGTTCTCTTCATTCTTTTTTCTTTATTCTGCTCTGCAGTAGTTATTTCCATTCTTTTATCTTCCAGGTCACTTATCCGTTCTTCTGCCTCAGTTATTCTGCTATTGATCCCATCTAGAGTATTTTTAATTTCATTTATTTTGTTGTTCATCGTTCCTTGTTTCATCTTCAGTTCTTCTAGGTCCTTTTTAAATGTTTCTTGCATTTTCTCTATTCTATTTCCAAGATTTTGGATCATCTTTACTATCATTATTCTGAATTCTTTTTCAGGTAGATTGCCTATTTCCTCTTCATTTATTAGGTCTGGTGGGTTTTAATCTTGCTCCTTCATCTGCTGTGTGTTTTTCTGTCTTCTCATTTTGGTTATCTTATGGTGTTAGTGTTCTCCTTTTTGCAGGCTGCAGGTTCGTAGTTCCTGTTGTTTTTGGTGTCTCTCCCCAGTGGCTAAAGTTGGTTCAGTGGGTTGTGTAGGCTTCCTGGTGGAGGGGACTAGTGCCTGTTTTCTGGTGGATGAGGCTGGATCTTTTCTTTCTGGTGGGCAGTTCTACGTTTGGTGATGTGTTTTGGGGTGTCTGTGGGCTTATTATGATTTTAGGCAGCCTCTCTGCTAATGGGTGGGGTTGTGTTCCTGTCTTGCTTGTTGTTTGGCATAGGGTGTCCAGCACTGTTGCTTGCTGGTCGTTGAGTAAAGCTGGGTGCTGGTGTTGAGATGGAGATCTCTGGGAGATTTTCACCGTTTGATACTATGTGGAGCTGGGAGGTCTCTTGTGGACCAGTGTCCTGAACTTGGCTTTCCCACCTCAGAGGCACAGCACTGACTCCTGGCTGCAGCACCAAGAGCCTTTCATCCACATGGCCCAGCATAAAAGGGAGAAGAAGTAGAAAGAAAGAAAGAAAAAAAGAAAGAAAGAAGAAAGTAAGCAAGAAAGAAAGAAAGAGAGAAGGTAAGATGAGAGAAGGAAGGAGGGAAGGTAGGAAGCAAGGAAGGAAGAAAGGAACGAAGGAAGAAGGAAGGAAGAAGGAAAGAAGAAGGAAGGAAGGAAGAAGGAAGGAAGTAGGAAGAAGGATGGAAGGAAAGAAGATAAAATAATGTAAGATAAAATAAAATAATTAAAATAATTATTAAGAAAAAAATTTTTTTAAAAACAAAAAAGAAAATGTACGGATAGAACCCTAGGACAAATGGTGAAAGCAAAGCTATACAGACAAAATCTCCCACAGAAGCATACACATACACACTCACAAAAAGAGGAAAAGGGAAAAAAATAATAAATCTTGCTCTCAAAGTCCACCTCCTCAATTTGTGATGATTCGTTGTCTATTCATGTATTCCACAGATGCAGGGTACATCAAGTTGATTGTGGAGCTTTAATCCGCTGCTTCTGTGGCTTCTGGGAGAGATTTCCCTTTCTCTTCTTTGTTCGCACAGCTCCCGGGTCTCAGCTTTGGATTTGGCCCCGCCTCTGCATGTAGATTGCCTGAGGGCGTCTGTTCTCTCTCAGACAGGACGGGGTTAAAGGAACAGCTGCTTCGGGGGCTCTGGCTCACTCAGGCCAGGGGGAGGGAGAGGTGCGGATGCAGGGCGAGCCTGCGGCAACAGAGGCCAGTGTGACATTGTATCAGCCTGAGGTGCGCCGTGCGTTCTCCTGGCGAAGTTGTCTCTGGATCCTGGGACCCTGGCAGTGGTGGGCTGCATAGGCTCTCCGGAAGGGGGGTGTAGATAGTAACCTGTGCTCACACACAGGCTTCTTGGTGGTGGCAGCAGCAGCCTTAGCATCTCATGCCAGTCTCTGGGGTCCGCACTTTTAGCCGTGGCTCGCACCTGTCTCTGGAGCTCCTTTATGCAGTGCTCTTAATCCCCTCTCCTCGCGCAGCAGGAAACAAAGAGGGAAGAAAAAGTCTTTTGCCTCTTTGGCAGGTCCAGACTTTTCCCTGGACTCCCTCCCGGCTAGACAGGGTGCACTAACCCGCTGCAGGCTGTGTTCACGCCGCCAATCCCAGTCCTCTCCCTGCGCTCTGACCGAAGCCGCAGCCTCAGCTCCCAGCCCCACCTGCCCTGGCAGGTGAGCAGACAATCCTCTCGGGCTGGTGAGTGCCGGTTGGCACCGGTCCTCTGTGTGGATATCTCTCCGGTTTGCCCTCCGCACCCCTGTTGCTGTGGTCTCCTCCGCAGCTCCGAAGCTTTCCCCCTCTGCCACCTGCAGTCTCTGCCCTCGAAGGAGCTTCTAGTGTGTGGAAACCTTTCCTCCTTAACAGCTCCCTCCCACTGGTGCAGGTACCATCCCTATTGTTTTGTCTTTGTTTATTCTTTTGTCTTTTGCCCTACCGAGGTACTTGGGGAGTTTCTTGCCTTTTGGGAGGTCTGAAGTCTTCTGCCAGGGTTCAGTAGGTGTTCTGTAGGAGTTGTTCCACGTGTAGATGTATTTCTGGTGTATCTTTGGGATAGAAGGTGATCTCCGCGACTTACTCTTCCACCATCTTCCACGAACCCTTATAGACATTTTAAAGTATCTAAATGAGATATGATGAACATGGTATTCTGTAAATGTAGAAAGCTTCATACACATCACTTTTATTATTGATCATTAAACTTCAAAACTTGCTAAAATTTAACTCAGTATTGGCTATGCTTGGAGATAAAAATTACGTTGAAAAGATCTTCAGATTTCTCTTTTAATGCCAACCTGGAATGAACAGTAACAGCAGTAGTTGTACTGAAGGATTATCAGTTATCCTTTCATATGTTATAAATCAAATTGCTTTGAGGCTCACCATGCAATCTTTGAATGTCATATACCCCCTCCAAGAGATGGCAGATACAAGTAGTGCAAGGGGATCATTGTTCTGCTTTAATCTCAAAGATTATTTTTTGAGGTCCTACTGAGAAAATGATCTTGAAAGGGAGAATTTGTGAAAAGCGTGAAAGAAGTTTCCAAATTCTAAAAATTTCCCACTACATATACAAAACAAACTTTGGATATCAGCACATCAAATATTACAGTAAGTCCTAGTGTAGTAAACTCAGGGTATTCTGAAATTTGCACAGCATCACTTCTGTTCACCACTGTGTACTGGTAAAGGTAGATCACAGGGCCAGCCCAAATTCAGAGTGGAGAAATAAACTCCACCTCCTGATGGGCAGAACTGCATATTTATACTGCAAAGGACATGAATATATGGAGGAATAGAGAGTTGGGGACATTTTTGCAAACTACTGCACCTATCCATAGCAAAACCCTATAATGGGGGTATTAGATATGATGGCAGAAAAGTCAAAAGCCAAGAGGGCTTGGCCTCATTCTCATTTGGTTATATGGAAAGTGAAAGGCACAGGGTTCCAATGCGCAGTAGGAAGACATAAGAGGAGCCTATATTAGAATAGTCAGCTGTCCCTTTCCTCCCATGTGTCGTGAGGTGAGTGTGATTAGATATTCTGCCTGCCCTGTGGGAGACAAGGAAATGATAAGCTGAGAATCAAGATCTGCTATGCAGTCACGTGGCAAGGTGCAGGCTCCAGAAGCTGGGGCTAAAAATTCCAAATAAAGATCATATAGATAATGTTGCTTATACACACAATTTCTGCACCATTAATAAGAAATATAAAAGCTATCAGTCCCTGACTGGATGAAGAAATAATTTATATGATCTCTAGCTCTAGACTAGCTAAAATACCAAAGTGGAGACCAACAAAGAATGAAAAGGCACACAGATTTTATTGTTCTCCTTCCCCCAACCCTACCCCCACCATAAGGTCAAGCACACTACCCCATATATGCTGGGGAGGAGAAAGATTTCCATCTTGGGGTGGAGAAGTGTTGGAGTGGGACCAGGACACTGAAAACTGAACATTTACTCAAAAGAGACATGAGTGACAAAGTTGTCTGAAAAGGAGATGCACATATCAGAAGGGATCAAGATACCACAGTTTGGCAACTTAAAAAAAAAAAATCTATTCCCCGATGACTGGGGAGTTAAGATTATATCAGATACATAAAATATAAAATGTCAGGTTTTTTTGCATAACAGAGAAGCAGTAAGGGACAGTTCTAGATTTTGTGTAGGCTCTGTTCAAGAAAAATGAAACAAAATATATAATGTTTACAAATATGACCCAGACACCTGATCCTGTGAACTCTTCCTGAAGGCTCCAAGTCTCAAAAAGGACTCATCCAACTCCCACAGGAAAGGGATCTGGAAGTGCTGCATCATTAGCGTCACAGTAGATTTGCCTCTGATAGCAGCATATCGAATACAAGAGGTTTTTATAAGTTACCATCATCGGACTTCTCTTTTTTTCTACAGAAATATTTGTATAGTGAGTTAAGGAGTGCTTGTACAAAGTAGGTGGCAAAGCAAAGGTATTAAGGTATTTAGACCGAACATGTTCCTGTAGGTAAAAAGGCTATTTACTTCCTTTTCTTCTAAGTTCAAATAGGCATGACCACTTTATAGGTCTTGATTGGAAATTGTCTTACATATGTCTTCAAAAGCCTTGAAGATTGAAGTATTATATGCTGTCAGCAAAGCCATATGAATGGGGTAGCCGAAGGCCCAGGATAGAGAGGCCTGAGAGTTTCCTGCAGCTGATAGAGAAGCACCACTGCCTGTTCTCCACAGAGCTACCTTTCTCCCATCTTCTCAGGTCTAAACATCATGTCAGCTCCAAAAGAAGTCTCTGATGTGCATTGCAGATTTCTCCTCACCTCTCCGCAGCATTTCCCTTTGATTCTCAGGACCTAGTAGAATGTGCAAGTTCCCTGTTCTACTTTGGTGAGCCCATATCTGGCCCTCTTCCTCAAATCCTGTTCAGTCTTTCATGGTCCTAGTGACCAAATTGTGATCACAACCAACTTTGTGATTTGAGTTTAACCTGCTGAATGTTCATGTCTAGTCTTAATCATGGAATAGGGTCATCTGTCATTAGGCTGCCTTCATCATTCCCAAGGAAGGATTACATTGTTTCAGTCAAACCTATACTGAAAAAACTTTTATGACACTAGTCTGTTGTAATCTAATAATTAATAAGCCATTATCTGTTTACCTAAGTCACTTGATTTTCCTATTTATATGTAAAAAGAATTTATCCAGTCAAACTTCATTCCATGTGTTTCTCAATACTTTATAACATGTCAAGATTTTAATATAGTTTGGCATTGTTATTTTATATTCACACAATTACATGAAATACTCCAGTTTAAAATTCAGTAAATTTAAATGTAAAACTGTAATTGTCCTTATTTAGTTGCCACTTCATTTTTTAGAATTGCAGTTTATAATTATGCATGCTAAAAATGACAGGTTTTTATATTCTCCTGTTGACTGACAAAACAACTCTTCCTATACATTCCATCATTTTTGCCTCACTGAACTGTGAAAACTACTCAACTATTTGAAATTTATTTTGCAATATTTACTAAAATATAATCTGGGATTCCAATCTCCCAGCACACCATGAGCTCACTCTAAAAGTTTCAAAGAGGTGAGAAGATAGCTGTACAGCATTAATGGAGTGTTTTATACTACTCCTTCTTAAAGCTGTGATACAAGGCAGTCTACTCATATAAATTCAACATTCTTCTTCTATAGTCAAAGACTATATTTAGAAAAACATATAAAAGTTGAATCTATCTTATGTAAGAAACCAATTTTCATGCCCTGTTACTTCCTTCTTAACAATGGCTAAGATAATATGAATGCAGGTACTTTCATTTCAGTGAGAATTCCTATAAACCAGATATCTTCACCGCCCCTGTTTATACAGTATTCAGTCTATTTAATGAAGATGTTATGCTTTCACAAAGTATTTATAACTGCTGGGTTAGAAGTTCCTCTGACATAAATAGGTCACATCATTAGAAGGACCAAGTATCCATTGACTTGAGCCCATTTTTAGAAACTTGAAGCTTGTCTGCCCAGTCAACAGTTATTAACTCCTCCATTTACAAAATCACCAGGCAACATGACTGAGAGAGAATATTTCTTAAAATAAATGAAAACCAGTGCATGTTAGATGTTATAGCAAAAGGAAACTATCATGGGGTAGAGAGAAAGTAGAGCTTGAGGATATAGATCTGAATTTTAAGTGTCACTAACTCATACTTTGGTGTGACCTGGTTGAGCAGAATTCTCTCTTCAGGCCTCAGTCTGCTCATCTGTAACATTCTGTAGTTAAACTGAAGTAACATTTTCTAAGATATATTCCACGAGTTCTACAGTCATGAAATGTTTTCAGAAAAAAGAAAAAAGGAGAGGGGTTTAAGAAGGTATGGAGAGAGTATATACTAAATCAGTAGATTCACAGTGCATATTCATGAGACCCTGAGTATCTTGGCAGTAAAGAAATGTCTTACATCATAATTCTTTTATGAATATATTTAACCAGAAATTCCCTTCCAAACTCTCCTTTTTATGTAACATCTCTTCATACACCAAAGAAATACTATTCCAAGAGAGAAACATTATAAGAGGTTGATTTTTAAGGTTCTTCTAGCTTTAACGTATGACATGCATCTCTGAAAGCCCTACTTTCTCCAAAAGTAGATTTCCCAGTCTTGAAGCTCCTGGGTGAAGAGTTTCACCCAGTCTGGCATTCTCCTCTCCAGTTTTGCCTGCACAGAAGCAGTCACTGCTCTGGAATTGCTCCAGTCATCCGGGGGGATGAGACAATCATCTGGCGGGATGAGCCACCCATACACTCATCTTCTTGGCCTCTGGTCAGGTCATCTCCTTGAAACAGGCTCCCTGTGCTCTGCTCAGGGTTCACACCCATGTCCCAGGCCAGCACATTCTCCAACGGTCCACAGCAATCTTCAGGTCTACTCAGGCTCTGGTTAGGATCACAGAGCCTGGGAACCTTCGCCCACCACCACCACCCCTGCCTAGCAAGAGCTGAATTTGAGCTCTGCAAGAGAAAGAGCATTCCACTTTAAGAAGATAAAAAAGTCAGCTCTCTGGTAACCTTCCACAGGTCCATAGATGGTTAAGCTGCAAACAAGCAGAACAGCTTCAAAAGGTACAATTATAACTGAAAATGTAACTCATAATCCATTTATTTGGTGCAATAGCTGCTAAAGGATCCATTATCAGAGGCTGGAAAAAGAATTTCTCTCTCCTATGGATCTTACATTCTATCCCAGGCTGCACAGAACACGTGGTAACTGACTATTCTATCACATTGTCCTGCTGTTTTCCCAACTTCCTGGGAATCCCCTCACACTCAGCTTTACTCTTCAAGGAGACACAGTTTACTGGATATTACCTACATTAAACGTAATATTTTGTTTAGAGTTAATACATAATAAAAGCTTAACCCCCTTATTCAATAAAATTTAAGAAAAATAAACGAGACTATGAGTTGAGAATCTTCCATTTTTAAGTAACTTAGTGAAAACTAGGTTAAATAATAAAGGAAATATATCAGCTCAAATAAATGAGATGTTTTAATAAATATGCTCTAAGTAAGGCTTAATTCAGAAGCTCAACAATGTTATGAAATACCTGTTTCTTTTCCTTCTTTTTTTTCCTTTTTTTTAAAAATGTGTTTGACATTTTTTTAAACTGATGTTTACTTATTTACAATGTTGTGTTAATTTCAGGTGTACAGCAAAGAGATTCAGTTATGCATACATATATATCTATTTTTTTCATATTTTTCCCCTTATAGTTTATTACACAATATTGAGTAGAGTTCCCTGTGCTATATGGTAGGTCCTTGTTGGTTATCTATTTTATATATACTAGTGTGTATATGTTAATCCCAAACTCCTAATTTATCCCTCTCTCCACCTTTTCCCTTTGGTAACCATAAGTTTGTATAAGTTCATTTGTATCATTTTTTTTTTTAAGATTCCACATATAAACAAAATCCTATGATATTTATCTTTCTCTGTCTGGCTTATTCACTTAGTATGATAGTCTCCAGGTCCATCTTACTACAAATGGCATTATTTCATTCTCTTTTATGGCTGAGTAATATTCAATTGCAAACATATACCACATCTTCTTTATCCATTCATCTGTCAGTGGACAGTTAAGTTACTTCCATGTCTTGGCTATGGTAAATAGTGTTGCAGTGAACATTGGGGTGCATGTATCTTTTTGAATTATGTCTTTCTTTGGATATATGCCCAGGAGTGGGATTGCAGGATCATATGGTAGTTCTGTTTTTAGTTTTTTAATGAACCTCCTTACTGCTCTCTATAGTGGCTCTACTATTTATATTCCTACCAACAGTGTAGGCGGACTCCTTTTTCTTCACACCCTCTTCAGCGTTTATTATTTGTAGACTTTTTGATGGTGGCCATTCTGACTGGTGTGAGGTGATACCTCATTGTAGTTCTGATTTGCATTTCTCTAATAATTAGCAAAATCTTTTCATCTGCCTTTTGGCCATCTGTATGTCTTCTTTGGAGAAATGTCTGTGTAGATCTTCTGCCCATTTTTTGATTGGGTTGTTTGTTTTTTTTTGATATTGAGCTGTATGAGCTATTTGTGTATTTTGGAAATTAATCCCTTTTTGGTCACATAATTTGCAAATAGCTTCTCCCATTCTGTTTGTGTTTTCATTTTGTTTATGGTTTCCTTTGCTATGCAAAACCTTTTAAGTTTAATTAGGTCTCATTTGTTTATTTTTGTTTTTATTTCCATTACTTTAGGAGACGGATCGAAAAAGATACTGCTGTGATTTATGTCAAAGATTGTTCTGCCTATGGTTTCCTCTAGGAGTTTCATACTATCCAGTCTTACATTTAGGTCTTTAATCCATTAAAAAATTTTTTTTGTATGGTGTTAGAGATGGTTCTAATCTCATTCTTTTACATTTAGCTGTCCAGTTTTCCCAGCACCTCTTATTGAAGAGACTGTCTTTTCTCCATTGTGTATTCTTGCCTCCTTTGTCATAGATGAGTTGACTATAAGTGTGTGGGTTTATTTCTGGGCTTTCTATCCTGTTCCATTGATCTATATGTCTGTTTTTGTGCCAGTACCATACTGATTTGATTAGTGTAGCTTTGTAATATAGTCTGAAGTCAGGGAGCATGATTCCTTCAGCTCCGTTTTTCTTTCTCAAGGTTGTTTTGACTATTCAGGGTCTTTTGTGTTTCCATACAAATTAAAAAATTTTTTGTTCTAGTTCTGTGAAAAATGCCATTGGTAATTTGATAAAGATTGCACTGAATCTGTAGATTGCCTTGGGTAGTATTTTGACAATATTAATTCTTCCAATCCAAGAACATGGTATATCTTTCCATCTGTTTGTGTCATCTTCGATATCTTTCATCAGCATCTTATAGTTTTCAGAATACACATCTTCCGTCTCCTTAGGTAGGTTTATTCCTAGGTATTTTATTCTTTTTCATGCGATGTTAAATGGGATTGTCTCCTTAATTTTTCTTTCTGATCTTTCATTGTATAGAAGTGCAAGAGATTTCTGTGTATTAATTTTGTATCCTGCAACTTTACTGAATTCATTGATGAGGTCTAGTAGTTTTCTGGTGGCATCTTTAGGATTTTCTGTGTATAGTATCATGTCATCTGCAAACAGTGATGGCTTTACTTCTTCTTTTCCAATTTGGATTTCTTTTATTTCTTTTTCTTCTCCAATTACTATGGCTAGGACTTCCAAAACTCTGTTGAATATAAGTGGTGAGAGTGGACATTCTCATCATTTTTTTTTTTTTTTTTTGCCTTAGGTGGTATGTGTTCTATTATAAGATACAGTCACCTCATGGTAAGTGATTCTGTGAACCACATGCTTTATCATTTATATCAAGCAGGATTAGTGTGAAACCGACTTTTCCTGAAGATCATACAAGAGTCTTAAGCTTTATTTTGATTGATTCAATCAGGATATTTCCCCGTCGAAAAAAATGGAAATACTGAATATCTTAGGTCTCAAATTACCAGTTACTACTAACAAGGAAAGTGTTGGGCTGAATGATTTGGAATAGGTCTACTTCGGGAAGTGAGGATGGAGCAATGCCATCTGGATCACACGTTCAGTTTCTTTCAAATGTGTGAAGGGGAGTGGAAGCTTCAGAGGCAACCACAGTGACAACTCTCTCCCTCTCTCTCTCTCTCTCTCCCCCTCTCTCTCTCTCTCTCTCTCTCTCTCTCTCTCACACACACACACACACACACTTTAAAATCCATATTTCATGAAAAATGAAAACAAATAAATATGAGAGAATTATAAGCATTCCACTGGATAAGCCAAGCCTCAGAATGTCTACCACATACAGAGTTCCCTTTTGAGGTCATCTGTCCCACCCTCAGAATATGCTGAAAGTGTAGCCCTTAATAAGTTGTGTTTTATACCATGTAGCATGCCCTATGCATGGGCCTCTTGTCCTAAAGCGGCAAATCCATAGGCTATGAAAAATGACGAGAGCCAGTCAGACACTCTCCTTGACTGTGGAGATATCCAGTTTATTGTTGGAGCTGAGACTCTTAAGTGTGCGAATGAGCTAGATATGGAGCCCTGAGGTCTCGTGGGAATCCAAAGTTATGAGTAACAAGAAGCTATGAGACAGAGAATTTATACAGGTTAGAAAGGGAAGAAGTCTGGCCTTAATGAGAGGAGGTCAGAAGGTACAAGAGAAAAGACACAAAAATGGAGAAGGGGACATAAAGAGTAGCCACATCTGCAGCATCCCCATTCCTGAAGGATTTTAGCCCCAGTTTCTATGAGAGCAACTCCACTTCTCATCCTGAAATCCCTGATGCTATTGTTGCTCTCCATATGTTCTTTCATAACCACCTACCTCTTACATATGGTATTTCAAGTGAGTTCCTGTTCCATATAAATAATAGAAGCAAACTGAAAAATATATTATGAAAGGATTCTTTGTTTAACCTAGTAATTCACTATGGGGTTCTTTGAAAAAAACCTGCATTCCTGTTATTTTTAAATTTATAACAAAAATTTACTTGACATATCCAAGAATAATTGTTTACAAAGAGATGGACCATAGTAAATCTTTTTAAAATGTATTCTTTGGGCTTCCCTGGTGGCGCAGTGGTTGAGAGTCCACCTGCCGATGCAGGGGACACGGGTTTGTGCCCCGGTCCGGGAAGATCCCACATGCTGCGGAGCAGCTGGGCCCATGAGCCATGGCCACTGAGCCTGTGCGTCTGGAGCCTGTGCTCCACAACAGAAGAGGCCACAACAGTGACAGGCCCGCGTACCGCAAAATAAATAAATAAAAAGTATTCTTTTAGATTGCCTGCAAGAATTTTGAAGAAGGAAAATGTAACACCCTCCTCCCCAAATGTTTTGTTCTTTGCTAATACAAACTAGAGAACACAGCAAAGCCCTGGGCTGAAGATACCTGTAAGGCTGGGAATATGTGACTCATTTAAACATATGCTGATTTACTCCCTGGTTGAGTCAGGGAAAGTTGAAATGACTATTCCCAAAGTGTTAAACAGGGTTGTTGATCTGCTTACCCACTTGTTATTGAATAAGCATGTGCTCTATTTCTAATTTACAAAATATTTCTAAAATACATTTAGATGTAAATAGCTGTTAAGACACTTCCAAATAATCATTATTAAATTTAAGAATTGAATCCAGTTTAAAATTTTTAGTGCTGTGGTGATCTATGAAGCCACAGTTATATTCTGAAAATGAATTGTAAAATTCTTTGATACTCTTTTTTTCTGAAAAGAAAATCTAAATTTGGTAAGTTCATCTACCATGCCAGGAGAGAAGAGCCATTGATACACTGCTCTGGGTCAGTTTTCCTAGAAGCAGGGGTTCTGTACTCCTAACTGACCTGCCAGTTTGAAATCTTTTCTTGGCAACTGTGACTTCCTACAGTGTTGAAAATACTGTCCATCTTGAGCTCACATAGCATATTTAGTCTGAAGCAATATGGTGTTCAAAATAAAACCCCTAGATGAAAGGAAGAATTATGAATTTTTAATGAAAGAAAAAATAATCTATAGCTGTTAGATTCAAAACATTGGATTTAAAATACCCTCGTATCTCTGAATTATTATTGCCAAGGAAATGCTATTAGTAAACTACATTCTTAGAGAATAAATTTTCACTTCTATGAGAATCATGAACACTTGATCAATTAGTATGATAAATTAACTTGTAAGATTTTTGGTGTAGAAAAAAAGTAGGCCCACTATATTGCTTCAGGCTGACTCTCTCAGATACCATTAGAAGTTTCAAAACTATCCTGACAAAATGCCTAGCTGTCAAGCTCCTAACTGCTAGAGTAGACATAACTGTGGGTTACCAGCTGTTTGGGACTCCTCTCTTAGTCTGTAGCTGCCTTGGTGTGCTCCTTCAAGAGAAAATTTTAGAGTCCTCAGGAGTGAATTTCACACCCATCATGTCATTTCCTCATTCAAAAATTTTATCCATAAAATAGCTCAGTTTCATGAAATACGTTCAGTATGTCCTACTCTTAGATACTCCTATAAGAATAATATTTGTAAAAGTATGAGATAATTTTTATTTACCTGTTTTGACCCAGAATTATATTTAAAAATATATTGCTTATGTTAACCCTAGTCACCTTCCTTTTTTTTTCAGATTTACTTATATTATGGGTATCTTTGGGTATCTTGCTTCTTGTTTGGAGTGAGTCATCCTAAGGTTTATGCTTCTTCCACAACTGGGGCAAAGTAAGAGAGGGACTCCTGTCTAAGACTCAAACTGCAAAATGGCTCTGGAGCCCCTGGGCCTTAGGAATCTTCTCAAGGGACAATAATTAGAATAACAGCTTCTAGTAGTCTACCCCCACATGTGACATTTCCATCCACAGTTTCCATGATTTCACATGATGGAACTGGAAAGTAAGAAGAGTTTGGAATTTCTGGAGCTCCTCAGAATATGAAATGTTTTCTTGAAGTGTCTCTGGATCCTCATGTTGTTCACGGTCCCAGGCTTAACCTTCAGATGAGACCTAAAGGCTGCCTAATCTGTTCAAATAATGACTATAGTTTAATCCTAACCAGTATATGGTTAATGATTATATGTTAAAAGTCTCTTGGTTCTTCTGATGGGGTGGGTTCTTGGGGTAGGACTGGCAATATTCATTCATTCATTCATCTTCTGCAGGTAAATCACCTTGATTTTCCTCAAGGACTACCCTACACCACTCTTAGACCAAGTAGTTATGTTGGTATCAATACCATCCTTAATCTAGTAGAGGACATAGGATGTATAGGTGACCAATCAGATAATCCATGCCTCTGGTCACAGTGAAGAGGGTCAAGGAAGAGTACATGAACTAACAGCTAGTAACACACACTATTAGAATCTTTTCCAAGATTATTGAAGAGGAACATTTTCCTCCCTCCCTCCTTCCCTTCTTCCCTCCTTCCCTCTTTCCCTTTCTTTCCTCCTGTTGTTGTTATTTTGTTTTTGGATTTGAACTGTGAAGACCATAAGCCTAAACTGCTGGCATACATACCTCTACCCAAAAAGGAGCTTTCTTGAGAACAGAGCTAGGATAGAGCGAGGCAAATCCAAGAGATGAAGAAAAATCAACCTTGGTAACACCGTTCAAGCCTCTAGATCCAGCCACACATGAAGTCAGCTCTACCTTTGAACTTTTATTTTATGTACGCCAGTATGTTTCCTCTGTGCTTAAAATAGTTTGACTATGTATGCATATATTTATTTATTTATTTTTGGCTGCGTTGGGTCTTCGTTGCTGTGCACGGGCTTCCTCTAGTTGTGGAGAGAGGGGGCTACTCTTCGTTGTGGTACACGGGCTTCTCATTTTAGTGGCTTCTCTTGTTGCAGAGCATGGGCTCTAGGCATGTGGGCTTCAGTAGTTGTGGCATGCAGGCTCAGTAGTTGTGGCTCACGAGCTCTAGAGCGTAGGCTCAGTAGTTGTGGCACACAGGCTTAGTTGCTCCACGGCATGTGGGATCTTACTGGACCAGGGCTCGAACCCATGTTCCCCGCATTGACAGGCGAATTCTTATCCACTGCGCCACCAGGGAAGTCCCGAGTATGTATTTTTGAACTTTCAAATTTAAGAGCTCAATTTACATCCGCTACAAACAGGGCATACGATATTCTGATGAAAACTAAACATATATTAGGTTTTCTTATGACCATGCTTTCTAAGCTTTAGCATCACCAACATTAGTATCTGATATCATACCCAGAAATAAAAATGAATTTATAACCTACCAAGCAGAACTGATCCAACTGCCATGAAATTGCTCCATTGGACTGATACTGTCTCTAGATGAACCACTGAGAACCTATTTGGCCCTGGAGGCACAATAGCAACAGCAATTAAGTATCTATGAAACTAATGCCAAGAAGTCTGAGCAGCTGCAAGATGACAGATAAACTCCCACCATCCCATTCATTAGCAACTACAGTGAGTGCCAAGCCAGAAGGGAAAAAGATGACTGAATAATTCTCCATCATTTTTTGTCTGCCAATTACTACATGTACAAAAGCAAAATAAATAATATATCTGGTTTTTGTAAAATGTGTAGTTCAAGAGCTGCACCTTAAATTGTATGAAACACATATACTTTGGAAGAAATAGTCTTTGAGTTACTCTGCCTTGAAACCAGCTGTGCTTGAGTGAGATCTGGAAATCCCATTCAAAGGCGCTTGACTGAAAGCACTTTCCACTCAGATAAACCATTAGCATTAATGAAAATCTATAAATCTTCTATACATTTCAAATGAAAACCACCACAAATGCTTAACCACTGGTCTTGACAGGATATGCTTTGTAGAGTCTGTGATGGGAACTTAAATTTGAGAAAAAGCGTACAAAGAAAATGTTAGTCATCATGCCCACAATTATAGATCAGTGACTTAATGCTAGTGTATTTAGAGGGAGGGGGGCATAGTCAAGCGATACTTATTTGGTCAAATGCTGGAACAAAAAACATGAGTCGATTTAATGTGTTCCAACCCACACTGGACACTAAACTAAGCTACAGTTACCACAAGAACCTCAGGGGAAAATCTGTGGCAGTGTTGTTGCCAATGTCTAAGCAAAACCAGAGTCTAGTAGATTGAAATCACTCATTTTTGACTGTAGGAACAAGAGAAGGCCTTGCCTCCATTCATTAGCCGTGAATTAATTCTCTCCCAATTCTGTTTGTACTATTCTTATGTGATGCCCCACTGCTAGCATATCCCTTAGAGTAACTTCTAGGTAAAAAAAAAATATGGAGAGCTTCTTTAATATTTATAGTCTTGATTTATAGAAAATATCATCTAAGAATTAATTTAATTGGATTTCTAATCCAGGAGCAAAATGGGAGGGGAGCTCTCCAAGGTTTGTGAGCAACAGAAAAATATACACCCTTAGATCAAGAAGGGTCCCAGTTGACTAGAAGGCTTGGCAGATATGAGCTTTCTTGGGATTGATAAGGTGTATCTGAACACATTCCCATTTTATCAGGCTGTCTGGAGACAAGATACTTTTTTGAAATATCCTTGAGGTCTCGCACTTTATACTATTTACTGAGAGTTAAAAAGATCTGATGGCTGATACATTTAGATAGGATTAGGGGTCTACATCTGAAATAGAGTTATGTCATAAGTACACTGTTTGACTTACTTACATTTTCTTTTCCAGTGTGTACAAAGCTATTCAGCGAAGAGATTAATTAAATTCTACCGTAATTGGAAAATTATTATTTATATCTCCATTATATGCAAGATATATTATGCTAGATACTTTTAAGACATAAAGATAATGACAAACTAGTATTCCTCTAAATATAATTCTAGTTGGACAACAAGAACTGGACACTGCAAATATTAGCAATGATTGCTTCAATAGTTGGAGGCACTGCTAGCATTTGAGAGGAGGGACAGTGATGCCAATGGCTTCAGTGCTGAGAAAATTCTGCATCTCTACAGATTTCTGAGTATCTAAATGGAAATGTAGTTTAAAAATCTGTGTTCAGTCGCATGAGTCTGGACCTCTTTTATAAATATACACCAAGAATTTTGCATGAATTTGGTTTATATTGAATTTTCTATTTTTAATATGCAAGGCAAGGAAAGACTACTTTTATTTCCTTAACTGTACCAGGAATGGTTCATCATTTCAGAAATAAGAGCCCCAAAGGAAAAACAATATTTGAGCTGCCAAAACCATACACTTGCATCAGTCTGTATTTGTGCCTGTTGCATCCACAGGTGAGAGATAGTATAGAGACAAATACATTTGTATCCCTGTTTGAAAGTGTCCAGTAGCATGAAAAACTCAACAGTTGTTAGATGAATACTTCAAATTTTGTTTTATAGTACTGCCCATAAATCAAATTTATGGCTCTTCTGTCAAGATTTTTATCTCCTAATGAAGTAAAAACAAAACAAAACAAAAAATACCAAAATTAAATGGCAAATTTACAATGAAATTTGAGAAGATTATGTCATACTTCCTCATTTTCTCCTATTCAGTTTGTAGTTTGTCTTGCTATGGTTATCTTTTATTCTATTTAAGATTATTTCTCATCTTTCTATTTTCTAATATATCTTAATTCTAATATCTTGCCTGTGAACATTTATCCTAACACTTATTTTTGTATTAGTGTCTAATAATTTCTCTTTGATTTTCCTATAGTTCATGTGTGGAATGGTTTTTGATCTTTATTTCTCTAAAATCAATCTTTATTGATTGTAAATAGGTGAAAGAGTCTGACTACTTCATTAAGCCATCTATTGTGGCCGAGCCTGAACATTCACATATTAAAATATGCATAATCACATTTCTTTCTTTTTCTTTGTGTTTTAACAGGATAAAGTTATATTGAATTTTTTTAGGTGCATAAGCATGTTGCTTTTTCTGTGAATTTCAATGTTGGGACAGTAACGAGGTCACTATATAACACTTGTGAAATAGGGCATTGGATTTGAAAGGACCGAGATCCACCAATTCAGGGTTTTAATGAAAGTTAAGTGCGATGGTATGTGTAAAGTGTCTAACAAAATAACTGATATGCACTATGTCCTCAATAAATATAAAATCTCATAAGATGAGGAGAGATGATCGCTTCTGACTGTGGCAGGAAAGATCTCAAAAACCACAGTAATGAAAATGCCTTTCAAACAGAATGTGAAAAAAAAAGAAAAAAACAAATAGAATGTGAATCACGGTTCACTTGGACAGAAATAGAGACAGAAATCTTACTTAATGGGGAAATGTTTGAGCAAAGGTGTAAAGATACAAAACCACAAGTTATAGCATGTTCAATAAAGGCTGGAGTGATCTAGCACATAAAGTTTTAGCCAATGAGCATCTATATGTGAAAAACCACAAAAAGTTATGCCAACTATCTCAAGGAAATATCAAGATAAGAGAACAGAGAGGAGGATCTGAGTGTCAAAAAAATCGATGAAAATAAGGAAAAGCTGTAAAGAGGAGAATTTAAAGTGTAGATGGGGGAAAATATCACAGAAGTTTCTTCCCTGAAAGAGGGTAGAACTAGGTAAGCTTTATCCACAAAGAGTTGGTTACTTAGCCATGGGCAGAATGGATAAGAGAAAGACATGAATAGTTTAAAAGATAGTGAGTGTCATGGGAGTAAAAAGAAAAATCATGCTGTAAAGACCTCAAGAGCTGTTGCTTCGAATATAGACTACTGATTCTAAGCAGTGTACAAGGGTATTTGGATATAGTATAATGATATTCTCAATAGGGTAAAATCTTGAATTCCCCAGTCTCCTTTGCCAATCTTTGACTGAAGTGCCAGGTGAAAAAAGAAAGCAAAAATAGTGAGTTCAGTGGCTGGACCAACAGGTTTTAGAGAGAATGAATTTGGAGGAGGTTTGTCCAAGTTTTCCATGTTAGTTCACAGGTGAATTGTAGGCCAAAAGAAGCAAGAAACACTAGTGGAGACTTCTCCAACACCATCTTCTTCAAGAAAGATATGGATCAAGAGTTTTTCAAAAAGGGAAGGAGGAAAGCATGTTTTCTTGCCATTTCCAAGAGTACACCTGACCAGTACTGTCATTTCGTTAGAGGAACGATAAAGATGAACATCATCATGGCATCAGCTCCAAGGATTATGTCATGAGAATTAATTCCAGAGTCTAAAATGTGCTTTGAGCTCCTTAGAGATGTTATACATATATATAGAATGTGTGTATGCAAATACGTGTGTAGATACATGATTGATAGCAAAGTTTGCATTAATTGTATGGCATCTATATGTGATTTGCCAGTTAATTGTATCTAGAGAAAAAGCGTGTATTGCCATGACTAAAGCTCTAAAAACAACTGTAGAAAATTTTACAGGATCTTGCCATTTCACACTTCTATAATACCAGTAATATCTTCAGGTAACTTCTTTTCTTAATAGAATTAATTAAATAATTAATTAATTAATTTAAAAATTGAACAATAGTTGATTCCAGGTAAATTCTTAGCCTGAACTACTCCTCAGAGATAAGAAAGCACAAAGCCCTCAGTAACATCACAGAAGTAGAGAGGTGAAAAATCCTGAGGGCAAAATGTAAATAGCAATTTATTTTAATTCTTCAACTGTAATAGAAACAAAATAGCAACTAATATCACAATAAATTATCCTGACATAAGCTGTTTTACAAAGGTTAACTCATCTGATTTGCGTACCAATCCAGTTTTACAAAGAGAAAAACCTGGCCTCAGATTGATTACAGTGTAATAATATAACTTAGAGAACTGAGCAAGATGAGGTCAGAACCTGGGTGTATCTGCCTGTAAAGGCCAAGTTCTCTTCACAAGACTAGTTTGGAGGGAGACAAGAAGGTTTATTTGGGGGAAGATACTGTTATCACGAATTGGAGGACCAGTTTGGGGTGGGGGGATGCAGTAAAGGGCAATGGCAAAAATCATATCACATAACTGGTAGCTTTGCTAACTAGCAAGATTCATTAAGTGGAGAGATACCGAAATATTAGAAGGGGTTCAGATGCAGGTTTGCCAAAATGAAAGAGAAGTGGCCTCTATATTGGATGAAATACAGCTTAGATACTGGTACCTTAATAAAAACAGGAGATTCACTTGGTGAAAAGGTTTGAAAAGGAAATGGATTGATTCCATTCAGAGTGGTAGCTAACAGAGTGGCTTTGGGGGAAATCATTCCTAAGTGCATTGGGCTGCTTCTTGCTTGCAGAACAGAAATTACTGACTATTGGTTAAAATGCCATGTGAATTAATTTTCAGCCTCATTTATCCTCTGGCTGAGCATAAAGGCAATTTCAAAGGGAAAAAAATGGCCCCAATATGTGTTGCCACAAATCTTTTGAGATGAGAAACATTAGCAACTAGCATAATTTAATTCCAGATTCAAACAACTATCACTATTGTAGTTAACAGCTCTGGGTGTGTACATTTTCAGATTCATAAAAAGACTATTGTTTAATCTTAGATTTGAATTATTTCTTTTGGTATCTAATTTGCTTACAATTTCTCTGGAACAACACAGTATATTTAAGCATTGAATCTACCCTCTGTAAACCTTCTTACCAGGGCCTTAGCTTTTAGATCTTTTCTAATTAATGCATCTCCCCTCCACTGTAGGAACAGTTGTCTACTGTTGGTTATTGTTATTGTTGTTTTCTATGACCCCCATGGATTAAGTGACAGTTTCTCTACTTAAAATAATTTCACTATATAAGGTGATTCTTATGAAGATTAAACAGTGTCTAAAATTTTTGATGAAGCAGATATACTTATTTCAGGTACTAAAAATGGATGAAAAAGTGACATGGCAGTGACAACCTTTGAATATTTTATGTATGCCTCTAATAGTGAAGTAAATTAGGATACATTCATTTCTGGGTGATTTCATGGCAGTAAGTTAAAGATAAAAAGAATCTAAAATAAAGGTGATATTTACCTTTTGGAGTCACAGGAGAATCCCCTGGGATAGGCTAATACTGTTCAATTTTTGATATCATTTAAGTTAGACTAAGATGACTAATTCTTTTAATCTCAACTTAACCTCAAAGAACAAACGCCCACCTTTTGCTGGGCTGGTAGAACACTTTACATGAACTTTTGTTCTTCACAACCTGCTTTGCACTGCAGTGATGGAAAAAATTGAAAAACTTTTAACTGTGAAGTTAGGATGAAAGAAAAAAAAGGAAATAAGTTTCTTTTAAGTTGTTTGTACCTGTACCTCTACGGTTGTTTCTGTACTGCTCTTTTTTTCTTTTAATGAGGACTACAAATTTTTTTCACACTTTTTATTATTAGAGTCCTTGGACAATCTGAGAGGTGATTGTAGTATTCCCCTAAATTGATAGGGAATCAATTTTGAGAAAGTAACTTAACCATTCTAATTATTGGGCATAATAAAGGAGATTCTGGTGTGTACTGATGGAGGTGTGAGTGATCACAGCACAACATTCCTTTTGGACAAGTTTTCTGATTTATTTTCTGAAGGCACACATTGCACAGCACACCCTGGGTCTCTGTGTTCAGAAGCCCTGGTTAAATAATATTCCAAAATGATAAGTAAAATATAAACCACTGAAGTCCTCTTGTGTATGTTAGTGATAGACCAAAGGGAAATGCTGGATTCACAAAATGCAAATGGAGAGGTGGCTACTGCCTCAAAGACCAGGCATAACTCTGTCTACTCATACTACCTCACAACAGACTGAGTTGGTCCATAGAAAAATGCTTCAGGTAACTGAAACATACACTCTCAGGATGAAAAGCAAAATAAAATAAGCCTTTATTTAGTCACTGTGACTTATAAAAATCTTTAAACACAGATTATATTATCTCACATCCACAATTTTATAAACAGAGGTTAATGGTTATAAATGAAACTTCTCTTGATATCTCAAATTATTATTATTGTTATTATTATTATTACTGTGTCCAACGTAGATTTAGTCACTCAGTAAAGTGTCAAAATTCAGTTTTTCTATCTTCTTTGCTACAAAACTGTGAATTGTCCATCCTCACACATTCATTCTCTTTCTTCAGCAAGATTCCCTCTAACTTTTAAAAAATGATTTGGACAGAAAGATTTTTTAAATAAAAAGATTTTAAAATAATAAAAATAAATTATTATGAGTCAAGAAATAAGGACATGATGGTTTCTCTCAGTCGTGCTCTACAATTCTAAATTGATTCTCTGGAAATATTTCTCTAACAATGATGAATTGATTCTTCTGTCTTTAACAATAAAAAAAAACTGGACAATATTTATGAAATAATATTGTTTGGGACACTGGACATTAGCCAATAAAAGTGAATTCTCCCTCAGACACAAGAAACAAATTTATTTTTTAAAACATTTTTATTGGAGTATAGTTGATTTACGCTGTTGTGTTAGTTTCAGGTGTACAGCAAAGTGAATCAGTTATACATATACATAGATCCACTCTTTTTTAGATTCTTTTCCCATATAGGCCATTACAGAGTATTGAGTAGAGTTCCCTGTGCTATGTAGTAGGCCCTTACTAGTTATCTACTTTATATATAGCAGTATGTATATGTCAATCCCAATCTCCCAATTTATCTGCCCGCTTAACCCCTGGTAACCATAAGTTTGTTTTCTACATCTGTAACTCTATTTCTGTTTTGTAGATAGGTTCATTTGTACCCCCCCTTTTTTTTTTAGATTACACATATAAGCGATATCATATGATATCATTTAATTTCTATTACTTTTTCATGCTCTTTCTTGGGTTTGGCGTTTGAGGAATACTTTTGGTTATATCGTCAAGTCTTGAATGGAACTGAAATAATGAACACTACTCAATACATTCAAGAGAACTCTATTGCCACTGGTACATTTGTAGTAAAAGCCCTTAATATCCTCCCATAATATTTAAATTTGCATCCGCCAATAATTATTCTGACATATGCTGTGTGCTAAATAGGTACCTATATAAGTCTCCGGTGGGTAATAACTTTGGAGGAACCTAATAAAATGCACTTAATATTGAATAATGTACCATGATTACTAACCTGGTATGAGTAAAAGCAGAGCAGGACTTCCTTCTACAGGTCTAGCTGACCTAATGCTTTTAATAGATAATAGTTAGTCTAATCAATGACAATGTTTGGACTTTATATAGTAAGATTCGATGATGCTAAGAGATGTCTTCCCAGGGAAAGTTATTAAGGTTATCAGGTAACAATGCAGAGAAAGATACAGTAGCTGACAGAAATTCTAATATTCACAGTTTTGGCAGCAGTGCTTTTTTTACCACTAATGACCTTTGGCTCATAGATCCTATTCTTTGAGCAGAAGAGTCAGGAAATTCTGCTTTCTTCTAGTGTCTTTATTCAACATGCATCTATTCATTTCCTTATTCATTTTACAAATATTAATTGAGGATCCTCTGTATGCCTGGTACTGTGCTGGATAAGAGGGATAAAATGATGAACAAAAACAGACCTAGATTCTGAAAACTAAAATTAACCTTCTTTACCTTAAAATGTCCTATCTGTAAAATTAAATAGGTGAGTAATTAGTGATGATTTCAGATTGTTCACAGCTTCAAATACTACATGTCTCTGCCTAGGGAGAGCAGAAGTGAGTAGAGAAAGAAATGCCCAGCTGTGAGGTGCTTAAGAGAGAAAGCTAATCCAAGATATTTCTCCTAGTGGTTTCCTGAGGGTGTGGGATAAAGGAATGACCCACTCTCTTTATTTTACTCAGCCTAATGCTAAAATATAAATAAAATATATTTTAAAGAAATCAGTATTTTGTCATTGAGCCTAACAAAATGAAAAGATGCTTTTCATTATGCTAATTCACTATATTTGTTATAGGCAGCAAAACTTCACCAAATTTTATGGCATTGTGAGAAAAGTTAACCTAGTTGTAGTTGGCTGGTACAATCATAATATTAGTTTTAAAAATATATATTTTGAGGGCTTCCCTGGTGGCACAGTGGTTGAGAGTCCGCCTGCCGATGCAGGGAACATGGGTTCGTGCCCCGGTCCGGGAGGATCCCACATGCCGCGGAGCGGCTGGGCCTGTGAGCCATGGCCGCTGAGCCTGCGCGTCCAGAGCCTGTGCTCTGCAACGGGAGAGGCCACAACAGTGAGAGGCCCGCGTACCAAAAAAAAAAAAAAAATAAATAAAAGATATATATTTTGGAAAAAATATATATAGGCTGAAAGAGGGGAAGTAAAAATTCATAAAGTGGTACCAAATAATACTTACTCATTAAATACAACACTCATAAAAGAGTATGTTTATCTCTATGGTATTATAATGAGCTCCTTATTCTTAATAGTTTATCCAGGTTTAGGATTTGTAGAAAGCTACATAAATGCCTCTGTGGTTAGTTACATGGATAGTGGAAAGTGCTGAGAAAGAAGTATTTCTTTCCTACTTCTCCAGAGAGGAAAGAAATAGTATCACTATACCATAGTTTCTATAAAGACATGGTTTGGGGACTATATCCTAGCTTAACACTCTGGCTTTATTTATTGTCCTCTGGCTTTTTTTCTGGTAGTTGTGTGATATGAGGACCTGCTTCTTATCAGACAGACTATTGATTGAGTCATGGTGACAGAGTGATGAACAGCACACTTACAAGATGTCTCTACTCCCGTGGAATTTAGAGTCTTAGAGTCTAGTGGGACAGTATCACAATTCTTCAGGTCTTAATTGATTAGAAAATACACATGAAGAGAAATGGAAAGATTTATGCTCATCATATTTTTGTTTGTGGTTCTCAACTCTATCCTAATAGAGAATAACATGGTCTCTGATATGGAGAACAAATAGACTATGATTATCTTTGTTAGATTTTGTTCACACCAGTGAATCATGATCACAAAAATAAAACCTTTCAATAAAGATGCCTAATTGAATGAAGTGTAGCCATCTTGACTGCAGGGTCTCATTAGAATGCACAATTGTACTGAAAGAAACTGCTAAGTATCTTGGAGCACATGATCTCTGTCACAATGAAATGTGGCTCTGGTGATGTGGAACAGTGTTTGAATCATGGTCTATAATGTGAAAATATTACCCAGATTTACTTAAGACCCTTTATGTGATCAACATCATTAGCTTAATGAAACTTGACCCATCAGAGTCACTGTCCGCATGCACTGGAGAGAACTTGTTTAACTCTCTGGCAGTTCCACTGGGTTTTGCATTAATTAGTCAATATCCATATAATTACGTATTTCATAATTGATTCTGACAAAACATTCATACAGGTGCAGGCAGAACATTATCTTTGGAACTTCACAAATCATTAGACACATCTTCAAAAAACAACTTCGTGTAATCAAATCATCTGCTTCCTTGAAAATAAAGGTTATGTCATATTGACCAACCCGGATTCCCAGAAAAACTATACTAATGGGATCAGGTTAATACAAATTTAAGTTTTAAATTGGAAATCAGCTAGAGAAAAAGATGTGGTCTTATATTTTTACATGATCTGAATATCTGTGTACCAAAGACTATGTAGTCTTATACATGTAATAAATAAATAGTCTGACTACCAGTCTAGACTGAAGAGTGTGTTGTTTTATTATAGATTTATTCATTTATTTTTTTCTAGCTCTGAGGAGCACCTACTTTGGTGGTGGAGAGTGAGGCTTCTGCTTTGTGCATATGTGCACAGGGCAGGCTTGAGCAGAGTGAAAATTATATAACAATATTTGACAAAGCAAAGTGAGACTCTATGCAGTAGACTCACTGGTTGTCCCATAAAGAAAAGCACGAAAGAATAATAAAGAGCTTGAATGCATGTCAAAGGGAGAATTACAGGAGAAGTTATGTCATTACAAACTAGGTATTTAAACAAGTCACTTCGTTACCCAGTTCTCTGTTATTACATATGTAAATTTAAAGGACTGGATTAGATGTTTTCTGTGGTTTGCAAAAAGCTACACAAATTTATCATTCTGTGAATAAATAGTAGCAAACATAAATCTGGAGCTTTTATCTATTATGATAACACAAGAAAAAGAAATGAGAAGTATGAATGTCAGACAGGAAAAAAAATCAAAATATTGTCAGACAATATGTTTGCATAAATAGAAAATCAAGAAAAAAGATAGATAACATGTATAAATAATAGGTCCATAAAGGTAATAAACAAATCAGAGCTTTCCATACATTAGCAATAACAAATTTATAAGATAATAAAATAATCTCATTTTTCATAGCAGAATATATAAAAGAATAAGTTTAACAAGAACTATGCAAATGTATATGATAAAAGCTATAAACCATTGCAGAAGGGTATAAAGACCAAAATAAATGTGATGTCATATATTATTTCTGAGTGGGAAAACCTAAGATCACAAATATATTAATTCTTCTCAAAATAAACTGTGAACTTAGTGTAATCTACTGTAAATCTAACAAAAATCCAAGCAGATTTTGAAAAGAATAATAAGGTGAGATATGCCATGTTAGGTATCAAAATGTATTCTAGAGCTACAATAGTTAAGTGGTAGGCTACCAGCTCAGGATGGATAGAAAGTTCAAGGAAATGGAATAGAATCCAAAAATAAGCTTTCAATTAATATCCAGAATTTTGAAAAAGTTGATTCTAACAAGTTTTGTCAGTTTCATCATTACTTTTATGAAAGAAACAATTTTCAGAGTTTCTTACTCTACCATTTTCACAGACATAACTCCTTCAATGCAATTTAAAATCAGATTTATCAGTGGAGGTGGTATCTAAGGAAATCAATAGAGTGGTGATTTAAAAGTTCTAAATGGCATATATACTCTAAAGAGTACTCATGCATTTAGTTAAAACTTAGGTATCTTTTTACCTATAAATATTTTCTGAATTTCTTGCAGTTTTCTGTATTTCAACTTTAACTTCTCTTGCTCAGTGTCCTCATAAAATATTCACAAAAAACTTTTATTCTACCTTAAATTGCTTCTTTGATGGCTTAATATAACTGGATAGGAAACTCATTGGAAAATGTACATGTACTATAAAATTGATGTTATTAACAGACCTCAGAGTATTTTCTGCTGGACATAAGTATTAAATATCAAATAACACTTTTCTGAAGAGGAGAACCATGATGCCCAACTCTCAAGCAAAAAAAGTGTTCAGCTGTATTTTGATGGTAGCAGTTCAGAGTGTGAGATGGTTTGGATACATTTATCATAAAACTAATGTCTGTGAAAGACTGTTTTAGCAGTTTAACTGAAAAAAGAAATGGAAAATATAAGAGGAAAGAGGATCTATGATATCTTCTCAAATCTTTATAATCATTCTGATACTTATTATTTAATAGCATAAAAGAGAATTACATGAAAGATTTCAGTATCTTTCAAATTCTCTTTTACAGGAGAGCAAGGTTGAGGGAAAAAGAGAAACACATTTTTGGAAAATATGTAAATATATTTTGGGGGATCGAATATTGTATAATATCATGACCTAATTAGTCACTTTTATTTTGCAAAGTTTAAACATTATTTTAAAAAACTCCTAGAATTTTTTACAGTTTTTTTCTGTAATAAAAATTATCTAAGAAATTGTGAAACAGTGACCCTGAAATTAGTCACCAAGATAATTAACTATAATAGTTCTACAGACATCATTAGAAGCTATTGAGTAATTTTTAGTTTGTAATTATCCATCCATATACTATGTTCATATGCAGTGACATAAAGACTAACATTATATCTGTAAAATAAAGGTAAGCCAAATACAGCTAATCTGTTGATTTTGGCCACCTTAATAATCAGTGTGAATTGCTAAACATGACAGAAATTTGATTAAAAAATCTGGAAAGAAAGGAATTGAGCATATATGCATGACTAATGTCTATTAATTTTAATAAGAAAAAAATTGATGATTTTAATTTTCTTCTTAGTTAAATTACATGTACTATTTTCCTTGATGTGCCTTATAATCATCTAGGAATATTATATGCCATACCAAAAGTAAGGTAAAGTTTCTGAATAGGTAATGGTATACTAGAGGTGACGAAAACAGGCTCAAAATCCAATAATGAATTGAGACAAAAGGTAAATTAGAGAGCTTTAGTTTATAGAGCACTCACTCAAATAAACAGAACATTAGAATTTTATTTTAATATTTAAAAGAGGGAGTGAAGACTAGTGCAGGCAACCTAGGCTGGAAGTCCATAGATCTGCATTCTAGCCCTAACCTTTAATAATGATTTTGTGAGTTGGGGAAAATCATTTACCACCTCTGTAAAATTGTTGAACTCAACAGTATGTCATGATGGTGAAGATTTAAACAAAATAGTTGTATAACTATAACGGTTGTAGAGTTTTTGAAGTTTTATTCAGCATTGCCTCATCCTCTAAAGCCTCTTCCTAAGGTCTCTGACATAAAGCTTCAAACATGACAACTATAATTAACTAAGGTATTTAATGTGAAACATTTAAAGGAATTGTGAAGGAGAAAAAAGAAATAACTTTTTTTAGAATGTGTCTTCTTGTATGGCAGCAGATCTTTTCCTCAGTCATACCAAACGTAACTTCCCTTTTAACTATACGTTCTTTCTATAGAACCACAAGGAGAATTTAAAAAGACGACCAAGTAAACAGATCTCATGAACTGATTTAACTACAACTTCTGGTTCTATTACTTATTAGAATGTGAATTTCCTTTGATTTGCAGTGATGTGGATTTCTAATAAGACTTCTATAGTAGGAGACTCAGTTGGCTTCACAGGGTTAGGTAATAGAAACATATAAGGGGCTTCCATGCTTCTTTCTCCTCAAGGGTCAAAACCCATGGTATTCTGGGGCTAACTTATACTGGCAGAGGAGAGTTGAATGTGTCAACTTGGAAACTTGGAAAGAGGAGAGTCTCTTTCCAACTCTGGGTTCAGTAGCATCAAGCATTGTAGCTTGAAATCAGCCATAGTGGGAAGGTTTACACCATGAAAACACTACTAATTAGGGCTTTTGGGTGTGGAGAGAGGGATGTGCTAGGGCAGTGGTTCCCAACCTTTTTGGCACCATGGACCGGTTTTGTGGAAGACAGTTTTTCCACAGATGGGAGAGGGGGGAGGACAGGGATGGTTTCGGGATGATTCCAGCACATTACATTTATTGTGCACTTTATTTCTATTATTATCACATTGTAATAAATAATGAAATAATTATACAACTCACCATAATGCTGACAGGAGAAGGAGCTCAGGTGGTAATGCGAGCGATGGGGAGCAGCTGTAAATACAAATGAAGCTTTGTTTCCTCACCTGCTGCTCACCTCCTGCTGTGCGGTCCGGTTCCTAACAGGCCTGGTCTGTGGCCCAGGGGTTGGGGACCCCTGTGCTAAGGGAAGCCCAGTTGCTACAAATTTACCAGCCTACCATTAGCCAAATGCTGGTCACAAGGAAAACTGGTCCAAGGAAAAATGACCCAATGTTAAGCATGTTGAGGAAGAAAGAGACACAGTTTTTCCTGCCTTTGAAACTAACATCTCCTACCCAAGAGCCTCAACACAAGTTGACTCTCTAGTAACTGCTAAGTTCTCAAAAGGAAGCATTTCTTACTTTACCTCTAAAGCTAAGTGACAGAGGAGCAACTCTTAATAGACTGAATTCTGAGAAAGCAACAGACAGACATTAAACACTGAGGTCCATTAAATGTTCTTGCCCTTGAGGAATCCTAATCAGTGAGGGGCTGTGAGGAGAGTAGGGAAAGTTGGCAGTTTCCTCCTTTCTTTCCCTTGCCTTCCCCCAGGTGAGCACAGGGTAACTCAGCAGTTTTCCTACCTCTTTGGCTTGTCCCAAGGATTTTAATTGGCACCATATGGGGATTTAGGGTAAGGTGAGGAAAGAATAGAAGAGACAGCAATTAATTGACTTTAGTTCATTTTTAATTGATTAAGTCCATAACTTAATAATTAAATTATTTTTGAAGAACTTTTAAACTTGCCATAGGGCTTATCATTTCAGTAACAACAATTCTAGTATTCTTTATTTTGTAAATACTGTATTAGGTTTGCTAGAATAGTCCCCACCCTCCATATATGAATAAGAACTTTAAAAAAAAATTAAAAGGGGGCTGAAGGAACATCTTGTGTCAGTGATGCTGATGTGTGGTGGAAGGATTCAAAATCACAAAAAGACCAGATAATATCTATTTTTATTTTAAATTTTCATTTTTCCCCACAATCTGCCTCATGGTAACAGTATTAAAATTAAAATAACTCAGAAAAAATCATAGTTTTAATTAAAGCAGCATAAAATAGGTTTTTAAAATTTCTTCTCTTTCAGTTGTTTTCTGTACCTGGTCACCAAATGAAAGGTATTGTCGTTGCATGTACCCTTAAGAAAGATGGGCATAATGGGACCTCACAATGTCACTGCAGGTAAGAAATTTCAGAGCTAAAGACGCTTCACTGAAAATAACCTACATCCAGTTCTCTGATGCTTACATCTGAGGGATATAAGATGGATGTGAAATGGAATTGGGTAAAAAATAGCAAACTAAAAGAATAGAAGAGGAGGAAGGAATGAGTCAATTAATAATCTTGCTCATTAATAATCTTATGTTAATAATATTCATTGATTCAAAAGGGAAGAATGTTAAAATGTTGTCACACAAGATCTCACTGTAGTGAGCAAAAGAAGTGCATTGAACACCTGCATCCTGGTAAACATTGCCCTCGAAAGTGTCATTATTCTGAGTGTCTGATACAGAATTCAAATTTGATGGGTCTTGAATAAAGTAGAATTATTTTTTTAATTCTCTACTGTTAAAGCTTTTAGAGATGTTAATTTACTAAATTTCTTACAGCCATCTGACTCTAAGCATAATTCTAAAAGGGATGTATTTCACAGTTAGATCTCTTTGCTTGCAGCAACTCCTAGATTCTCCCTGGAATCTTGGTGATTGATTCTTATAGGTTTTATTATAGTTATACTTAATGGACATTAGAGGTCTGAGTTCTGAAACTATTTGGTACTTTTGGAAGAATTGACTAAAGAGAAAGACTATGTGTATTCAGATAACACTCAAGGGAGGTTAGCAGGAGATATGGTGTTCCCAAAAGGTACAGCAGCCAGTCCTGAGAACTCTGAGAAGTGCAGAGATGCTGTGGAGTGACAGTTCAGGTGGCTTTGAGAATACAATTTTATCGTGAAACCCAGAGGAACTTAAGGAGAAACAGAGAGGACAATGCTCTGTTTCCTTAGACAGTAACTGAATCCAAAGAAACAGCAACAGTTCTGGAGGAAGAGTATAACTGTGACCTAACTGAAAAGGACATAGGACAGAAACTTGGGTTTTTAGGAAGAGCTGGAGAAATGGCCATGGGCTGGGAATGCCTGATTGAACCTGAGTAATGCTTTAGCTCCAGTCAAGCTGACCTGAGAAACTTTACATCCTCATATTTCGCTTGTTATCACTGAGTTTGTAACCCAGGATTCTGTTGTTCCTCAGTAGTTTGCTCACTTTGTCGGTTGACTGTGTGTGAAGTGCAGCAGTAAGCACCATAGGGTAGAGGGACAATGAAGTAACGAAAGCCTCAGAAAGTTATGAATCCAGGGGGTAGAAGAAGTTTTACCTTGAAGCTACAGAAGCTTCAGACTCGGAACCCTCACTTGCACCAGCCCCAGTGTGGGCTGCCTCTGAGTGACTGCAGGCATTATGGAGATGCAATTAAGATCTGTTTAATTTGGGTTTAGTAAGATGTATATATCTTTGGTTTGCAATCATTTCCATTTATAGTTAAGTGATTGCTCATCCCAGTGTCAGAATGGCTTCCAGAATATTCCTACTACCACTGTGCCAATTCCTTTGTGTCCTGAAATAAAAGTGCAGAGCCCAACTTAGAACGCATAACCTTCACTACAAGTGATATATGAATACTAATTGATGAATAAGCATCATCATTACAAACCACATTTAATCTTAATCACTGTGCAAGATACCTTGAGATACCTAAAATTTTAGAGTTCATATATGAAAGGAACTTGATAGAGATTTGTCCAAATTTTAAAATAGTTTTCTAAATTAAAATATATACATATATGTATATATGTAGTGAAACTGTATGTCAACAGTCCTTCTAAAGGTAAAACCAAATTATCCTTCTCCTGTCCCTAAGGAAAATAATATTATAAATTGTTGGCAAATAGATATTCAAAATGTGTGCAACCAAAAAATTAAAGGAAAACATTGTATTATAAAAGTGTCAATTAATAGAAAGTATATTAGTTCCCCCTCTGAATTTTGTGTTGTTTTGGGTTGTAACGTACATGGAGGTACAATTCCCAGATCCCTCTTTCAGAAGAGATGTCCTCATTTTTCCAGCTGCTGGGAGTAGTGGTTGCTGTTGGCTCATACCTGCAGCACCTTCCAGGAATTGCTCTGCCTGAAGCAGGCTACTCTACCAAGATTATGCCCACTTCTGAGGGCAGCCCACATCCCAGATCAGGTGATTAGCAGGGTACCTGTCTCCCTTGCCCCTTGCCTGACATGGGGCCAATTCTAGTTCCAGAGCTCTAGGTCGACTCTGCTGTGTTCTCTGTTGTGAATGCACCACATTTCAGACTTTCTCTTACTAATCCCGCTGTACCCACCCCCCTACACTTACAGATGCTGTTCCTTAGTATATTCCCCTCAAATTTTCCTACTCCATCATTTCAAGGTAATTTCATTTAAGACAATGATTAATTTCATTTGTTTAAGTTTATAATTTTAAAAATTTTGTGTCTCATTCTAAGTAAATGTTATATGTTTCACCGAAGAAGTCTGTGGTCATAATGTGTTTGACCACCAACTCCTATGACTGTATTTCTTCTGACTGCATTGCAGCTGGGTCTTCTTTCATGTTACCCGATCTCACACACCATAAATTTAATATTGTTCAAGAATATTTTCTAACTTCCATACTCAAGTGTATCCAATTATCCCCCAGATAACTTTATAGTTTTTTTAACTTTTCATTCAAGTAAACAACATCATGCATTTTACCTGATGGTCAAGTTTCTTTAGTCCTCTTTTTTTTTCCCTTTAACATCGTTATTGGAGTATAATTGCTTTACAATGGTGTGTTAGTTACTGCTTTATAACGAAGTGAATCAGCTATACATATATCCCCATATCTCCTCCCTCTTACATTTCCCTCCCACTCTCCCTATCCCACCCCTCTAGGTGGTCACAAAGCAGCAAGCTGATCTCCCTGTGCTATGCGGCTGCTTCCCACTAGCTATCTATTTTACGTTTGGTAGTGTATATATGTCCATGCCACTCTCTAACTTCGTCCCAGCTTACCCTTCCCCCTCCCCGTGTCCTCAAGTCCATTCTCTATATCTACGGCTTTATTCCTGTCCTGCCACTAGGTTCTTAAGAGCCAGATTTTTTTTTTTTTTTAGATTCAATATATATTTGTTAGCATACGGTATTTGTTTTTCTCTTTCTGACTTACTTCACTCGGTATGACACACTCTACGAACATCCACCTCACTACAAATAACTCAATTTCATTTCTTTTCATAGCTGAGTAACATTCCATTGTATATATGTGCCACATCTTCTTTATCCATTCATCTGTCGATGGACACTTAGGTTGTTTCCATGTCCTGACTATTGTAAATAGAGCTGCAATGAACATTGTGGTACATGACACTTTTTGAATTATGGTTTTCTCAGGGTATATGCCCAGTAGTGGGATTTCTGGGTGGTATGATAGTTCTATTTGTAGTTTTCTAAGGAACCTCCATACTGTTCTCCATAGTGGCTGTATCAATTTACATTCCCACCAACAGTGCAAGAGGGTTCCCTTTTCTCCACACCCTCTCCAGCATTTCTGGCTTGTTAATTTTTTGATGATGGCCATTCTGAATGGTGTGAGGTTATACCTCACTGTAGTTTTGATTTACCTTTCTCTAATGATAAGTGATGTTGAGCATCCTTTCATGTGTTTGTTGGCAATCTGTATATCTTCTTTGGAGAAATGATATTTAGCTCTTCTGCGCATTTTTGGACTGGGTTGTTTGTTTTTTTGATATTGAGCTGCATGAGCTGCTTGTAGATTTTGGAGATTAATCCTTTTTCAGTTGCTTCATTTGCAAATATATTCTCCCATTCTGAGAGTTGTCTTTTCATCTTGTTTATAGTTTACTTTGCTGTGCAAAAGCTTTCAAGTTTCATTAGTCTTATTTATTCTTGTTTTTATTTCCACAGCTCTGAGAGGTGGATCAAAAAGGATCTTGCTGTGATTTATTGCATACAGTATTCTGCCTATGTTTTCCTCTAAGAGTTTGACAGTGTCTGGCCTTATATTTAGGTCTTTAATCCACTTTGAGTTTCTTTTTGTGTATGGTGTTAGGCAGTGTTCTAATTCCGTTCTTTTACATGTAGCTGTCCAGTTATCCCAGCACCACTTATTGAAGAGGCTGTCTTTTCTCCATTGTATATTCTTGCCTCTTTTATCAAAAATAAGATGAACATATGTGTGTGGGTTTATCTCTGGGATTTCTATCCTGTTCCATTGATCTATGTTTCTGGTTTTGTGCCAGTACCATACTGTCTTGATTATTGTAGCTTTGTAGTATAGTCCAAAGTCCAGGAGCCTGATTCTTCCAGCTCCGTTTTTCTTTCTCAAGATTGCTTTGGCTATTAAGGGTCTTTTGTGTTTCCATACACAATGTGAAATTCTTTGTTCTAGTTCTGTGAATAATGCCATTGGTAGTTTGACAGGGATTACATTGAATCTGTAGATTGCTTTTGGTAGTATAGTCATTTTCACAATGTTGATTCTTCCAATCCAAGAACATGGTATATCTCTCCATCTGTTGGTATCATCTTTAATTTCCTTCATCAGCGTCTTATAGTTTTCTGCGTACAGGTTTTTTGTCTCCTTAGGTAGGTTTATTGCTAGGTATTTTATTCTTATTGTTGCAATGGTAAATGGGAGTGTTTCCTTAATTTCTCTTTCAGATTTTTCATCCTTAGTGTATAAGAATGCAAGAGATTTCTGTGCATTAATTTTGTATCCTGCTACTTTACCAAATTCATTGATTAGCTCTATCTAGTAGTTTTCTGGTAGCATCTTTAGGATTCTCTATGTATAGTATCATGTCATCTGCAAACAGTGACAGCTTTACTTCTTCTTTTCCAATTTGGATTCCTTTTATTTCTTTTTCTTCTCCGATTGCTGTGGCTAAAACATCCAAAATAATGTTGAATAATAGTAGTGAGAGTGGGCAACAATGTCTTGTTCCTGATCTTAGTGGAAAAGGTTTCAGTTTTTCACTATTGAGAATGATGTTGGCTGTGGGTTTGTCATATATGGCCTTTATTATGTTGATGTAAGTTACCTCTATGCCTACTTTCTGGAGGATTTTATCATAAATGGGTGTTGAATTTTGTCAAAAGCTTTTTCTGCTTCTATTGAGATGATCATATGGTGTTTATCATTCAATTTGTTAATGTGGTTTATTACATTGATTGATTTGCATATATTGAAGAATCCTTGCATTCCTGGGATAAACCCCACTTGATCATGGTGTATGATCCTTTTAATGTACTGTTCGATTCTGTTTGCTAGTATTTTGTTGAGGATTTTTGCATCTATGTTCATCAGTGATACTGGCCTATCATTTTCTTTCTTTGTGACATCTTTGTCTCGTTTTGGTATCAGGGTAATGGTGGCCTCATAGAATGAGTTTGGGAGTGTTCCTCCCTCTGCTATATTTTGGAGGAGTCTGAGAAGCATAGGTGTTAGCTCTTCTCTAAATGTTTGATAGAAGTTGCCTGTGAAGCCATCTGGTCCTGGGCTTTTGTTTGTTGGGAGATTTTTAATCACAGTCTCAATTTCAGTGCTTGTGATTGGTCTGTTCATATTTTCTATTTCTTCCTGGTTCAGTCTCAGAAGGTTCTGCTTTTCTAAGAATTTGTCCATTTCTTCCAGGTTGTCCATTTTATTGGCATATAATTGCTTGTTGTAATTCCTCATGATCTTTGTATTTGCAGTGTCAGTTGTTACTTCCCCTTTTTCATTTCTAATTCTATTGATTTGAGTCTTCTCCCTTTTTTTCTTCATGAGTCTGGCTAATGGTTTATCAATTTTATTTTCTTCTTAAAGATCCAGCTTTTAGTTTTAATGATCTTTGCTATCGTTTCCTTCATTTCTTTTTCATTTATTTCTGATCTGATCTTTATGATTTCTTTCCTTCTGCTAACTTTGGGGGTTTTTTGTTCTACTTTCTCTAATTGTTGTAGGTGCAAGGTTAGGTTGTTTATTTGAGATATTTCTTGTTTTTTGAGGTAGGATTGTACTGCTATAAACTTCCCTCTTAGAACTGCTTTTGCTGCATCCCATAGGTTTTGGGTCATCGTGTTTTCATTGTCATTTGTTTCTAGGTATTTTAAAATTTCCTCTTTGATTTCTTCTGTAATCTGTTGTTATTAAGTAATGTATTGTTTAGCCTCCATGTGTTTGTATTTTTTACAGATCTTTTCCTGTAATTGATATCTAATCTTATAGCGTTGTGCTCAGAATAGATACCTGATATGATTTCAATTTTCTTAAATTTACCAAGGCTTGAGTTGTGACCCAAGATGTGATGTATCCTGGAGAATATTCCATGAGCACTTGAGAAGAAAGTATATTCTGTTGTTTTTGGATGGACTGTCCTATAATTATCAATTAAGTCCGTCTTGTTTAATGTATTATTTAAAGTTTGTGTTTTCTTATTTATTTTCATTTTGGATGATCTGTCCATTGGTGAAAGTGGGGTATTAAAGTCTCCTACTCTGATTGTGTTGCTGTCGATTCCCTCTTTTATCGCTGTTAGCATTTGCCTGAGGTACTGTGGTGCTCCTCTGTTGGGTGCATAAATATGTACAATTGTTGTATCTTCCTCTTGGATTGATCCCTTGATCATTATGTAGTGTCCTTTTTTGTTTCTTGTAATAGTCTTTATTTTAAAGTCTATTTTGTCTGATATGAGAATTGCTACTCCAACTTTCTTTTGATTTCCATTTGCATGGAATATCTTTTTCCATTCTGTTACTTTCAGTCTGTATGTTTCCCTAGGTCTGAAGTCGGTCTCTTGTAGACAGTATATAAATGGGTCTTGTTTTTGTATCCATTCAGCCAGTCTGTGTCTTTGGTTGGAGGATTTAATCCATTTACATTTAAGGTAATTATCGATATGTATGTTCCTATTCCCATTTTCTTAATTGTTTTGGGTTTGTAATTGTAGGTCTTTTCCTTCTTTTGTGTTTCGTGCCTAGAGAAGTTCCTTTAGCATTTGTTGTAAAGCTGGTTTGGTGTTGCTGAATTTTCTTAGCTTTTGCTTGTCTGTAAAGTTTTAATTTCTCCGGCGAATCTGAATGAGAATCTTGCTGGGTAGAGTAATCTTGGTTGTAAGTTTTTCCCTTTCATCACTTTAAATTTGGCCTGCCACTCCCTCTGGCTTGCAGAGTTTCTGCTGAAAGATCAGCTGTTAACCTTATGGGGATTCCCTTGTATGTTATTTGTTTTTTTTCCCTCACTGCTTTTAATATTTTTCTTTGTATTTAATTTTTTATAGTTTGATTATTATGTGTCTTGGCTCGTTTCTCCTTGGATTTATCCTGTATGGGACTTTCTGTGCTTCCTGGACTTGACTATTTTCTTCCCCAGATTAGGGAAGTTTTCACCTATAGTCTCTTCACATATTTTCTCAGTCCCTGTCTTTTTCTCTTCTTCTGGAACCCCTATAATTCCAATGTTGGTGCATTTAATGTTGTCCCAGAGGTCTCTGAGACTGTCCTCAATTCTTTTCATTCTTTATTCTGCTCTGCAGTAGTTATTTCTACTATTTTATCTTCCTGTTCTTCTGCCTCAGTTATTCTGATATTGATTCCTACTAGAGAATTTTTATTTTCATTTATCGTGTTGTTCATCATTGTTTGTTTGCTGTTTAGTTCTTCTAGGTCCTTGTTAAACATTTCTTTTCTTTTCTCCATCCTGTTTCCAAGATTCTGGATCATCATTACTATCATTACTCTGAATTCTTTTTCGGGTAGACTGCCTATTTCCTGTTCAGGTGTTTGGTCTGGTGGGTTTTTTATCTTGTTTCTTCATCTGCTGCGTATTTCTCTGTCTTCTCATTTTGCTTAACTTACTGTGTTTGGGGTCTCCTTTTTGCAGGCTGCAGGTTCGTAGTTCCTGTTGTTTTTGGTGTCTGCCCCTAGTGGCTAAGGTTGGTTCAGTGGGTTGTGTAGGCTTCCTGGTGGAGGGGACTTGTGCCTGTGTTCTGGTGTATGATCTTGTCTTTCTGGTGGGCAGGACTGCATACAGTGGTGTGTTTTGAGGTGTCTTTGACCTTATTATGATTTTAGGCAGCCCTCTGATAATGGGTGGGGTTGTGTTCCTGTCTTGCTAGTTGTTTGTCATAGGGTGTCCAGCACTGTAGCTTGCTGGTCGTTGAGTGGAGCTGGGTCTTAGCATTGAGATGGAGATCTCTGGGAGAGCTTTCACTGTTTGATATTACATGGAGATGGGAGGTCTCTGATCTTGGCTCTCCCCCCTCAGAGGCACAGGCTTGACACCCAGCTGGAGCACTATGATCCTTTTTAGAGCAGTCTCTCAGAATTATCTGAGTTGCTGTGTCCCAGGCTTACATCCTCAGTTTTGTTTTAAGGCAGAAGTTCTATGCCGGAGAGGACAGCAGGAAGGAAATGGCATCCTCTGCTGCTGCAGCAAGGTCCAATCCCTCTTTATTCTTCTTTGATCTACAGGAGTTCTCCCACTTTTATTTCCTTCATTACATTGATAATTTAAAAAAAATTTAGGCCAATTGCATTGTAGGCTGTCCCACATTCTAGATTTGTCTGATTGTTTAGGACAATTGCAGGATATTTAACGATCTGTATTTGATTGTTTCTCATATTTAAATTCTATTTTAAACCTTTTGAGGAGAATACTAAACAGATGATGATAGGAATTTTCCGTAGCACCACATCACTGTAAACAAAGTCAGTTTATCTATTTGTGTTATTGTTTGTGAGACAATGCAAAATTGGATCACTGTTATCCACTGAGTGTTATCGGAGTTTTCCCCTTTGTGATTGATAATTGATCTGCGTGGTAATCCTTTGAAATCCTGTGAATATCCTTGCACTGATTTTTGTGCTCACAAGTTCTTGGCAAATGCTTAACTACTTATCAAGTAAGCTAGACAAGAAAGAATATGATTCTAACAAATACAAATTACAAAGTGGTACCATATGTGGTGTCCTGTGATAAAATGGACGGAGCTCAGGTAGCTCCTGTCTCAGCAGTACTGGGATTCACTGAGTGAGTGAGCAGGTCCCTGTGCCAGGGTCTGCCACAGTCGAGGAGCTGCACCATGTGATCCAACTAACACTGGCCATTACATCCTATGTTTTAACCTAAAAAGATCATTAGTTCCAGGTTTGTGCATTGCTCTTGGGCTGAATCTGCTCCTTTCCACTTAACTGTGTGTATCCACATTTTCCAGGAAATACTTCTTCGCTTATACTGAATTCCTGGTGACAGTGTCACAGCATGTTTCCAGAGGGTACCAGCTGCCCAAGGGCTGTCATGACAGCTGGGGTCACATTTTCCTGAATGATGCATCACATCCCACTTGCCTGGCTTGACAGTCCCCCCTAGTGAACAAAAGATTGATTGATGATTGATTGATTGATATTAATTAGAAGAAGTATGACTGTCTTGAACATGGATTCTCAGGGGACAGTTTTACCATTCTCTACCAGGCGGCGGCAGCTATCTTAGATGTTACTGCTTCACAACAGGGGAACAACAATTTGTGCTGGGGACCTATCCTTTACACTGGACTTTCTCGTTCTGCTGCCTGTGTGGCTGCTGCTATAGCTGTTCTTAGTCCTTGATGCATAATGGTTCTGAAATGATAATAGATATCCATCTCTTTACTTTTTTGTTTTCCAAGGGTTGATTCTTATCTCTGTCTATCAGTGGTTCAGGATCCCTTTCCAAAAGATAAGTATTCCAAGCTAATTATTTCTGGAGTGTATTTTAAGCCAAGAGCTTATTTCCTACTGTTCTGTGACAGTGTTGTGCCAGCAAAACATTACAGATATTCAGCATTTCACTCTTGACATGAAACATACAGCCTCTAGTTGGTCTGATTTGCTGATTAGTCTGTACTCTAGAGCCACCCATTTAACATGAGAAAACATGGTTTGTTCCTCTTCAGAAATTTTAGGGGTTTCATTGATAGAAATTTTGAACAACTTAGCTATCCATTAGTAGGGAATTAGTATATAACACAGTATTTCCTTTCACCCTGTAGCCCTATCAGCATTCTGCACAGGAGCAATGGAGAATAGTGATGTTATTTCTTATTCAACAATTGAAAATGTACTCAATAATTTTTTGTAGCAGATGTAGCAAAATGTCTCTTTTTTTCCCAACTAATCCTTCCTCATCCCTTAATCTTTTTACCTTGAGTTACTCATACCTTTCAGAAAAAGGCAGAGAGCAGTTAATATATTTGGAATACTTTTCAGGATTTCTAAAGTGAAGTGATAAACATATTTCCACTCATATCCTCTGACTCACTTTCATTCACATGTACAGTTGTGTTTCCCAGTAAGGCCACTTAACATACTTTAAACTCTAAAGACAAGCTGAATAGTCATGCCAAATTGGCCATCCGGCCTGGAGGCTCACAATGAGGGATAATGGTATGATCAATCTGTATTGTCCTTTTGTCATGATACAATAGCTAAGCTGAAAATTGACCACACAATGGCTCAACACTGCCTGTGTGAGAGACTAATTTACTGTCTTTCTTAGATATTATTTCCTGAGTTATGAAGAAATAAGGCAAGCCCAAAGGTTTCTCATAAGGAATCAAGTCACCTGTACCAACTCTTTGTTCTTTTTGTGCTTAATATCAATGTGTAAACCCTAGAGGAGTTTTAAAAATATATGAATGTCTTCTTTTTTCTGGTGTATGTTATCCTCAACCATTATATTTGTCAAAATTCTCCAGAGAAACAGAACCAATAGGAGAGATAGATAGATAGACTATATATATACAAATACACATACAATCACATATATAATATGCATAATATATTCTAAAATATGGAATATATTAGAATATATAGAAAGAGATTTATTTTAAGGATTTGCCTCACATGATTATGGAGACTGTCAAGTCCCAGCATCTGCAGGGTGAGTCAGCAAGGTGCAGAGTCAGTAGAGCCAGTGATGTAGTTCCAGTCTTGAATCCAAAGGCCTGAGACCCAGGAGAGCAGATGACGTAGTTCCAGACTGAAGAGCAGGCTCAAGATCTTGAAAGAGACAATGTTTCAGACTGAGTCTGAAAGCAGGAAAAGGCTGGTGTCCCAGTTTGAAGGCAGTCAGAAAGGAAGAATTCTCTTTTATTCAGGGAAGGATCAAACGTTTTGTTCTATTCAAGCAATAGATTGGATGTGGTCCACCCACACTGGGGAGGGCGATTTACTTACTCAGTCTACCTTTAGATGTGGTCGATGCTAACCTCATCCAAAAACACCCTCACAGGAGCACGAGAATAATGTCTGTTCAAATATCTGGGCACTCTGTGGCTCAGTCAAGTTGACGCTTAAAACCATCTGTCCGCCTTGAGGGTAGTTTGTCATTCGAATGTTTATTTTCAAAGCACTTCCTTTATTTTCATGTGGCACACTACATTTCCCTCTCACCATTGAACTTTATATGGCAGGTGACTGACTCCTTTGGGTGGTGGCAACTCAATTCAACCATCTCATGTAAAAATAGTACTGATGGCAGGAGCTATGATTCATACCTTTATGTCAGATGCATCTTATTTATTTTTCCAGATAGGATTCTGTAGTTTAGAGATATGGAAAATCATAACTCCAGTCATTTAACCCATACCATCCATTTATATTCCTGAGCAATATATTCCCATATATATCCCCATATATCCATTTATATCCCTGAGCAGGGATCTGTCACAATTTAAGTGTTTGACCCTAGAGGCAAAGTTTATTTCTGAGAAAGGCTTTGGAGATAGCCAAGCCCTTCATTTATGTTATAGACAAAGAGTTTGAAGTATGAAGAAATGAAATGTCTTGCTCATGGGTGTGGTAGTGGAGGACTGGAAGTCAAAATTGTCTCTTGATGCTCAGGTCTATGGCACCTTTAAGTCTGTTATGCTTTCTTCTATGCTGTAGCACATAAGGAAATGTCAGACAGAAATGCAATAAAATTTCACACTCCTCTGGGTAATCCCAAACCTTACCTTACCTTCCATATTTAATGCTTCCCATTATTCTCATCCAAATTATTAAGGGAAAATATCAGCAAACTAAGCCAACCTTCCAATAAACAGTTGCTGAGTGAATGTAACCACAGTTATAAATAGAGTGACCAGTGCAGGCAGAATTCTTCCTCTCACCATGTATAATAAATAGGAGCTTCTAGTAAAGAATATTTCAAAGTCATATGGCTATTATCTCCAGGAAAGAAATGCAAAATAACCCATAAAAGGGATATATTATAACCCCAAATAATAACAATGCCTGCTTGAGCAGTATCTTCTTCCCTGCAGGCATAGTTACACAGGAGCCATCCCTAATGGAGAAGAAAATATAATAATAATAAAAAGTCCAAACTTCAGAGTGTTGTCAGAGGTCCACTTTATTTCACAGTAAATTTGTTTTAAATTTGATAGACAAGGAAAAAGAAAACAGAGACTACAATGAGGAAAAATATTTTAACCTTTGGGATCTAATTCACCCTATTTTTCTTACACCTATTTACTTGAAAAAAGCAACAGCTGTGAAGATGAGAGGATAAACAGACATCTAAGTCAGGAGCAAAGTGCAAGAAGGATTTCCGCCCACTTGAATTCTCCTTGCTCTCCCCTAAAGACCCAAAGTGCACTCAGTGTAATTCGTAGCTTTTCTGCCTGTCATATCTGAGGAGAGAGTCATTTTTTTGTGGCTGGTGAATGCTGGCTGCAGGGCAGTTGGAAGCTCAAGTGTCAGAGGAGGGAAGGGGCTGACGGCTAAAGTGTGGGGACAATGGCTTACAGTGTTTGGGTAAGCAGCTGACCTCTCGAGAGGATCAGCGTCAAGCAGCCAAGTGCAGAGAATATCCAGACTAGGAAAGAGGAGGGAAAAAAAGGGAAATGCTTAAAACTCCATCAGGGTAAATTTGAAATAGTCTTTCTGTTATTGTGCCATTTTCTTAGATTGTTTGCACATACTTCATTCTGTAAAAACTTCAGTTTCTGGTACAAAGACAAGTGGTGAGAGCAGTATGACCATGAAACTGGAAAACTACCTTTTAAAATTTCTTTTAACTCCCTATCAGTGTTTAAAAAATATGGCCTGTAAAATAATGCTGAGAGTAATGGTACCCACTCTGATGTTTCAAGAATGACCTTGTTCTAGCTCACCTTTGTTTGAGAAATAAGCCCCAATTCAATTCCATTTTAGAATGGCTTGGAAGTGACCCAATAGTTTTATTCTTCATAGAGTGGTCTTGAGGAGAGGTTAAGAAAGGTTATGTTTAAAAATATGACCCAAGGGACTATTCCCATTCCTAAGGTGGTGCATCTTGGCTTCCCTGAATCTCCAGAATGAAAAATAACATAGCAAAAAGTATTCTAAGAGTCTATAGAACCATTCCATACCTCAGTATACTGGGTTCTCAAATCTGTATAATGGAATCAAAAGGAAACTAATATTTCAACGTAAAATCCACCAACATGTGAAGAAAAACATTTAATTTAGTATTATCTATATTTCATTAAGTGTGAGGGCTGAAAATATAAAAATGGCTCTTTTTAAGGAGTCAGGAAGTAAAACAAAGGTACATTCATTCACCCAGTGAGAGAGGTTGCAAATAGTTGAATCAGAGACCAATAGGAAAACATATAATGATTTCTCCTTAAAAAAGTACATTCGGCGTCCTACTCGGAGCCGTGGTTGGAGCACAGCGTCTGGAGTTGCACTGCTTTCTGCTGCTTAAAGGAGCTCCAGAGACGGGCATGAGCCGCGGCTAACAGCGCGGACCCCAGAGACGGTCATGAGACGCTAAGGCTGCTGCTGCCGCCACCAAGAAGCCTGTGTGCAAGCACAAGTCACTCTCCACACCTCCCTTCCGGGGAGCCTGTGCAGCCCGCCACGGCCAGGGTCCCGGGATACAGGGACAACTTCCCTGGGAGAATGCAGCATGGCACGCCTCAGGCTGGTTCAACGTCCCGCTGGCCTCTGCAGCCGCAGGCTCACCCTGCATCCGTGCCCCTCCCTCCCCGTGGCCTCAGTGAGCCAGAGCCCCCGAATCAGCTGCTCCTTTAACCCCGTCCTGTCTGAGTGAAGAACAGACACCCTCTGGCGACCTACACGCAGAGGCGGGGCCAAATCCAAAGCTGAGCCCTGGGAGCTGTGCCAACAAAGAAGAGAAAGGGAAATCTCTCCCAGCAGCCTCAGAAGCAGCAGATTAAAACTCCACAATCAACCTGATGTACCCTGCATCTGTGGAATACATGAATAGACAACGAATCATCCCAAATTGAGGAGGTGGACATTGAGAGCTAGATATACTATTTTTTCCCCTTTTCCTCTTTTTGTGAGTGTGTATGTGTATGCTTCTCTGTGAAGCATAGCTTTGCTGTCACCATTTGTCATAGGGTTCTATCTGTCGGTTTTTTTTCTTTTTAAAAAATCATTTTCTTAATA
>NW_020837948.1:36122188-36189432 GCF_003676395.1 Aethalodelphis obliquidens
ACCACATAATATCAAATGGCGAAAATCTCCCAGAGATCTCCATTTCAACAACAGCACCCAGCTTCACTCAATGACCAGCAAGCTACAGTGCTGGACACCCTATGTCAAACAACTAGCAAGACAGGAACAAACCCCCACCCATTAGAAGAGAGGCTGCCTAAAATCATAATAAGTCCACAGACACCCCAAAACACACCACCAGACAGGGACCTTCCTACCAGAAAGACAAGATCCAGCCTCATCCACCAGAACACAGGCACTAGTCCCCTCCACCAGGAAGCCTACACAACCCACTGAAACAACTTTAGCCACTGGGAACAGACACCAAAAACAACGGGAATGACGAACCTGCAGCCTGCAAAAGGGAGACCCCAAACACAGTAAGACAAGCAAAATGAGAAGACAGAAAAACACACAGCAGATGAAGGAGCAAGATAGAAACCCACCAGACCTAATAAATGAAGAGGAAATAGGCAGTGTACCTGAAAAAGAATTCAGAATAATGATAGGAGAGATGATCCAAAATCTTGGAAATAGAATAGAGAAAATGCAAGAAACATTTAAAAAGGACCTAGAAGAACTAAAGATGAAACAAGCAACGATGAACAACACAATAAATGAAATGAAAAATACTCTAGATGGGATCAATAGCAGAATAACTGAGGCAGAAGAACGGAAAAGTGACCTGGAAGAAAAAATAGTGGAAATAACTACTGCAGAGCAGAATAAAGAAAAAAGAATGAAAAGAACTGAGAAAAGTCTCAGAGACCTCTGGGACAACATTAAACGCACCAACATTTGAATTATAGGGGTTCCAGAAGAAGAAGAGGAAAAGAAAGGGACTGAGAAAATATTTGAAGACATTATAGTTGAAAACTTCCCTAATACGGGAAAGAAAATAGTTAATCAAGTCCAGTAAGCACAGACAGTCCCATACAGGATAAATCCAAGGACAAACATGCCAAGACACATATTAATCAAACTGTTAAAAATTAAATACAGAGAAAACATATTAAAAGCAGCAAGGGAAAAACAACAAATAACACACAATGGAATCCCCATAAGGTTAACGGCTGATCTTTCAGCAGAAACTCTGCAAGCCAGAAGAGACTGGCAGGACATATTTAAAGTGATGAAGGAGAAAAACCTACAACCAAGATTACCCTACCCAGCAAGGATCTCATTCAGATTTGGTGGAGAAATTAAAACCTTTACAGACAAGGAAAAGCTAAGAGAGTTCAGCACCACCAAACCAGCTTTACAACAAATGCTAAGGAACTTTTCTAGGCAAGAAACACAAGAGAAGGAAAAGACCTACAATAACAAACCCAAAACAATTAAGAAAATGGGAATAGGAAGATACATATCGATAATTACATTAAATGTAAATGGATTAAAAGCTCCCACCAAAAGACACAGACTGGCTGAATGGATACAAAACAAGACCCATATATATGCTGTCTACAAGAGACCCACTTCAGAACTAGTGACACATACACACTGAAAGTGACGGGATGGAAAAATATATTCCATGCAAATGGAAACCAAAAGAAAGCTGGAGTAGCAATTCTCATATCAGACAAAATAGAACAAATAGACTTTAAAATAAAGACTATTAGAAGAGACAAAGAAGGACACTACATAATGATCAAGGGATCGATCCAAGAAGAAGATATAACAATTGTAAATATTTATGCACGCAAGATAGGAGCACCTCAATACATACGGCAAAACTAACAGCCATAAAAGGGGAAATCGACAGTTACACATTCATAGTAGGGGACCTTAACACCCCACTTACACCAATGGACAGATCATCCAAAATGAAAATAAATAAGGAACCACAAGCTTTAAATGATACATTAAACAAGATGGACTTAATTGATATTTATAGGACATTCCATCCAAAAACAACAGAATACACATTTTTCTCAAGTGCTCATGGAACATTCTCCAGGGTAGATCATCTCTTGGGTCACAAATCAAGCCTTGGTAAATTTAAGAAAATTGAAACTGTATCAAGTATCTTTTCCGACCACAACGCTATGAGACTAGATATCAATTACAGGAAAAGATCTGTAAAAACTACAGACACATGGAGGCTAAACAATACACTACATAATAACAAAATGATCACTGAAGAAATCAAAGAGAAAATCAAAAAATACCTAGAAACAAATGACAATGGAGACACGACGACCCAAAACCTATGGGATGCAGCAAAAGCAGTTCTAAGAGGGAAGTTTATAGCAATACAATCCTACCTTAAGAAACAGGAAACATCTTGAATAAACAACCAAACCTTGCACCTAAAGCAATTAGAGAAAGAAGAACAAAAATTCCCCAAAGTTAGCAGAAGAAAAGAAATCATAAAGATAAGATCAGAAATAAATGAAAAAGAAATGAAGGAAATGATTCCAAAGATCAATAAAAGTAAAAGCTTGTTCTCTGAGAAGATAAAAAAATTGATAAACCATTAGCCAACTCATGAAGAAAAAAAGGGAGAAGACTCAAATCAGTAGAATTAGACATGAAAAAGGAGAAGTAACAACTGACACTGCAGAAATACAAAAGGTCATGAGAGATTACTACAAGCAACTCTATGCCAATAAAATGGACAACCTGGAAGAAACGGACAAATTCTTAGAAAAGCACAACCTGCCAAGACTGAATCAAGAAGAAATAGAAAATATGAACAGAGCAATCACAAGCACTGAAATTGAAACTGTGATTAAAAATCTTCCAACAAACAAAAGCCCAGGACCAGATGGATTCACAGGAGAATTCTATCAAACATTTAGAGAAGAGCTAATACCTATCCTTCTCAAACTCTTCCAAAATATAGCAGAGGGAGGAACACTCCCAAACTCATTCTATGAGGCCACCATCACCCTGATATCAAAACCAGACAAGGATGTCACAAAGAAAACTACAGGCCAATATCACTGATGAACATAGATGCAAATATCCTCAACAAAATATTAGGAAACAGAATCCAACAGCACATTAAAAGGATCATACACCATGACCAAGTGAGGTTTATTCCGAGAATGCAAGGATTCTTCAATATACGCAAATCAATTAACGTAATACACCATATTAACAAATTGAAGGAGAAAAGCAATATCATCATCTCAATTGATGCAGAGAAAGCTTTCGATAAAATTCAACACCCATTTGTGATAAAAACCCTGCAGAAAGTAGGCATAGAGGGAAATTTCCTCAACATAATAAAGGCCATATATCACAAACCCACAGCCACATCGTCCTCAATGGTGAAAAACTGAAAGCATTTCCACTAAGAACAGGAACAAGACGAGGTTGCCCACTCTCACCACTCTTATTCAACATAGTTTTGGAAGTTTTAGCCACAGCAATAACAGAAGAATAGGAAATACAAGGAATCCAAATTGGAAAAGAAGAAGTAAAGCTGTCACTGTTTGCAGATGACATGATACTATACATAGAGAATCCTAAAGATGCTACCGGAAAACTACTAGAGCTAATCAATGAATTTGGTAAAGTAGCAGGATACAAAATTAATGCACAGAAATCTCTGGTATTCCTATACACTAATGATGAAAAATCTGAAAGTGAAATTAGGAAAACACTCCCATTTACCATTGCAACAAAAAGAATAAAATATCTAGGAATAAACCTACCTAAGGAGACAAAAGACCTGTATACAGAAGATTATAAGACACTGATGAAAGAAATTAAGGATGATACAAATAGATGGAGAGATATACCATGTTCTTGGATTGGAAGAATCAACATTGTGAAAATGACTATTCTACCCAAAGCAATCTACAGATTCAATGCAATCCCTATCAAACTACCACTGGCATTTGTCACAGAACTAGAACAAAAAATTTCACAATTTGTATGGAAATACAAAAGACCCCGAATAGCCAAAGCAATCTGGAGAATGAAAAACGGAGCTGGAGGAAGAAGACTCCCTGACTTCAGACTATACTACAAAGCTACAGTAATCAAGACAATATGGTATGGCACAAAAACAGAAAGATAGATCAGTGGAACAGGATAGAAAGCCCAGAGATAAACCCACGCACATATGGTCATCTTATCTTTGATAAAGGAGGCAGGAATGTACAGTGGAGAAAAGACAGCCTCTTTAATAAGTGGTGCTGGGAAAACTGGACAGGTACACATAAATGTATGAGATTAGATCACTCCCTAACACCATACACAAAAATAAGGTCAAAATGGATTAAAGACCTAAATGTAAGGCCAGAAAGTATCAAACTCTTAGAGGAAAACATAGGCTGAACACTGTATGACATAAATCACAGCAAGATCCTTTTTGACCCACGTCCCAGAGAAATGGAAATAAAAACAAAAATAAACAAATGGGACCTAATGAAACTTGAAAGCTTTTGCACAGCAGAGGAAACCATAAACAAGACGAAAAGACAACCTTCAGAATGGGAGAAAATATTTGCAAATGAAGCAACTGACAAAGGATTAATCGCCAAAATTTACAAGCAGCTCATGCTGCTCAATAACAAAAAAACAAACAACCCAATCCCAAAATGGGCAGAAGACCTAAATAGACATTTCTCCAAAGAAGATATACAAACTGCCAACAGACATATGAAAGGATGCTCAACATCATTAATCATTAGAGAAATGCAAATCAAAACTACAATGAGATATCATCTCACACCACTCAGAATGGCCATCATCAAAAATCTAGAAACAATAAATGCTGGAGAGGGTGTCGAGAAAAGGGAACACTCTTGCACTGCTGGTGGGACTGTGAATTGGTACAGCCACTATGGCAAACAGTATGGAGTTTCCTTAAAAAACTACAAATAGAACTACCATGTGACCCAGCAATCCCACTACTGGGCATATACCCTGAGAAAACCATAATTCAAAAAGAGTCATGTACCAAAATGTTCATTGCAGCTCTATTTACAATAGCCAGGAGATGGAAACAATGTAAGTGTCCATCATCGGATGAATGGATAAAGAAGATGTGGCACATATATACAATGAAATATTACTCAGCCATAAAAAGAAACGAAATTGAGTTATTTGTAGTGCGGTGGATGTTTGTAGAGTCTGTCATACGGAGTGAAGTAAGTCAGAAAGAGAAAGACAAATACCGTATGCTAACACATATATATGGAATTTAAGAAAAAAAATGTCATGAAGAACCTAGGGGTAAGACAGGAATAAAGACACAGACTACTAGAGAATGGACTTGAGGATATGGGGAGGGGGAAAGGTAAGCTGTGACAAAGCGAGAGAGTGGCATGGACATATATACACTACCAAACGTAAAATAGATAGCTAGTGGGAAGGAGCCGCATAGCACAGGGAGATCAGTTCGGTGCTTTGTGACCACCTAGAGGGGTGGGATAGGTAGGGTGGGAGGGAGGGAGACGTAAGAGGGAAGAGAGATCGGAACATATGTATATGTATAACTGATTCACTTTGTTTAAAGCAGAAACTAACACACCATTGTAAAGCAATTATACTCTAATAAAGATGTAAAAAAAAAAGTACATTCATAATCATCATTGTTTAAACACAAGAAGATTCTAAAGGCAGGTCAGTCTACCTATACTGGAATCTTAAGCTCATGTACTGCTGTTTCAATAGTAAATGAGGAAATGATATCCTGTATTCAGATTTATATTTACATACAATCTGAACAGCCAATCAAATCAAATAAAAAGAAACTAGTATATATACAAAGATGACCTTTAAAAGTTTACTGGATTTGTCTCTAACAGATTAAGGTAAATTCATCTGCATGGCATTCAAGGCTATTTCCCTAATTTGCACAGTTCTTCCCATATACCTACCCTAGGCTCCAAGTAAATCTATCCAGTGCTATTGCTTCACGCATTCATCTTACACTATTAAGTTTTGCTTATGTTTTTCCTTCCAATCTAAGTGCTCTAATCTTTGCTTTCAAAATCCTATTCATTTTTCAAGTTACATTTCAAAATGTTACTTCTACTTCATAAAGATAGCCTTATTTTTTTCCTTTAATTAAAAAGCCAAAATGTATATCCTCTCCCCTTTTGACTTCCATCCCATTAAGGTGAGAACACGAACAGCAGAGTAGTTGGAGAAGATTCTTAGGAAAAGATTTGAAGTTAAGTAATTTTTCTAAAAGGCTTATCCACATTCAAGTTGTCATGCAATTTTTTTCCAAGTCACTTAATCATTCAACAATTTGCTGACTGTTTATTTTGAGCCAAGCCTTATGCTAGAACCTGTAAATGACAAGATGGATTAAGACATAGTACCTATCCTCAAAAGTTTAACATCTAATGGGCAAGAGGGATTTGATCATTGCCAGACGACAAAAGCAGAGAAAATGGCCAACAAGAGGCAGGGCAGTCGCATATCACATGAAATTTTCAAAAGTATCCACGTGTCTAATTTATTCAAGATTCAGACTGTTGTGATCAGCGAGGATTATTCTGTCATATCATCCATTATTGAAGATACACTCTAGACAGCCAGAAGTGAAAAATAAACGCGATAAACGAAAAACATAAAACCCATATTTGTTGACCTGGGCATGTTTGAATTTGCTCCTCAGTTTCATTTGTTTCAGTTTTTCACATTTCATGGTTCACTTAGCTCCTATGAGTCAGATGAAACTTTAAAAAATCTATTCTTGTCTACTTATTTGCATATATGTTTATTTTATAAGCTTGAAATTCTCAGATTAAATTTCTGACCACAATGTTGAAGTCCCACAGTAGAGCATAAACATTTTAAACAATTTTCTCTATGATCCAATCTCTAAATGTATTTTTTATGTTTAGCACACAAAATGTTCAAGTGTACAAAAAAGTAGACTGATGTATGCTCAGAAAAGAACACAATTTAATAGGGGCTCATAAATTATCTAGAAAGCTAGATATAAGACAATATTTTCTCATTTTCCCAAAAGAGCAAAAATATGTAAAGCTTAAAGTGAAATTCTTATGGGACTACAGAAGGCTGAACATTGGGGAATTGGAATAATGGTTTTATTTTCGGAATGAATATTGATTAACTGTGTGAACTTGAATCAAACAATTAACCTCTCTGTGCCATCCATTACTCATCTGTAATATTGAGCTGGATATTTTTCCTGTCTGAAGTTTAATGGAGTATTATGTCATTTCAAAGGACAGTGTTTTGATAAGTTCAAATTTTTCAAAATTTGAAACACATTTTCAAGTATCAAAACTTGGGTAAAAAAGATAAACTAAAACTATAATGTTGTAAATTAAAATATGCATATGTATGAAAAAGGTCACTTTTCCCCTTTTGGTAACTTATTCTAGAAATCGTAGGATATTAAGAATTAAGATATAAAATGAACCTCCTTATGGTAAGACTGTAGATGGAGTTTGTCAGCCTCCACACCAGTTTAGGTCTCCACACCTGGTCTTGCCACTGTGGCTAACATAGTACCCGATTTTCAGAGACCCTGCATTGAGGTCCTCCCCAATACCTGGATATTATAATAGAATGAAGACCCTTTCCTAAAAGAGAAAGGTGTTTAATCAACTAATTATTTCCATGTTTTATAACTGTCCTGCAGTCAAGTGATCAGGAAGTGGAGATGGAGGCTTTGGAACAGTGCCAATGTTTTCAAAGCCAATTCTGTTCAAAGACAACCTGTGTTGATAATACAGCAGGCATGGCCCTTTAGGAACCTGAATTACAGGCCCACTGAAAAGCACAGTTTAACTTGCTCAGTATCCTAAGTCAGCAAAAGGATTTGCTTTAATTCTAGGGCTTTCTTCAGAGCTCCTGGGTCAGAAAAAGTTGCTGTAGGAGTTGGTTTCCGTACTGATCAGAAACAGTCTCAGCAGGAATGTTATCAGGAAAACAAGAAACAGTATGAAGGCAGATAAATAAATAGCTAGCTAGCTAGATAAATAGATAGGTAGATGATAGATATAAGATAGATGGATGATAGATAGATGGATGATAGATGAATATATGTTGATACTTTTCATACCCTCAATTAAAATATAATAAGCATATTGATATTTTTACAATATGATTTAGTACTGAATGGTAATATATAACAATGGTGGTAAATCATATGACTGAAGTCTTATGATAGCTATAAATGTCACCTAAAGGATTGTATTGTAATGGCATTTGAATCAGTACAATCGGGCTAGTCAAAGACATCTCAAAAAACTTATCAACATAGATGAAATTTTTCAAAATCATTACAAAGGCAAATTTTACCCAACCATCTTTTTGCTTGAATTTTGGAATGCATGAAAAAATCAAATACATAGAGACAGAGAGTAGAATGGTGGTAACCAGGAGCTGAGTGTGGCGGGGGAATGAAGAGTTGCTGTTTGGTGTATTTAAGGTTTCAGTTATGCAAGATGAATAATTTCTAGAAATCTGCTGTACAGCCTTGTGACTATGGTTAACAGTACTGTATTGTACACATGAAAATTTGGTATAAGGGTAGATCTCATCTTAAGTGCTCTTACCACACAGACACACACAGATGCATACACACACACACACACACACACACATGCACACAAAGACAGTCAGGTAATGGATAACTAATCTAAGTAAACAGGTATGCCTCTCTTACCTCTACACTAATATACTGCCTGATCAACAAACATAGATTATCCAATTATTTCATTTTTTACTGTATAAAACTATATATTGAAATACAAGGGTTTGTCTAACATAATTAGAAAAGTAAATTTAAACATTAAATAGTGTGTAAAAACAAATTTGGTTATATAGCATTCTGACAACCTCAAATTTCCAAAATATAGTTGCACACCTAGAGGTAAGTGAGCAAGATTCTGATGGGGAAATGGGTTGAAGAACATTGGGGACATCAGTAGAAGAATAAAGACTGCTCCCTGTCTTCTGGACTAGAATCTAATGAATAAGACTGTCTTATTTATAAATAGCCTGGTATATGTGTGGTTAAGGTAACCATAAGTCTTCCTCAGCATATTGGAAACTGAAGATAGAATGACAAAACTTGGAAGAGGAGAGGTCATTTAGAGAGCTGATAGAAGCCTAGGTTAATAGTAATACCTGATACCAAGACATAATATAATTTTTAATTAAATACAGTAATTTAGGGAAATAGTGTAAAAATGTAAACAAAGCCACACATACTTCAATATATCCTCTGTTTTCATGTCTTTAAAAGGAAAGCCCTCCCATGTGATTTGTCCATATATTCTAAAAAAGACAGAGTTTGAATTAACTTCTACTTTATATCACCAAGTCATCCCTAAAAGAAAATCCATTTATTCTTTATCTCTACTAGAAGTACATTGTGGTAAAGAGAAGGATATGTCCACCCTCAAAAGATGGCCACATTCTAATCTCCAGAACCTGTGAATATGTTATCTTACATAGCAAAAGGGGCTTTGCAGGTAAGATTAAATTAAGCACTTTGAGGTGAGGAAATTATCCTGGATTATCTGTGTAGACCCAATGTAATCCCAAGGGACCTTATAAGAGGAAGACAGGAGAGTCAGAGTTAAAGGACATGTGTTGACACATCGAGGGAAGGGGAGAGAGAGAGAGATTGTGAGAGATTTGAAGATGCTTCACTGATGGCTTTGGAGATGGAGAAAGGGGCCAAGGAATGCAGGCAGCCTCTAGAAACTGGAAAAGGCAAGAAAAGGATTTGCCTCTAGAGCCTCCAGAAGCAATGAAACTTTGCTGACTCCTTATTTTAGCCCTGTAAAGTTCATTTTGGACTTCTGACCTCTAAAATTATATGATTCTGTTGTTTTAAGTCACTGAATATGTGGTAATTTGTTATAGTAGCAACAGGCATCTCATACAGACAACTCCATAAGTCAACTCCTTACAACTAAAGTTAAAGATGTTAAAGTGCTTTGATGTGTAGAAAATAAGGAAATATCCACGTTATACTTGGTATTGGAGTGATTTGCTTGTCCATGATTTAGTTGGAGCCTGGAGCTACTACCTCTGGCCACTGGTATAATTGGCAGACCTCAGACAGGAACTTCAACTCCAGGTTTCTCTTGAATCAGAGTCATTTTCACAACAAAACAAATCCAACACAAAGAAAGGAAACGTGTGAAGATAATTAAATTTCAATTTCTTTCCTGCCAATAATTAATGATTTTAAAAAAATTCACAGTTATGCTCTAAAGAGGTTTGCCATGTGGTTTTGGTCAAAAAAGGACTTCTCAAGATGACATTCTGCTATTTCTTATATTCTTTCCATCTGTGTCTTACATAGCAAATGTGCTCACTGTATAAGTCTAGACAAGATTTTTTTTTCCTCTGACAGTGTTGAAGTTCAATCTTCACTCTAAAAATCAAGCTGTTCTTTCCGTTTCACATTTAGTATAATTGATAATAATCCCTGAAAATTTTAGAAATCAGATGTGCCCTGATAGTTTGGTTGAAACATACAGCTAAAAAAATTTTGCTTGCCTCTTCCACAAATTGTGATAACAGTAGCAATCAGATGTTTGAGGCTCATAAATAGCCAAAATATATTCTAGGAAATGTTTAAGGAACAAAGAAGAAAATAAATAAATCCAGAAGTTACAATGAAATATCATTAACTTTTGCCATCTAGAAGGAGGTTGTCAATAATTGTTAGGAAAAATGAAGTCTATGCTAATTTAAAATAAGTACAAATTTGCTCATCTAGAGCATATGCCATAATTCAAACCAAGCTCACAAAGTGTTTGCCTTGTAGGAATCTATAAGCCATGTACTTTAATATATGCATAATTATAAAAGATAAATTGACTTTTAATAAATTTATTACTATTATCTTTATGTAATTAGATGTTTCTAGATAATTTCAAATAGTTCACTGATGATGTTATTTAAGAATTCATTCTCTAGTGATATTAGTTTTTCTGCCTGCTAAAATGAGGTTAAATCAACCCAGAAAACTTCAGGCCAGTCCACTGAAAATTCTATCAATAGTTAGTCGTGGGGCTTCCCTGGTGGCGCAGTGGTTGAGAGTCCTCCTGCTGATGCAGGGGACACGGGTTCGTGCCCCGGTCCGGGAGGATCCCACATGCCGCGGAGCGGCTGGGCCCATGAGCCATGGCTGCTGAGCCTGCGCGTCCGGAGCCTGTGCTCCACAACGGGAGAGGCCACAACAGTGAGAGGCCCGCGTACCGCAAAAAAAAAAAAAAAATTTCAATGACAAATCTGGGACTTAAACTGTCATCATTAAAATGGAGTCCTTTAGCAGTGTCCATACACTTTAGAATGTTATGAGAAATGACTGTTCAGTCAAAGTTTTAATTGTAACAGTGGAAAAAAAGACGAACTTTAGCAACAGAAATTTATTACAAACTTATTTATTGGAAGGTATTTGGAGAGCTTCAGAGGCTCAGTAAGAGCGTTAGGAAACTCACAGAAGCTGAAAGAGATTAGAACAAATAAGACCTTACCACAGTAAGAATTTGCTCAGGATGCTGCCACTGGTGCCATCAGCACTGGTTAACTGAAGTCACGTCTGGATACTCTCATCTCCACCGTCGCCTCTGCAAAGCAATCAGAAACTTGCTTGTTCCTTTGAATCATTCCTTCAAAATTCGTAGTTCAAAAATAGTTGTCTGATGCGCTAAATTTTCCTGCCAGGTAGTTGGGAGAGAAATAGGTGTCCTCTTTAACTTAAAGGGAGATCAGGGGACTTCTCTGGTGGTCCAGTGGTAAAGAATCTACCTTCAATGCAGGGGACGCGGGTTCGATCTCTGCTTGGGAACTAAGATCCCACATGCCACAAAGCAACTAAGCCCCCGCGCCACAGCTACTGAGCTTGTGTGCCTCAACTAGAGAGCCTGCATGCTGCAAACTACAGAGCCCATGTGCTCTGGAGCCCGCACGCCACAACTACAGAAGAGAAAACCCCAGGCCACAACTAGAGAGAAGGCCGCGTGCTGCAACGAAGATCCCGTGTGCTGCAACTAAGACCCGACGCAGCCAAAAATAAATAAATAAATAAATAAATAAATAAATAAATAAATGGAGATCAAAGTGAGAAAGGAGTTAGGATGTTGCATTAGTCATGGTTCTCAGGAGAAACAGAGCCAATAGGATATATTTATATATATACAGTTGGCTCTTGAACAATGGTTGGGGGAGGGAGGAGGGGGGTAGTAGGAGGTGTAGACAAAGCTGCACCATTGAAAATCCACATTAACTTAGAGTTGCCCTTTGTATCCATGATTCTGCATCCTTGGATTCAGCCAAACACAAATTTTGCAATACTGTAGTATTTACTATTGAAGAAAATTCACGTATAAGTGGACCTGCACAGTTCAAACCCGGGATGTACAACAGTCAACTATATATATGAAGATAAATATATGAACTAGCATATGTAATTACAGAGGCTGAGAAGTCCCATGATATGCTGTCTGCCATCTGGAAACACAGGAGAGCTAGTAGTATATTTCCAGATTAGGTCTGAAGGTCCGAGAACCACAGAAGCTGATGGTGTAAATTCCAGTTCAAGGACAGGAGAAAACTGATGTTCCAGCTCATGCAGGCAGGCAGGAAGCAAAAGGGTTGAATTCCTTCTTTCTCCATATTTTTGTTCTATTTAGACCCACAATGAATTGGATGATGCCCATCTGCACTGGAGCAATCTACTTTACTGAGTCCTCTGATTCAAATGCTGATTTCATTTGGAAACATCCTCACAGACATATCCAGAAATAATGTTTAATCTGGGCACCCCTTGGGCCAGTAAAGTTGGCATATAAAATGATTAACTATTGAAATGTGAAACCACAGAAATGCCAAAGGTTTTACTGTAGTGAGACTCCCTTAAATCTTGAGGGAAATTTGATTTCTGATTCTGTTACTAAAGTATATCTCTACTCTTGGGGCTTTAATATTTTAGGCTTTTCCACATCCAAATTACAAAATACATAGAGTAGGAACAGTAATGTGGGTAATTGATGAGTTTAATTTCAGATTTTTTAAAATTACTTTTCCACATTAAAGTAGAAGATACCTTGTCATATTTAAGAGTTTCAGTTAGAATTTTGTTTTTAATCTTAGGGATGCCAAAACTCTCTGAATCCAACATCTCTATGAGAAGTTTTCACTCCACATACATATGCTAATCAAAAAAATGTTTACAAGTTACAAAGCTAGTTCATAAAAACCTGCTTAGCTCATTATGGAAAATAGCACTGTTTTAAGAGTAAGAATTAAGTTAAACTACTTAACAATAACAACTAAACTTTAATGACATTTCAAGGATGTTTGATGGAAAAAGCTTATTCAATTAGAGAAAGTTGAGTACATATCAATGACTTTTGTGGAAGAGAGAAGAGAAAAGATTTTCCATGTTCAGCAAAAAAAGCTGAGTACAAGGAGGAAGTAACAATGGGCCAAAGGAGACTAAGATGCATACATGTGTGAGATTATTTGAAATGTAATTCATTTGACCCAAGAAATAAAATATGGTAGAGGAACGTGGAGGAAAATGTGACACATCAGTATACAGTAAGCAGGAAAACTGCTACTTTAGCCAAAAAGTGTCACAATAGACCCAGAACTATTATTTGGAAGAGAATATATAAGCAAAGGTAAAAAATAGTCCTTCATATGCAAGTACAGGATAATTATAATCTGAGGACTTTCCCAAGCTAGATATATATCAATCAGGCATTTGTGTTGTCTCATATTTATAATGACATTAACATTGTTTTCTGTACACAATTATTGCTCATTAAGAGTCTCTTTTAAAAAAAGTAGGTGAGAAAAATAATAGCTGACCAACTGATGAAGACCTTTATAGCATCCAAAAATGCTATCGAATGTCCTCATGTAACAAATTAAAACCAGTTGCTTATCTTTTTTTGTCTCTCTCACCTCAACTGGTGGAAAATAAAACATATTTCACTAAGGGTCTTAGTATTCTGGAAAAAACAGTTGTGCAAGATAACCATCTAAAGTTTCATATTTAAAATTTTATCTATCTGAATGTAAATCTAGGATTCTTCTCATTTTGATTCATGCTAGGAAAAGATTTTGTCTTACCTTGAAAAGTCCAGATAACTAAATTAAACAAAAATATTGTCATAAAGATTGCCTTTAAGGCAACTCAATGAATATTTTTAAAAATGCACTACTCTTGGGAAAACTCAGCCCATTGCCATAACACATACGTTAGATTTCAGCCTGTCCTCAGCCTCCTCAGATGGGTATCTTTGCATAGTGTACAACCTGCAAAACCATAGATGGCCACTTTATATGGAATATTACCAGGGAAACATTATTTATCCAACTCAGTCTTATTTATCCTAATCTATTCACTTATAAATATGTGTAGATCATCGCACACCATACATATAATCAAAGTACATTAATTCATATTAAAAAGCTCAATACTCTGGATGTCTTGTTTTATAAAGAAGTAATGAAAATAGCTCCTTTTTAAAAGCAGTCGTTGTAAGAAGTGTTCCAGTAGGTATTGTACATATATATCATTTATTTCTCAAAAAATTCTCTGATGATGGTAGCTTTCCTAGCTTGCTAAAAGAAATTGTGTATATCCTTTTCTTATTCAGGGTCATAATTGTCCTCCACAAAGATATTTAGAGGTATCCAGAGATTTCTAGTGATCCACATATATAGTTGTGACCTATATTTTCATTCAATTTCTAAATTGATTTTTGAGGCATGAGTATATACTGCCATTTTACCCTGTTCCTGCACGTCTGTGTATCTGTGTCAGAGAGATCATCCCACATTGTGAATGCATGAAGAAGAACTGGATATTTGATATATGTGTGTGTGTGTGTATACACACATATTCTTAATTCATCACTCTGGGTATTTAACTTCCTTGTATATGCGACCCTTCCATTATACTTATATACAGACCTTGTGCATTACCTAAATCAAACTAATTAAATAGCAAACTCTCTTATTATTTGTTGATCATCAACATACATTATTTCCATAGATTTAGGCAAAACATTAATTTCCCCTTGGGTTACCTTTCAATCTGTACAGATTCAAGGACAGGCCCCAAGAATCTCTTAGTTATTGCCTAGTTTCCTCCTTCAGGTTCTCCTGTTGTTTTCTGTCCTTCTGCCCTCCTCACTTTTATCCCTTAACCCACATCCTGATCCTATCCTTGGGGCAATGTGGAAAGTGGAAACCATAACTACCCTCTTGTAGAAACCTATTAAAATATTTTCTTGCTCATATGAACAGATTTTAATATGATTATTCTAAACAACAACAAAACAGGTTTTTCAACCAGAGAAAAGAAAGAAACAGAGTGGGTGAGGGGGACAGAAAACTTTGTCCTACTTATCAAATAAAATGAAAGAACTGAAACTTAGAATTCTTACATATAGCAAGTTTAGACTATTCAATTTTTATACACCAAAATTCTCCATGATCTCTAACAGCATTGCAAGTTCTATCATCTTCAATAAAGTACATTACTTGAAAAGGAGAACTGTACTCAGAAAAGTTTCTGTCAGACTTCAAATAGCACATTTTCACTGCACACACATTCAGCCAGGTAAGCCATAGAAATCAGGTCTGCTTATTTCACAGAAGAAAAAAGAGCTGCACTATTATCATCAATGCTGAACTGTGAACTTCTAAAAAGCGAGTTGGATTTTTTCCACCTAATGGAGTGTCAAAATGCTGCCAGAAATATCCTGATCTCAGGATTTTTATTGCTGGTGATGATGTATGAAGTGAAAAAGTACATAGCTTGATTTTCTAATAAGTAGTTAAGCTTGCACTACTGACTACATTATTGAAAAAATAAAAAGAACTTGGTAACTGAGTGAGTATGATAGGAAAGTCACTGATGGGGAAGAAAACTGGAACACTAAGATATGTCAGCTTTATAGAGTCACATTTTTGGAAATATTGTACATTAAATCGAAGAAAGGTTACATAGAATTTTTTTTAGTAAGTTACAGCACTTCTGAATAAAACGTAGTGTTTGCCTTAAAAATGCTTCCAATGGAAAGTATTTGACATTTTTAAACAAGAAATAAGTTATCAACAAGTATAAATCTCCATAGTCAATTTTCTCGCAGTAAAACACAATTAGGCTTCAATTTTAATAATGTGTTAGTGATAAGCAGTGATGTATCACATGGGCTTGGGAAATAGAGAAATGAGAAAATATGTGCTTATCTTAAAAGTAAGTTGCTATTTAGACTAATTTACACATACTTGAATTCACATATAATCAAATTATGTAATAAGCAAAATTTGATAATGTCCTGTGCCTCATTGTTAGTTCCTGGGGACCAAGCAATAATAGAAAAACCAGACATAGGCAGAGCATGTTAGAAAAACAGGTAAATCTATTCATTGTGTACTTTCCACAGAGTCATTTAAGAATAACTTAAATTGTGTTGGATCATTATGTATTATCAATATCATATCATTATTACATATTATAATTATATATGAACACATACTATATGTATCTTATATGATCCTATTTTAACATGTTCATATTATTACCTCTTTTCAACCTGTTAAACATTAGAAATACCACTCTACGTATTTCACAGGTTTCATTTTTATCTCCTGTTACACATTTTTTCCCTATAGCAAATGGCTGTACTATAATTACATATCATCAAGATTAAATTAAGATAGGAAAATCAACAGTATTGTCTTGTAAATATCTTTCACTAGTTTATCCTGAAGTCTCATGTCCTATATCCATCTTGGGTTGTTCTTCTTTCCCTCAAGGACCCAAGCTAATGGAGCAGCCCCAGTCTATGCATGTCAAGTTAATGGCAGGGCAGAGGAGCCATGGAAGAACCATCAAATGACTCTTAATTGTTCTGCCTGAAAATAGGATACTTCACTTCCACTCACATTTCATTGGACAAAGCAAACCTTATGGCCATGCCTGATGTCTATGGGATGGGCTCATTATGGAGGAGTTTGGTGGGGAAATCCTTGACTATTTTGCCAATAATGTAGATAATCCCAACGCTAAAATTGAAGTCCTCAAACAGTATTGGCTTTGCCTACTAATCTATTATTCACTTTAAAATTGTCTTTCCTTATCTTTATACTAAAACTGTTGCTGCTCAGATCATCTCAGCGTTGGCATATCTAGAACACTTTTCTATTCTTATATTTTGCCCTATCAGAAGCATTCAGGTTTCCCACTCCCTCCTCACTCTCTTTTTCCTTTTGACATTGAAGACTCCATGATCTCTCCCCACCCAAAATGTGCTTCTTTACATCTTATTTGACAGTATTTGAACTCCTTCAGGTTCTTCTAGACAGTGATCTGGGCTTTATTCTTTAAAACTTCCTTTCCCTTGTCTTTTATACTAATCCATAATAGAATATTATTTATTTTTAAAACAATTTTATTGAGATGTAACTGATACATCTTAGAGTATTGCTCATACAATTAAATCTTCCTAGAATTCTCTTTAATCCACCTTTTTATGCCAAATGTCTATATCCCTTTGGTTTTAGAGTAAAATCACTTCCTTGGAGAGCCCTCTATAACACACTGGACAAAATTTACATTTAATATATGGTTTATACTTTCCTGTTATTCTCTCTCATGGTACCCTGAATTTTTCTTTTGTAATTTTAGAGTGACTACTTCTGGGATTTTTCTTGCTAAATCCTTTAAAATTCCCTTGTTTATTCATTCATTCAATTCATTCATTCATAATTTGCTCACTCAATGAAGGAAAGGAAAAGAAAGAAAAGGAATAGTCTCAAGAGCACATGCTGAAAGGAGATGAAGGTAAGTAAAGATTTAGTTAAATGTAAAAGTATATATAATCTCATTTCATCCTACAACAACCTAGATATGTAGACAAAAGCTTTTCAATTTCGCAGCTTAATAAATGAAAGTGCAGAGTTGAAGTAATGTCACTGGGATTTAAAACAATATGTGAGTGGCTTAAAAAGCGCTTTCATTAAACTATGCTGCCAAATATGGTGAAATTGCTGCAAATTTGTTCAATGTTATCCTTTGAGCCTTTTATCCCACATGATCCAGTTTCATTGACCTGCCATGTTTTATGAATAGTGAGAGAATTGACTTAAAAGATATATTATGAAGTAAGGGACCTTATATTTTAAAGTATACATCCCCACATACACACATATTTTATGACTTTTAACACATATTAGGTGACTACATACCCACAAAAAGTTGAGTATGCAAATATAATGTTTATAGAAATGAATGAAAATCAAAGATTAAATTAAATTCATGTAATATATTACAAAAATTATTGATTATAATTACTTTATCAACACAATATAAAACATTCTGCAAGTAAATTTAGCAAGATTTTTGCCATAAAATATAAACAATTCTAAGGAAAGAAGTTTTGTATTATGTATCTATTTAAAAATATGTATTGGTAAATGTGCTTACTAATACAGTAAAGAAATTACAGTGGGATGCCACTTTTCTTCTTAGTTAATGATGAATCCGAACATTTAAATATACTCATGAATATTGTAACAGGGGTCCTGTCACACATCCAGAGTGTATCTGAGTATGACTGGGAAATTTACTTTTTCTTTACATTTTACTTTTTTTTTTTTTTTTTTTAATCTTTTGGCCACACCACGTGGCATGTGGGATCTTAGTTCCCTGACCAGGGATGGAACCCATGCCCCCTGCATTAGAAGGTGGATTCTTAACCACTGGACCACCAGGGAAATCTCCTGACTGGGAAATTGATGAGGATACTATAACTCTTTTTGTAGGAGGGCCTGGAAGCCACTTATCTTGTTTGGTTCCCCCCATAATTTCCCTGTGGGATTAAGCTCAAGTAGCCTCAACTTGAAATGGATCTTAACTACTTTTCCTCCTTTGAACTGCATCTTCAATCCCTGCCAGTGGTTTCTGAACTTCCCAAATACACTATTATACTCAAATCCTCATCTTAGAATCAGCTTCAAGGGAAACCCATTCTAAGATACCTGGTTTTACTGTCTTGCTAACATATTACAGTCCAAAAGAGGCTCAATTATCTGGATATTACACAGAACATAACTGTAGCCCTCTGTATTAATGACCTCATATTAATCAGAAATGAGAAGTAAAAAGTAATAAGTATTCTTCATGCCTTAGAAAGAAACATACCAGGATGTGAGAAATGAAATATAAAAATTCAGGAACCTGCTGTTGGTGAAGATTTTAGTCAGTCAGTGGTCTGGGTAATGCCAGTATATACCCTCTAAAGTGTAAAGCAAATCATTACGCTGTGTCCCTCCTGTCGCTAAGAAAGAACTTCAGTGCTTGATTGCTCTCTTCAGGGTTTTGGAGGCAATGTCTACCACACTGGCACATGTTGATTCAGCCCATTTATTAGGTAACTTGTTGGGTGACCTAGGAAATTCCAGCTAGCACTGTAGCCTTGACATTAAACTGGCAGATCCCATTAAAATCTCTAAACATTCAGGAAAGAGGATTAATTCAGGAGAAAAAATAATTTCAAATTCCTGAATGTATAGACTCAAAATATTAATCACACTGTTGGCTTTATCTTGATAAAACAAAACAAGGTGATTTTTGTACATGAGAAGTTCATTGAAGCCATAAAGAGGGGAAATTTTAGGAGGGACTACTAGGAATCATGATAGGAAACCAACCATAGATGAATATAAATAATTATAAAAAGTGAGTAAGGGGTCAGTTCAGGTCAAAAACACCAACATATATTGAACTTAACAAGAATGGTTACATTATCCCCTCAATAACACTCACCAGTGTCATATGAGGAGAACAGAAAACAAATAATCAAGACTATCTGAGCTAGATATTGGTAAGGTGAGAATGGAGGAGGAACACTAATGTGGGAAGTAGGGAGAGTGGACTTGGAGTAACTTGAGTGAAACCTACTGTATATCAAATTGGTACCATAACCACAGGAAAAAAAACATGTAGCTTTTGAGCACAATTCAGATGGTACATCATTAGTAAAATATTCTTTTAGGATAAAAAAAATTGCAAAGAAATCTTAAACTTCTCTTACTAGATGTATTGTCAGTAAAAATATTGGTTGGTAAAAAACATATATATTGGTATTGTAATTTTGAAATAATTATATTCAAATTGAAAGCTCGAGCAAATAAATATGCTATTAATATCAGTGACTGAGATTTTTCATGTAAGAGAAAAGAGGCAAAATTATAAAATCAGCAAAGTTAAAAATTCTGCCATGTTAAATTTAAGTTAGACACGTCAACATGAACTTATGCTTTTTAGGTCACTGAAAGATCACGACACTCCAGTAGCAATTGTACCCCTAAAACCCAGAAACCTGGATCTTGGTTTCCACATACCCTGATAAAATAAACTAGGGCTCTTAGACACATTCCAAAATCAGAAGAGAGAAAACAAAATGTGAGTCTGAGACTTTTGTTGTGCAAGCCAAATGCGGAAGTTGTCCAAAGGACATAAAATCAGCTTGGAAGGGCTCCCACTGGCCAATTAACATCACAAGTGACTGCACTTGAAGGTAAAACAACGAATAAATAAAAGTCTGTGAGTTCTTTGTGACACTAAAAAAAAGAGGAAAGATAAGAAAAATTTACATTTATATAACAATATAAGGCAAAATAGTTATAATACTATATAAATGTTAAATAAACGTGAAATTATTGTATTGACTATATTGACTAAATGATCTCTAAAAATACATAAATCAGTTTTATGATAAATATGAGGGGTTTTACTTGTAATTTTTACTTTGCCAAAAATAAAAAATTATAAACTTTGCTACCTAAATTATACAATGTTTAACAGGTACTTATAGGAGAAATTCAAAGTTATTTATATATTTCCTACTGGTACAAATACTAATTAATAAAAACCCATTGCTGTAAAGGAAGATGAATTAAATACATATTTAACTGGTGACATATTTTCAATGGAAATTATAAACTCTTTAATAATGTCACATTTATAATAATTATAATTACTTTAGCAAATAATTTAAAGTAAAAATAAGAAAAAATCATTGATACAGTTTTAAAAAATGAAAGTAACATCTGTTCAAAGGAGATTCCAGAGGAAACTCTTAAAGATTCTTCATTCTTGCTGACTTTATTTCTAATAAACAGTACAGCCAAAGATGCTTAAATTCATGGGCAAATTAAAAAGCTCTCTTACTCTGGGATGGAGATCATAAATCCATGGCACTGACATGAAAGAGAGCACGAGTGCTCACAGAGTTTATTTGGCTGTAAAAGTCAAATGGTGGTCTTTAAATAACTTATGTGATTGGGTGGTCGCTTAGGAAGCTGCAAATGTCATTTACAATCTTTGCTAAGAAACTGCACAGTTTCTCCATGAGAACATTTTGATTTTCTGTGAGAATTGTCCTTTTCAAAAAATAACTTAGTGCTTTCTGATTATGATACCTTCATAAAATTCCTGCTTTACAAACTCTTATAAAAATAAAACGCACATATTTCCATCTGTAATTTCATGAAATCCCATTATTCAAAAGTTGTTACTGTTCCTTTCCTATGTACTTACAGAGACTGATAAGCATAAACAGAAGAGATCACAGAAAGAGATTCCTTATTATAGCTATATGTTAAATGAAAGCAAATTCTAGTTCTGAATATATGTGGCAAAAGGGGCCAGGAGATAGGGATAATTCAAAGAACTTAGGAATTTAGACATGGTGGTGCATGTAATACATTTCAATACTAAAGGCATGTGGAAATCCAACATAAGTAGAAAAATAATCTAAACCTATCCATCTGTGGCATGTTTCAGAATGCAAAAGAAGACTATGGTTTGTGTGCATGTGTGTGTGTGCGTGCGCATATACATGTGTCTGTGTTTTGAGAGAGGGAGAATTCCTCCAGTAATCTCTCTGGAATTGTTGTTCTCCTTTGTGGATAGTAGGCAAGTTTTTGCCCAATGTTTTAAAATGCCTGGACCTATGGGTACAAATAGATGTGGCTAGAAAGGATATGGTTTACACAAATAATTCACAACAAACGCACTTCTAAAAACATAAAATTGCTTTCTTTCAGAAAATTGAGGAACACATTTAAGCAACATACTAAATATTTAATTCTAAGAATCTAAATTAATTTGCATAGCCAGTGGAGTGTCCTTTAGGAAGCAAGTTTTCAGTTCAGTGTTTCTCATTCCTGGAAATATGTTCATTTATTTCATGGTTATTTATTAACTCTGTTCTGTGTGCTAGGCATCATGCCAGGAGTTGAATACAAAGTAATGAATTAGTCAAAAAACTTACCCACATGCAGTGTACATTTCTGTGTTGGTGGTGAGAGGGAAGGAGACATACTTGCAATTAATATAAATAAGTAAATGCATAAGCTAATTTTATACTGGGATTAAGCAAATGAAATAAACAAGACATGGTAATAGGGAATAACTGGGCTGAATTATGGGTAAAAATGGGAGACCTCTTTGGGACAGTGACATTTAAACTGGACCTAAACCATAGCTGGACCTGTCTAGTTATGTGAAGAACCAGTAATGAATTCCTTAGAGTGACTACTTAAGTAACTTGCCCAAGGCCAACTACCCTGTTAGAATGAAGCCCAAATTCAAACTCAAGATTTTCTGACTAGAATATTACTCTTCTCAGCACAGAACATTTCTATCCATATAATTATGCCTATTCAAAAGTTTCAGATTCCTTTCCCTCCATCTGTTCTCGTCATCTCTTGGTGTTGGAGTCCTCCAAGACATGATCTTTAAAATTTCTCTCTTCTCAATCTTTGCTACATTTATGCCCTTTGCAATCATGTCTCATCTCATACTTTAAACACCACCTATAGGCTGATGGCTCCTAAGTGTATATCTGTAGTCAGGACCTCTTTCTGACCTTCAGACTGATTGCCTACTCACAAAAACGATGGCTAATAGACATATCAAATTTAACATATCTTCAAATGAAATACTGGTAGTCAGTCCTCCTTCAGACTGACTCTATCTCAGTTAAATGCAATTCCATTTCTCCATTTGCTAGAGCAAAACAATTTGGAGTTATTCTTGAACCCTTTCTTCCTTTTATAAACTGTCTCCAACTCATGAGCAAATTCTGTTAGCTATACTTTCAAAAAATGTCTAGAACTTCAGAACTAGGTAATTTCTTCAAGATATTTTTTCTTGTGTTAGCTATGTGTATTCTGCTGCTTAACATATTGTTGATTTTCTAGTCCTAAAATTATTTTTTTCCATTTCTATCACTTCCATTTTTCTTTCAAATTTGCCTATACATTTCTATTAATCACTTATTTTTTGTTCATCTTTGTGATTGTCCTTTTTTTTTCCTTTTTGATATTTTGTACAGTCTCCTAAGTCCTCTAAATTACTTTTTGTTCAGTCCTTAGTAATCTAACTATGATACTTTATTTCTATGACTGTTACACATGTTGTCTTGACAATGTCTATATTTTTTTTTTATTTTTGATTGTGAGCTCATTGCTTTATTTTAATCTGTGGGAGTCCTGTGGCCCTAAATTGTGAAAGCCTTCCTCAAGATAAGATTTGCTTCTGCTTCTTTTTAGTAGCTGGGAAGCACCACCCACATGGGTGGCATTCTAACCATTTTCAGGTAAGAGGTTTCACTAAGTCCTAGCCTCAGTTCCTCCACCTTGATTCCAGTCCAAAGCTAAGGGTTCAACAGCTTTTATGCTGGTGATATCCATTGTGCCTCTACTTGTTGCCTGAACCTCTAGCACCAATTCTTGTCTTGTTTGCTCACTTGTTTGGGAGGGGTTTTCCTTGGAGATCACTACTACCTCATATGAAACCAGCAGTGCTTTACAGAGTGTGTTATATCTATGATCCAGTTGTTTTGAAGTTAGGGCGTCTTTCATATCACCAATCTACTATAGTATGGCCAAGGAAGGAAAAAATTGGTATTTTTGACCTTTTATTTTGTTTCTAGAAATGGATATAGAAAACCTGACATGGTTGTTAAATTTTTTTCTCCTTTAATTATCTCAGATTGTACTTTGTATTTTTCAGGTCTATGCTTTAAGTACATACAACATTATGATTGATGATCTTCCTCTTAACATTAAGTAACCTTCTTTAGTTATATCCCATTTAATTAATTTGCCTTAAGTTCTATTTTTCACATAATACTACTTTTCTATTATTAGTGGTCTAGTAAATCCTTTTCCACCCTTTTATTTTCTCCTCTTTATATTTTTAAAATATGGATGTGTCTCTTTTAATGAGCAGTTATATTTATATAATTCCAATCTTTGTGTCCCATAAACAATAAGTTTATTCCTTCTATCTTTATTGTTGATATTAATACTAGTGTGTACTCGGTTTCACTTTTGCAATCTTGTATATATACCATGCTGCCTTTGCTTTGTTCTCCTTTTACCCTTTTTGAATTAAGTTCCTCCTTTCCCCCATTACTCATTATTAAGTGATACATTTTATTTCTAATTTCATTGATTAGCCATAAATGTTGAACAAACTTATTAACTTTATATGTTTTCTGACAAAGTTCAAAGTCAGCACATAAATAAATTTCACCTCCTCCCCATACTCCTCTTTTTCCCATCTTCTTCTTATAAATTTACCTTATTTGTACTTAACAACTTAGTTTATCAGTTAGTTTTTTCACCATTTCTTCTCACTTTCCATTCCTTTCTTCTGGGTTCCTTTTATTTCTTGTTGAAGTGTATCTTTTAATCGTCTTTCTCCTAAACTTCCCACAACTACTAAACTCCTAATCATGTTTTGCTTATACAGGTATTTATTTTATTTTCACTTTTGAGTAAAAAATTAGCTAGGCAGAGAATTCTAGGTTTATAACAAAATTACAATTCCATTAAAAAATATAATTCTATTGTCTTCAGACAAAAATATAATTCTATTGTCTTTTTTTTATTATAGATGAGGTCTGCTACATTCAATTTTTTTTTCTTTAGTTGTTTGTAAACATGATTTTTTCTTTGGTAGTTCTGAGCTTTTTCTATTTGTCCTTGGTATTAGGTAGCTTTATTAGAATGTATGAAGTGTATCTTTTAGTTTTTATTCTGCTTTTTTTATTATTTGTTAATTTAATATGCTCCACTTTCTTCAGTTCTCAAAAGTTTTAGCCATTATAACTTTGAATTGTATCTCTCCCCACTTGCCTCTCTGTGCTGCCCCTATAAATTAAGTTACACCCTTGTTTTCTTCTGTCTCTCTGTTCTAGAATTCTGAGTGATTTTCTCAGTTTTACATTTCTAATTATATGTTTTGATGTGCCTAGTTTACTGTAGAGCTTTTCTATTAGATTTACTATATCAACTATTATATTTTAATTCCAATATTTTAATTTTTATATTAGTCTGTTATTGATAATAACCACAGGCTTTTACTCCATAATTCATTACAGTGTGAGACTCCTAGATGTCCACTAGCAGATTTTGAATAAAAGCATCATGTGCGACTTCCACACGTGGCTCATAAACCTCCTGTCCACGATGCCCCATGCTCTTTCCACTTTCCTGTGGCCTTCAAGATGGTGATAAGAACAATTTTTGAAGCCAGCTACTAAAGATGGAACAACATGTACAAGTCCAGGTCACTGAACAATTACATGTGTAAAGTCAGAGCCAAACTAAAATTCCCACTCTGTACTGTCATGTGAGAAAGAACTAAACTTCTTGTCCTTTAAGTTAGCAAATCTTAATTTGAAAACTCATCTTGCATTGGAATATTTCTCTTTTGGTCACCAGATCAGTCCTCTTTGTGCAGTATTTTCTGAGGTCATCTCAGCTGAGCCCCAAGGGATCCAAAGCTCAGAAACAGATCATCCAAATGTGTTGAGAACTCTAGACAACAGCACCTCTGTCTTAAAAACCAGCATATGGTTTGGCCAGGATCCAAGTTGTACTGTGACCTCTTTTTACTCCCTCCACCACGTACAAACAGTTTGTTTCTCCTACAAGTGGGCAAAACTTTACTAACTACTTTCTTGTATCTAGACTGGCTTTATGACTCAAGCATGAGCTGTGAGGCCTCTGTTTATATGCAAGGGTTGAAGTTCTAGGCTCAACTCCTACTTCTGAGCCCAGAATCTCTTAGACTATAGAGCTTCACTTCCTACTTTGACTTCCAAAATATTTCTTGTTCATGTATTTTTTTTTAGCACTGTGATACTGTTTTAACCTTAAAAACTATTTCTATGTATTTGTAGAAGTGAGAGCAGTTATACTTGTGTACTTAATCTAACATCATGACTTCTATAATTTATCCTAAACAGTGAAATCCATGCAGCAATGTATATACAAAGACATTTATTTTAGGGTTCTTTATAAAAATCAGAAATGAAATAAATGATTGACAATAGGGTTTGATTAAATAAATTACACTATTCCACAAAATAGAATATATGCAGTCTGTAAAAATAATTATGTTAAAAATTATTGGCTAAGCTGAACATAGATTAATTTTTTTTAATTTAAAAATAACTGCTTATACTATAGTTCATATATGTATATTTACACATTTGCATGTTTGAGTGTATGTCTGTGCATATACGGTATGTTACAGGGATAGGACATCAAGTTATTTTAGATTTGTAGGCTCTGAAATTGCATTTTCCAAAATTTTTATGATGAATATTTTAATGTCAGAAGACAGGATAAAAAGCTAAACTTCTGAAGGTAATATTAGACCTTCATAGTGAAAATAGAGTTGGTGTTAACTGGCAATGTATTTAAAAACATATAATTAAGATATAATTTAGATTCTGATCTGTTCATTCTATGGTTTCTGGCACAAAAACAATACCTATGTTTATTTACTTCAGTCTATGACTGGAATCTGGGATCTTGAGCCTGCTTCTTCATCTGGCATATGTTTCACAAACAGATGGCTCTTCCATTATGCCCCAAGGCTGGAAAACTTGGGCTCTTTCAAGCAAACCAGTAAATTATTTAACTTCCTCATGGTTCTGTTAATGACCTGATAGATCAGCAAAGCAATGAAATGTGTAAAGTGCACTAAGTTAATGATGGTATGAAAAATTCAATGAAAGGGAAGAAACAAACTGAGCAAAGAAGCAGTAGAGAAAAATTTTGCCAACATACATTCCTCACAAAACTCTATGGGAGGGAGTCAGCGGAGGCTTTTAGGGAGCAGTGTTGGTGGGAAAACTTGGAGCTTCCCAGGTGAAATCTGAAACTGGACGACTGTACAAGGAGGGCAAGGAGAGATAGAAGAAAGAGGCAGCCACTCCAGATTCTAGATTTTATGGGAGGACCAGCAAGATGGTGGAGGAGTAAGATGTGGAGATCATCATCGCCCCCATAAATACATGAAAAATATATCTACATGTGGAACAACTCCTACAGAATACCTACTGAATGCTGGCAGAGGACCTCAGACTTCTGAAACGGCAAGAAAATCCCCAAGTACCTGGCCATGTGCCTGACAGGGTCTTGGAGTTCCGGCTTGTGGTCAGGCCTGAGCCTCTGAGGTGGGAGCGCTGAGTTCAGGATATTGGACCACCAGAGATCTCCCAGTTGCACGTAATATCAATTGGTGAGAGCTCTCCCAGAGATCTCTGTCTGAACGCTAAGACTCAGCTCCACTCAACGACCAGCAAGCTCCAGTGCTGAACACCCCATGCGAAAGTAGCAAGACAGGAACACAACCCCACCCATTAGCAGAGAGGCTGGCTAAAATCATAATAAGGTCACAGACAACCCAAAATACACCACTGGACATGGTCCTGCCCACCAGAAAGATAAGATCCAGCCTCATCCACCAGAATACAGGCAACAGATCCCTCCACCAGGAAGGCTACACAACCCACTGAACCAACCATACCCACTGGGGGCAGACACCAAAAACAACAGGAAATATGAACATGCAGCCTGCAAAAAGGAAACCCCAAACACCATAAGTTAAGCAAAATGAGAAGACAGAGAAATACACAGCAGATGAAGGAGCAAGATAAAAACCCACCAGACCTAACAAATGAAGAGGAAATAGGAAGTCTACCTGAAAGAGAATTCAGAGTAATGATAGTAAAGGTGATCCAAAATCTTGGAAATAAAATGGAGAAAATAAAGAAACATTTAACAAAGACCTAGAAGAACTAAAAAGCAAACAAACAGTGATGAACAGCACAATAAATGAAATTAAAAATTCTCTGGAAAGAATCAATAACAGACTAACTGAGGCAGAATAATGGATAAGTGACCTGGAAAATAAAATAGTGGAAATAACTACTGCAGAGAAGAATAAAGAAAAAAGAATGAAAGAATTGAGGACAGTCTCAGAGACCTCTGGGACAAAATTAAACGCACCAACATTTGAACTATAGGCATCCCAGAAGAAGAGGAGAAAAAAAGGGGACTGAGAAAATATTTGAAGAGATTAGAGTTGAAAACTTCCCTAATATAGGAAGTGAAATAGTTAATCAAATCCAGGAAGCACAGAATGTCCCATACAGGATAAATCCAAGGAGAAACACGCCAAGACACATATTAATCAAACTATCAAAAATTAAATACAAAGAAGAAATATTAAAAGCAGCAAGGGAAAAGCAACAAATAACATACAAGGGAATCCCCATAAGGTTAACAGCTAATCTTTCAGCAGAAAATCTGCAAGCCAGAAGGGAGTGGCAGGACATATTTAAAGTGATAAAAGGGAAAAACCTACAACCAAGATTACTCTAACCAGCAAGGATCTCAATCAGATTCGATGGAGAAATTAAAACCATTACAGACAAGCAAAAGCTAAGAGAATTCAGCACAACAAAACCAGCTTTACAACAAATGGTAAAGGAACTTCTCTAGGCAGGCAACACAAGAGAAGGAAAAGACCTACAATAATAGACCCCAAACAATTAACAAAATGGTAATAGGAACATACATATCGACAATTACCTTAAATGTAAATGGATTAAATGCTCCAACCAAAGACATAGACTGGCTGAATGGATACCAAAACAAGACCCATATATATGCTGTCAACAAGAGACCCACTTCAGACCTAGAGAAACATATAGACTAAAAGTGACGGGATGGAAAAAGATTCCATGCAAATGGAAATCAAAAGAAAGCTGGAGTAGCAATTCTCATATCAGACAAAATAGACTTTAAAATAAAGACTATTACAGGAGACAAAGAAGGATACTACATAATGATCAAGGGATCAATCCACGAAGAAGATATAACAATTGTAAATATTTATGCACCCAACAGAGGAGCACTTCAATACATAAGGCAAATGCTAACAACCATAAAAGGGGAAATTGACAGTACACAATCATAGTAGGGGACTTTAATACCCCACTTACACCAATGGACAGATCAACCAAAATGAAAATAAAAAGGAAACACAAGCTTTAAATGCCACATTAAACAAGATGGACTTAATTGATATTTATAGGACATTCTATCCTAAAACAACAGAATACACTTTCTTCTCAAGTGCTAATGGAACATTCTACAGGATAGATCATATCTTGAATCACAAATGAAGCCTTGGTAAATTTAAGAAAATTGAAATCGTATCAAGTATCTGTTCTGACCACAACACTATGAGACTAGATATCAATTACAGGAAAAAAGCTGTAAAAAATACAAACACATGGAGGCTAAACAATATGCTACTAAATAATCAAGAGATCACTGAAGAAATCAAAGAGGAAATCAATAAATACCTAGAGACAAATGACAATGAAAACACGATGACCCAAAACCTATGGGATGCAGCAAAAGCAGTTCTAAGAGGGAAGTTTACAGCAATACAGTCCTACCTCAAGAAACAACAAACATCTAAATAAAAAACCTAACCTTACACCTAAAGCTATTAGAGAAAGAAGAAAAAAAACACCCCAAAGTTAGCAGAAGGAAAGAAATCATAAAGATCAGATCAAAAATAAATGAAAAAGTAATGAAGGAAATGATAGCAAAGATCAATAAGACTAAAACCTTGTTCTTTGAGAAGATAAACAAAATTGATAAACCATTAGCCAGACTCATCACGAAAAAAAGGGAGAAGACTCAGATCAACAGGATTAGAAATGAAGAAGTAACAACTGACACTGGAGAAATACAAAGGATTATGAGAGATTGCTACAGCAACTATATGCCAACAAAATGGACAATCTGGAAGAAATGGACAAATTCTTAGAAAAACACAACCTTCCAAGACTGAACCAGGAAGAACTAGAAAATATAAACAGACCAATCACAAGTACTGAAATTTAAACTGTGATTAAAAATCTTCCAATAAACAAAAACCCAGGGCAAAACGGCTTCACAGCCAAATTCTCTCAAACATTTAGAGAAGAGCTAACACCTGTCCTTCTCAAATGCTTCCAAAATATAGCAGATGGAGGAACACTCCCAAACTCAATCTACGAGGTCACCATCGCCCTGTTACCAAAACCCGACAAAGATGTCACAAAAAAAGAAAACTACATGCAAATATCACTGATAAACACAGATGCAAAAATCCTCAACAGAACACTAGGAAAGCGAATACAACAACACATTAAAAGGATCCTACACCATGATCAAGTGGGGTTTATCCCAAGAATGCAAGGATTCTTCAATACACGCAAATCAATCAATGTGATACACCATATTAACAAATTGAAGGAGAAAAACCATATGATCATCTCAATAGATGCAGAAAAAGCTTTCGACAAAATTCAACACCCATTTATGATTAAAAACTCTCCAGAAAGTAAGCATAGAGGGAACTTACCTCAATAGAATAAAGGCCATGTATGACAAACCCACAGCCAACATCATTCTCAGTGGTGAAAAACTGAAACCATTTCCACTAAGAGCAGGAACAAGACAAGGTTGCCCACTGTCACCACTATTATTCAACATATTTTTGGAAGTTTTAGCCACAGCAATCAGAGAAGAAAAAATAAAAGAATCCAAATCAGAAAGGAAGAAGTAAAACTGTCACTGCAGAAGACATGATGCTATACATACAGAATCCTAAAGGTGCTACCAGAAAACTACTAGAGCTAATCAATGAATTTGGTAAAGTAGCAGGATAGAAAATTAATGCACAGAAATCTCTTGCATTCGTATACGCTAATGATGAAATATCTTAAAGAGAAATTAAGAAAACACTCCTATTTACCACTGCAACAAAAAGAATAAAATTCCTAGGAATAAACCTACCTAAGGAGGCAAAAGACCTGTATGCAGAAAACTATAAGACACTGATGAAAGAAATTAAAGAGGAAACAAAAAGATGGAGTGATATACCATGTTCTTGGATTGGAAGAATCAACATTGTAAAAATGACACTACCCAAAGCAATCTACACGTTCAATGTAATCCCTATGAAACTACTAATGGCATTTTTCACAGAACTAGAACAAAAAATTTCATAATGTGTATGGAAACACAAAATACCCCGAATAGCCAAAGAAATCTTGAGAAAGAAAAACGAAGCTGGACGAATCAGGCTCCCTGACTTTAGACTATACTACAAAGCTACTGTAATCAAGACAGTATGGTACTATCACAAAAACAGAAATATAGATTAATGGTACAGGATAGAAAGCCCAGAGATAAACCCATGCACATATGGTCAACTTAACTTTGATGAAGGAGGCAAGAGTATACAATGGAGAAAAGACAGCCTCTTCAATAAGTGGTGCTGGCAAAACTGGACAGCTACATGTAAAACAATGAAATTAGAACACTTCCCAACATGATACAAACAAATAAACTCAAAATGGATTAAAGACCTAAATGTAAGTCCAGACACTCTAAAACTCTTAGAGGAAACATAGGCAGAACACTCTGCCTATGTTTTCACTCATATTTATGCTATGACATAAATCACAGCAAGATCCTTTTTGACCCACATCTTAGAGAAATAGAAATAAAAACAAAAATAAACAAATGGGACCTAGTGACACTTAAAAGCTTTTGCACATCAAGGAAACCATAAACAAGACGAAAAGACAACCCTCAGAATGGGAGAAAACATTTGCAAATGAAGCAACTGACAAAGCATTAATCTCCAAAATATACAGGCAGCTCATGTAGCTCAATATCACAAAAACAAACAACCCAATCCAAAAATGGGCAGAAGACCTAAATAGAAATTTCTCTAAAGAAGATATTCAGATTGCCAACAAACACATGAAATGATGCTCAACATCACTAATCATTAGAGAAATGCAAATCAAAACTACAATGAGGTATCACTTCATACTGGTCAGAATGGCCATCATCAAAATATCTACAAATAGTAAATGCTGGAGAGGGTGTGGAGAAAAGGGAACCCTCTTGCACTGTTGGTGGGTATGTAAATTGATACAGCCACTATGTAGAACAGTATGGATGTTCCTTAAAAAACTAAAAATAGAACTACCATATGACCCAGCAATCCCATTACTGGGCATATACCCTGAGAAAACCATAATTCAAAAAGAGTCTTGTACCACAATGTTCACTGCAGCTCTGTTTACAATATCCAGGATGTGGAAGCAACCTAAGTGTCCATTAACAGATGAATGGATAAAGAAGATATGGCACATATATACAATGGAATATTACTCAGCCATAAAAAGAAACAAAATTGAGTTATTTGTAGTGAGGTGGATGGACCTAGAGTCAGTCATACAGAGTGAAGTAAGTCAGAAAGAGAAAAACAAATACCATATGCTAACACATATATATGGAATCAGAAAAAAAAAGTTTCTGAAGAACCTAGGGGTTGGGCAGGAATAAAGACACTGACATGGAGAATGGACTTGAGGACATGGGGTGGGGGAAGGGTAAGCTGGGACGAAGTGTGAGCTTGGCATTGATATATATACACTACCAAATGTAAAACAGATAGCTATTGGGAAGGAGCCGCATAGCACAGGGAGATCAGCTCTGTGATTTGTGTCCACCTAGAAGGGTGGGATAGGGAGGGTGGGAGGGAGATGCAAGAGGGAGGGGATATGGGGATATATGTATATGTATAGCTGATTCACTTTGTTATATAGCAGCAAGTAACACAACAATGTAAAGCAATTATTCTCCAATAAAGATGTTAAAAAAAAGAAAAAACTCTGGGAAATAATGAGGTAAATGAGAGTAATGGAAAGAAGTATCAATAAAGGATGAGTTTGAATCTCTGAAGATGCCTGTGTGTGTACATTTAGAAAAAATTTAGTATAGAAATTTCTGTTGTGAACTATGTCTTAATATATTTAAAACAAAATCTAGAGGGCTTATGTAACTAAAAGTTACTGGATTTGATTTCTTTTAAAGCACTATATATAATCTAAGCTACTTGAGTGCTGGGCAAATAACTATCATTTTTATTTCCCAATGTATCAGCCCAGTGTGCTCCGTGTAGTAAGTGATCATTAAATCGTTGATGAGTTGAATAGAATGTACTGAAGTTTCCAAAAGGAAAAGAGATTAAAAGCAATTATATAAATGTTAATAATGACAAGGTGAATTCAGGAAATCTTTGCTTTAGTTGAGATAAATCTGTTTTCTATTTGGTTTTTCTATATGGAAAGTACCCTTTAAAAATTCTTGGGTTTTAGAAGATTTATCCTTGCTTTAATTTTTCCTGTGTCATTTACTTACTTTGAAGATCTAAGAATAGTAGGAGTAGAAATGGGTATCTTTTTTTCAGAGTGAAGCATTTTAAAACCCAGCGTTTATAAATAATTAATGCATCTTGGCATAGAATTTAACTGATGCACACAAGAGCTGGCCTACCCAATGAGGCTGACTTTTTCCTAAGCTTTGAAGGCAATAATAGCTTTAAGCTTTTTGGGTAAAGAGAAAAAAGAAAGAAAAGCAAGCCTCCAAGTAGGGGACAGCTGTGTTTATGAACCCTGAAGCTCAGCCGATAGATATTTTTGCCTAAAACAAGGCCTGCTAACCGTGGACACATAAACCTAAATCATGTTAGTCCGCCAGCTTCGATGGTGAGACACAGCTGCAACACAGAGCCTGATTCAAACAGCAGCCTTGGCGGGTTTTCATGTTGCTTCAGCTCATATCCATGGGTAAGCACTCTGCAAGGGAGCATGCTGAGGACAAAAGGCATGCTGCCTGGGTACAAAGACAAAAGAAAGAAATGAAAAGAAAATAAAATCTAGGTCTCCACTAAGGAACACAGCTTGTTAAAGGTCCCTTCCTGATATCCGTCATATCAAATATCATCCCTCATTGTGTCTAATTTTCTTTAACCCAAAATTTTGGACAACTGTATTTGTTATTTAATGGCAATGCATCGGTGACAAACTACAGTTAACTCCAAGGTTGTTTCTTTTTATACCATATCGTTTTTATGTCTACAAAAGATAAATATTTTGCATACATCCTATATATGATAAACTATATATCCTTTTATTTTTAGTATTCTCCCATGAAGTATCTAGTTATTCCCCACCATTAACTGAGATACCACGAAAATCTTAAGGAACTGCATTTCAGTAGTGATCTCTATTTTTTAATAGTTGAAACCTGTCTTTAAGCCCAACTTTTGTAACCTATAGAAGAAATAGTCTTGGGCCCTATGACCCACTGTTTTTTTTTTTTTTTGCGGTACGCAGGCCTCTCACTGTTGTGGCCTCTCCCGTTGCGGAGCACAGGCTCCGGACGCGCAGGCTCAGCGGCCATGGCTCACAGGCCTAGCCGCTCCGCGGCATGTGGGATCTTCCCAGACTGGGGAACGAACCCGTGTCCACTGCATCGGCAGGCGGACTCTCAACCACTGTGCCACCAGGGAAGCCCCTGACCCATTTTTAAAAACCACATCCCATCACAAGATAAATATCAAAATATTAACCAGAATTAATACCAGAAAGTCTACCAACCTCACAATCATAATTTCAAATATCTCACAACCTCAAAACATTTTCCATCTGGAAAGTTGTTTTTAATATTCCCACCACTTCCACAATATTTTAATTTCTTTGAGATCACCAACCCATTGATCTCTTCACTTTGTCACAGTCCATCAAGACTGTCATGTTTTCTTTTCTCTCACTGTCCAGCTTAGATCCCATTGTTAATCATTTTAATCTTCACTTGCAAATACTCCCAAATGCCTTGTCTTCCATTTTTTCTTTTGCATTCACTTGGCAGAACCTAAACTTAGTTATACCCAATTATAACATAAACAGCTTAGTGCCTACACAACAGTCATTCCCCATTCCCTTTCAAAAAGAAGTCTATTTATTATTACTACTATTATTATTATCACCATACTATTCTTCATGAGCAGGTAATTTAGGAAAGGCTGACTCAATCCCAGATGTAGGTTCTGACTAGACCAAGCTACCATGTTTACCCATTCCTCTTGCTGGGGAGTGGCTGAAGCTTGAAAATATGACAGAACTTCGGCCAATAAAAGAAAGTTTTCTAAGTGGTTTCCAGAAACAGTGGAAACTCTTACAAAGAGATAGTGGTGTTATGGTACATCTTTTTTTGCCTAGATGTCTGCATATGGCTCCTAAAACTGGGGCAGCCATTTTGTATCCATGAGGGAGCTAGTCATAGAAAATGCCAACATTTGGAGACTAGCCAGGGAAGTTGAATGAGCTTTGGTTACTATAAACCACTGATTTAATGGACCCTGGACCAATGCAATGTTGAGACTTTTTTATTGAGAAAATAAATCTTCCTTACTGGTTTATTTGGGATTTTGTCGTTTGTGGTCAAAAATATTCTGAGAAACCTGAAATAATAACTATTAAGTAATCACATACCTGGTTTCCCTTTCAAATTATGATCAATAACTTTGAATAGACATTACGTACCACTGAGCACTGAGCAATCCCATATCCTTCTTAGTAATTTTGCTTTTCTACTGGCTCAAATTGCTATTTTATACCATCTCGCCCCTGCCTTTTTTAAAAAGATTTCCTTATCATTTTCTTAGCTCTGTTCTTACTGATTATGTTATCAAAATCAAATGTGCAATCTCTCATTTTTTCATGACTAATTTTTCAATCCTATCAGTGTCTGTGTTCAACTTCCCCTTCCCTCTTGTTGCATCTAAAGAAAATTTTGTGCTCCTATAAAATATCAAGGCTCCCCCATTGAAGTCAAGATCCCCATAATCCTTGCTTTCTAAAGGACTTTGGTTCCTTCTCTAGGTTCCATTTCTTCACTCTTGTTTTCTATATTGTAACTACTTGATCTCAAACTCAGGATTAAACTTACTTTTTCTGGCTTAAGTCTCCATCATTTAATTGATAGGAATCTAGTAAAGCCACCAATAAATTTCTTGTTCCTAAACTCATTATATACTTCTATGTCATGTTATTAAAACTTTGAGAAGTATCTGATTCAGTTAACCACTCCATCTCTCCTAAACTATTTTCCATTTTCCTTTCTCAGCCATTGTGTCACTAACTCACGGTTTTTCTCTTTAAAAAAAATTCTTTTGTGTATCCTTCTCCACTAAACCTTTGAAAGTTGAAGTTTCTCTGAGCTCAGTCTGGGGCCCTCTACTCTTCTAAATCTATACACTCTCCCTAGGTGACTGGTGACCTCATCCATCTCTAAGACTTTTTCAAAATCAAATATTACTTGCACAGAAACATACCGACTCTTTTTCTGCAGTCTGTAATCTAAGAACATGCATAACAGAACTCTTTACAAACTTTGTACATTGAGGTTCCTTGGACTGTGATCTTATGACTTTTATTCTCTCAATTTATATAATCTCCCTAGGTAATTTCATTTTCCACCCCAAAATAAGTATTTTCTTTATGTCAATAATGCACAACATTTTTATCTCCAACCAAGAGTCATGGATTTAGATATCATTGCATTTTGGCAATACTCAAATTCATATTTTACTAACTCTGTGTTCCTGACCCAGACCCAACTGTCTACTTGAGATCCTTACTTGCCCATCTCATTGAAATCTTAAGGTCAACACGAGCAAAATGAAAATATTGATTTGGTCAATATTGGTCACCTCCCCCTCCCCCACAAAATACTTACTTCAAACCTAATCTTCTGTTAATTTTCCGTATCTCAGTTACAATACTACAACTGACGCAATTACTAAGGCAAAAAACCTGGGATTCATTTTGACTTCTCCTTTTTTTATCTCCCCCTCCAATCTATCAATAGGTCCAGTTGGTTTATATGTCTAAATCGTATCAAGTATCCTTTACTTAATCCATTTCATTTCTCACCACCTTAGTCCCATACACCACCTACTTATTTCAAAAGCCTCCTAACTAGTTTCTCCAATTTTCTCTTACTTCACTCCAGTCTAGTTTCTATTTAACAGCCAGAGGGATCTTTTTAAACACAAATTAGATGAGACAACTTCTCTACTTTAAAAACCTTTCCATAGCTTCCCATTTGCATTGCAGTTATAATAAAATCCAAACTTCTTGCCAGGCCTTTATAACTCTGCATAATCTGGCCCATGTTGGCTTTCTAACTTTGCACTAGTCTCTTCTAACTCATTAAACCCCAGGCAGCCTGGTGTTCTCTCAGTTTCTATAATGGTTCGAATTAGTTTCCATTTAGGGAACTTGACATTGTAATTCCGTGGAATGCTTTCCCACCATTTTTTCACACATCTGTCTCTTTTCATTCCTTTAGGTCTCATTTTAAATGTACCCTCTTTGGGATGCATTTCTTAAATTCCATGCTAAGTAGCTTACCCTGCCCCTACCAATACTTGTCTAACATGGCAACTAGGTATTTCTTTCACAGGACTTATCAAAATCAGTAATCATTTTACCCATGTTTGTCTACTGGTATATTGTCTGTCTCCCTTATTGGAATATAAACTCTATGTGAGTGGAGATCTTGTCAGTCTTTTCACCTTTAGGCAAAGTGACTAGCACATAGTAAGTGCTTAACAAAATTTTGTGGAATTAGTGACTAAATATTGACTCAATAGACTCAATAAAGTTATCCATGGCCCAAAGAGAAATGTGAGCTGATAAACTTGTTTACATAAGACCTTTATAGCTCTCCCAGAAAAATCCTGAGATACTTTCTAACTGCTAAGTCTTAAATTTTCATGCAACTTTAAAAATATTTTAATACTCAGAATTATTTATATTTAAGCCATGTCTCATTTCAAAAAGAAACTTCAAATCCCTGAAGTACCTTTTCAAAATAAATATAGAAAAACTTCAAATTGAATAAAAACTTGGGAGATTGCTTCAAAGTGAAAATAATCTATAACAGCAATAAGTATTACTATTCTTGAGAATTACAACTATTAGTGAGAATTGGTTTCATGTAGACACTATGCAAATAACTAGTACTTGTACTATTCCTATATGGTTGTCACAGTAAGCTTATGATGTGGTATTATTATCCCAGTTTTTCAAAATAGGGATACTAAAGTTTATAAAAATTAAGTAATACCCAGGGGCACACAGCCTGTGGCATATGAACTCTGACTATTGAACCTACTGTGTTGCATTTGCCACTCTGCTATGTTGCTTAACCAGGAAGGAAAATACAATAAAAAACAGGTGTGGCAGGGCTTCCCTGGTGGCGCAGCAGTTAAGAATCTGCCTGCCAATGCAGGGGACAAGGGTTCCAGGAAGATCCCACATGCCGCGAAGCAACTAAGCCCGTGTGCCACAACCACTGAGCCTGTGCTCTGGAGCCTGCGAGCCACAACTACTGAAGCCAGCGAGCCACAACTACTGCAGCCCACGTGCCTAGAGCTGGTGCTCCGCAACAAGAGACGCCACCGCAATGAGAAGCCCGCGCGCAGCAACGAAGACCCAACGCAGCCAAAAATAAAAAAACAAAACAAACAGGTGTGGCAGATTCTACACATCCACTTGCATCCTTTTTAGCTTGCTTTTCTGTAAAATAGAGGCTGTAAAGCTAAAAACTACAATCCCCAGACTGCTTTGCGATACCAAGCAGAAGTTTGGCAATAGAATGAAGCAAAATGAGTCAGCCTTCGGGCAGGGAGATCTGATCTTCTGGCATGTATAATCAGAGGTATGTTTTTCTGGGGCAGCTGGAGAAGTTTCTGTTATCAAGTTCCTAGTGTTATAAGTGTTAGGTGACAAGCCATGGTAGCAGTAATGTTTCTCTGTGAACAGTTTTTTCTCTGGCTCTTCTGGGGATTTTATGAACTAACTATTGCTAATTAAATTATTTAAAATGCATTGTTCTGCACAGAAGCACTGCGACTGATTCAGTAATTGTTACTACAAATAAGTAACAGGGACTAAAATATGGACTTGACTTAATGGAGAAAGTGGAAAGATGAAAAGTCAACTCTTAGATACTTGACACTGGAAAATTGGTCACACTTCAGATACAATGGAAAATATTTGGTCAAATTGTTATCTGATGAACTTTGTTGAATCAAACTATACACTGACTGAGGCTGTACTGTTGGGAAGAGTGAGGACTGATTGGAATGTTGTCTAGTGCTAGCTCTATTGCCACCTTTAAGAAAATTCTACAAGAGCTAGAGGAACCCAGGTGAGAGGTAGATAGCTTGGAAGCACAGATGGGAGGAAAGGCCACTTTCGTAAGAGAAACACTCTTTTCCTACAGTCTAACATCTATATTGGCAGAGAATCCCCTAATTTGGGGCCTAGAAACAAACAAACAAACATATTTCACACCCTAAATAGAAGCCATCGCAATGGCAGCAAAGCAGCAACCTTAGCAAGAGATAAAACTGGTAGGCAGCCAGGCAAATGCAACTAGTATGAAGGCAAAAATGCGATTAAGGATTTGGCCTTACCCCATATACATTATTTTAAATTACCCCAAGGCAATGACCATTAAGTTAAGGGAGGGGGAATGGGCAGAATGTAAAGGCTATTCAGTAAAGAGAATATTCAAAATTAAAAACCTTCACTAGGTAAGATCTTTAGCTACAGTTACATCTACAGGATACTGACTGGACACAGGTAATCTCCTAACTTTCGGACAAAACAGTAGGTGACCAAACACCCAGTCTAGATTGCAAAATCTTGTGACTATCATTGCTCCACTAAAAAAGGTATGAAACAATTCCCAGTCTCCCCCAACACACAATAATAGGCAATTGCTTTTGAAAAGTACAACAGCCTGAAGTATCAGATCTGTGTAGCATCTCAGCAGAGCCAGGGACCATAAAAATGGAATGAGTACAAGATTGGCTGACCCAGAGCTTACTCTGCCACTAGTTCAGGGAGTCCTTGCTATTCTTATCAGCAGAATTTGAAAATGTCTATGGATGTTACTTCTCTGTATTTTCTTAATCCTATCTTTTTCCAAATGGAAGGTTTCATAATTGTTAATCTATACTTTCTCCAACATTGTGCCTATTTGGGGGACAATTTACCTTTTAGTTAATAAATTGCCAGACAGCCAGGAACTACACATGGCCCTGCTGGTGAAATTACCTATCATCAAGATTACATATCTTAAACTTTGATTTGGATGCAGCTACTAGAAGAGAGTTTGCGATGTCTTCATTGGAAAAGAGGTGGCTCTATTCAAGATAGCAAATGTTGTTAGTTCCCTACCAAATACTCATTCCCTTCTTCCTCATTATAACTCCTATTTTTTGTGTGACTGATTTGACTGATAGGATATAGCAGGAGTGACGGTCAGGAATTTTTGAAACCAGGTCATATGAAACCTTTTAGTTAGACAAAGTTTAGTAACGACATGCTCCAGTAATGTAGAAAATAGAAAATGGTCCTAATGAACTGATATATCAGGCAAAGGAGATTTCCAGGAAGAATGTTGAAAGTGCCAATTGTTTTCTGTTAGATGAATAGGATAAGATACAGATAGAGAAAGAATGAGCTAAAAAAGACAATATTCAGTGTTTTATAGAAGAATTTAGAGGGAAAAGAAAAGAGATAGGATTTATTGGGCTCAGAAATAGAACTGTTTATCATCTCCAGTCTTTGTAGGCAGCAAGAGGTTTCTCAAAATAAGAAATGTCTTCAGGGCAAAACTCAAACCCAGAATATTTCTAATAACACATAACAGGAGAATAAATTTCAGTTCAATGGTGCCTTTAGAGCACACTTTACTGACACCTCAGAAACATTTCTGGTAGAGCCTTAACCAAAACAAAAAAGCTTCTATGAATATCACAGAGTGTCTTACAGAAAATAGGGCTCCTAAGAATATTAAGGATATAATTCCACACTATTGAGTCTTTCAGCCTAAAATAAAAGAAAAAGAATTGTGGGGATGGCTTTTGTCTAATAGAGTGAACCCTAATAAAACTGGACTGAAAGGAATAGAAGCAATTCACAATAAAAAAGAGCCCTTGGGGACTCCAACCTTCTAAAAGCAGCAAGTAGGCTGAGAAAGCTACTCAGCAGCAAACATAGGCCAGTTCTAAATGAAAAGAAGGGAAGTGCTAGAGAGCATAGCCAGAAAACTAGAAGGCAGACCCAAGTGTCAGACTCATTCTCAGGAAGCAGGACTCAGCCTCAATCAAGGAACTGGTGACATGTGCTCAGCTAGATTTCAGACTTCTTGTGGATGAGTGACTGCTATGTGCCTCCTGTCAGACCCCGCTCCCTTTTAAAATCGGAGTTGTTGTTTGCTTTGCAAATTTCATACCCTTGTATCACCATTGTAATAATGTGTTGAGTAGATAACCTACTGAGTTTACTGAGCAGATAACTTGTCTCTTTAGTTCCAAGATCTTCCATTAGAGAAAAATCATGCTTGAGAAACTGCATTTGAGAAACTGGACCCTCATCATCCCCTGAACATCATTTAAATGACGGATCCTACACTTTAAACCAATGTCATAATGGAATACAACTTGGGAGATATTGTAGAGGAATAAGTCTATTTTGCATGTGGAATGAACGAACATGAATACTGGTAGCAAGAGAACAGACTGTGGTAGGTAGTCTTCAGAAATGGTCTCCACTGATCCCTTGTCTCCATGCCCACACATGCTGCTCCTCACATGACAAGGTAGGCTGTAATTTCCTCCCCTTGAATCTGAGGACACTTTAGTTATTTTCTTGACCAGAATATGTGTCAGAAGCAATATTCAAAAACACCTGAGACCAGGTCATTAAAAGTCTTGCAGCTTTCATTTTTAACACTCTTGGGATGTTCGCTCTCAGAACCCAGCTGCCAGGCTATGAGAAGCCAAAGCCATATGCAGGCATTTCAGCTGAGTTCCTGGCCAACAGTCAGCATCAACTCAGCCACGTGAGCGAGTCACCTTGGACTCTGAGCCCAGTTAAGCCTTCAGATGCCTCCAGCACCAGCCACAGTCTGACTGCAATCACATGAGATATCCCAAGTAAGGACAGTCAGTTGAGCCTAGTCAATACACAGAAGCATATGTGATGATGATAAATTGTTTTAAGCTACTAAGTTTTGAGGAGGTTTGATGTGAAATAACAGACGGTAGGAACACCTCTTATCAGGACCAGCCATGTTTCTTCTGGTCTTTTCCTCCTTCCTTTTGCAAACAAAGGAATGATGCCTACAGCTGGAACAATCATCTTAAGCCCATGAAGGAAATACCAAAACATTTTTAGAGACCTTGACCCTGAATTCCTTGAGCTATAAATGAAGCACTATCAACCACAAACTTCCTGACTTCAACACATTAGGAAAAAGAATCTCCTATTTGGGCTTTTGGTTACACACAGCCATGTACACAAACATACTCCAGGGATGAGGTGAATACACAAAATGATACCATAACGTGTTGTACTTCGCTAAACAGAGGCTGCTGGTTCAGCTTTGAGTTTTGTGGGCAAAGAAAAAGAATCAGTCACACAGCTACAAAATTGCCAGAGTATATAAAATAAAAAATCAAACTAGCTGTTCAATGGGAACCCAAACATTTCTGATACTGAATTGAAGTAAATATCTCTCATAGATCCTTGTAAAAAAAAAAGATATGGTGTGATGCAGTATACAATTTACTCATTGTTAACAAGTTAAATATGACATATCGTTCACAGCTATATATTTTTATAACATCTCTCTCAGAATGCCAGACAGTCCAAAGCAATTCTACAAAATGAAAAACAATGAAGTTTTACAGTTGTTGGCAGTCCAAATTAATCTAAGAATAAAATTCAGAATATAGAGAAAGTGGTGGCCAGTGATTTCTACTATCAATCTTTATAAAAACCTTCTTGCTACTAAGCTGTTGATAAATCAGTCTGATAAAATCCAGCAGTATAAGTATTGCATATAATTAAAGATAGACACAAATGCTGATGTGGAGATAGAGTTAGCATTTTCTTAAGAAAACTGAAGAGCCTAGTTAGGATATGTACCTAGATAGGAGACTCTAATTCAATCTGGAGATTGGCTGAGATAGTAACCAGTAACAAAATAAGGGTTTTCTCTTAGAACATTTCTGTTCATTTCACAACAAAAATGGCAAACTAATATACTAATGATCAAGCCCATAGAGTATATGTCCAATAATTTTAACTTGGAAAAAAATTAGATTGGTTACTGCCAAGTGTCCTCTTGGACTGTATGTATATATGAACATGGTGTTGATTTGGATACAGGAGGTGAGGGAAATGCTAAGGCTGACTTTCCCTCTGGTCTCTGTACTAGCAACAGAGTGACACTGAGTGATATTTATGACACCTTTATAACAAATGTATGGAATTTCAGAGCATAGATGTGAGGCAATAAAATCATAGTATGACCTTATTTTCCTACTGTTTGTCTCCCTGTGCCTCAATTTCCTCAACTCCTCAAATTTATTTTATCTTTTTATTGTATATACATTTATAAACAACCTTATCCTTTCTTTGGAAACTGAGATTTACATTAGTAAAAATAAATTTCTTAAACTCATATTCAGTAGGCCATTCTGCTACTTTATAGCTGTTTGATTTGGAGCAAATTCTTCAAATTTTCTGAGCCTCAGTATATTTGTCTCAAAATGAAAATAATAATCTGAAAGAGCTATTGTGAGGACTGAATGAATTAACAAGTCTAAAGCATTTAGCACACTTGTGTTGTTAGTCTGAACTGTTAGTTATATGTGGAGAATAAGAGACTGTGGAAAACGAAATATGGAAGACAACCAAGTTGAGGGAAATGATGGAGCCAGAATACAGTACAAATCTGTTAGTCTCTGAAGCTCTGCTCTTAATCATGATGTGGTTAATCTTCAGACTGGTAGAGGATCTCAATCTGAGATTACAACAGAATCTTTTATGGAGCTTTCTAATTGTACAGATACTTAGGCCACTCCCTATGCTGATATAACATGAATTCTTCAGTGTGGGATCAGCACAAGTATATAGTTTTTAAAATTTCCATAGGCTAGGAACCATCATACTTTCTGCAGAAAAGAAATCTCACTCTTTAACACTTCTATAAAGAGTCCCTTTGGTCCTGCTAATAGTTTTGACTTTCAGGTCCCCAGATATATTTGTTTTTTATACTGTGTACATCATAAAGGAGTTAAAAGTAAATAAAACTGCGAACAGATATCCAGAGTGGGTTTTTTTCTAGGAATAATGTTAAGTACCTTGATAGGCAACTAATTCAGGAACAGTAAACAGTGGACCTTTATGGATGCTAAAAATAAGTTTGATTGATCTACCCCTCAAAGTCTATTTTACCAGAAAGTTGAAAAAAGAAAAAAACTCAAAACTATGGGATATTGTGAAATTAAATTCACTTATCCACATCTTGAAAACAGAATATTGAAATCCATTAGAAAAGATGAGCCAGAGAATTGGGATGATTACTTTTTGAAGCCCAGCTTGCCATATTCCAAGAAAGAAATAATTATCAACAGAAATGATATAGAGTTTATCTTCTCTGAAAGCCTACACCTATTGATTTTACCTTAGATCTTAGGATTTGTTAAATCCATAGCTCTGGGCATGGTGTAATGCAAATTTGACAAGCCAAGGGCATCTAATTAAAGGTCACATGTTTGTTGCTTAGAAACAAGTAAATCTGCAGGCTTCTTGGACCTCCTTGACTACACTGGTGCTTGTCTACCTAAAATTTAGGTCATTTATCCACAAGAAGCTATTAGCCCACATGAAGCCTACTGGGTAAAATACAGTTGGAATTTTAGGAAGGGAGATTAGACCATGCACAGATGAAGAGTAACAACAGAGTCAGTGGGAAATATTCGTAAAACAAAGAGATAAGAGCTAAAGTCTGAAGCTTAAAGATTGCCATCCTTCCTGTTTTGGAGATAAAGGATTAAAAAACAAAACAAAAAAAACAGCCTAATCACCCTATGTAAAGAACTTTCTTCAGGCTAGTGGGTGAACAGAGTCAAAGGATAAAATATATTCCTAATCCTTTTTAAGTAATGAAAATAGGTATGGGGCCAGGTTGCCCTAAAAAGGACCCTGGCAGATTAAGAGGAATAACTATCAGAGATGTTTGCTTACTTTGCTTCAAATGCCTATTTGAGAAAAACTCCCTAATTTTGCCTCATCCCTGATGACATGAGTATTGAAGGAACCTGTATAATTAGAATGGAGAGAAATCCAAGTAAAAACACATATATTTAGAGTCAGATGAAAAATAGAGCCAGAAACCTGGCTAGAGATCCTATACTATGCTCTATAATAGGATCTTTTAATGAAATACGCAGCATCCATTGTTTCTTAACCAGCCAGACATGAAAGTTTTGGGGAAGGTCCCTCTTCTATCTTCTTCCCTTCTGCCTTTACCTCTTGCCTTGTAACATGCTATTGATACAGGCAGGCAAAATATATTATAGACTGTGGATTTAAAAATGTTCAACTTCTGATGTAGGGACTGATGTGAAATTACAGGAACTATCAAACATCTATCTTAGTAAGTCAAGCATAGCATCTGTACTGAGAATAATTTTTGCTGGATTTTTATAAGTCACTGAGGATAAAGCTGTTTATGAAAGCCATCCTTGAAAGTGCTGGGATAGGCTGAGGAGTATTGGGGAAATAAGTATTCCAATCACACATGTTTATGAAATGGATTATTCTAACTACACTCATCCCTTCAATAATTTTTCTTACAAGTTCTTTTACCTTACAACATGAAACAATTTTTCCTTTATTGCTTCACTTTAGAAAGTAAATTAGGTAAAACTATATTGAATAAGCAAATATGAATAAAACTAAAACTAAAAGAGAAAAAAAAGAAAGAAAAAAAAAGAGGATAGTTGATTAAAGGTAATAGATTATATCCTTGGTAAACAACTAAACTCCAGAACCAGCAAGAAGCTGATAAGGTGTAGGTTGAGTACCCAACCCAAGGATTTGATTTCACAGTAGTAGTTACTTACCTAATAATTATAATTATGAGAAATTAGGCAGAAAGAAGTGACTTGATTTTCTAGCCACATGCAGTGGTTGGTCAGGCTTCCAGATCAAGTGTAGAACAGCTATATACTCTAAACCTATTCTTTCCCTCCATTTACTCCCCTCCTGAGCTGTGAATGCAATTACACTAGTTTCCATTGATCTCTAATTTTGGTTAGACTCTTACTAATAAAACAGCCAAAAGGAGGTACAAAAGGGAAAGGAGAATAGTTAACATGTTTTCAAACATCAAGATATCACCAGCTATTTTATAATGTGTATTTAACTTTGTAGGTGAAAATCCTAACCATTTTATCAGCATGCTTGTTACACATCTAATGAAAATTTATTTACATAGCTAAATAAAATTTTGTGTACTGTCTGGCACTTTAATCAAAGTGTGACTTATGATGATGATTAAAATAGATTTGCAGTTCAGGAATGACTATATGAAAGTAATGAAATAAGAGCGTTTTTAACCAACATGTCAGAATTTCACATGCAGTTAAAAGATATTCTTTTTAAAGTAGTAACCTAGAGAAACTATATATTTCTTATAAAGTTGCCAGTTAGCATGTAGGCAAAATGCCAACTAAGTTGGCATTTTAAGTGGCCAAATACTCCAACTTACCTCATTGCTAGAGGATTACCTAACCTTGCCTTGCTGAACTCTAGAGTGGCTCCAGGGTTTGTTTTGGCCAATAAAATGTAGATGGAAATGAAATATATCACTTTAGGGCAGAAGCTTGTGAACTAGCATGCAGTTCACCACATCTGGACATTTAGCTACGAGGCAGTATTCCAGGCAGAGGTTTCTCCATCAGCCTTGGCCCTGGAGAAAAGACAATGAAGAGCAGAATCACAGTCCATAACAAATGGGCAGGGTAATGAGAAATAAATCTTTGCTGTTAGTCCACTGTGATTTGGGGACCATCTGTTACTACTATATGACTAGCCTATCCTGACACACACATTTAAATTACCTCCATGGCCCCTCTTGGCAAGGGAGTTTGTGACCCATACTTTTAAGTTCTCCTCTAATTTTTAGAATGTGAAAAACTGAAGCTCAATAGTGTTAAATACATGTTCAGAAGATAATGAAGTCAGTCTCTGTATCTAGGTCTGTCTGACTCCAAGGTCTATACACATGCTTTAATTCCTTACTCTCCTATGTCATAATGTGATGGGAATGTTTTCACCGTTACTTTTCTCTCTCTCACAATACTGTAAATATATTAAATGGCTTTGAAATTCACTGGTTTCTGAAATATCTAATCAAAGTAGTATCATAATTTAACAAGGAAGTTGCTAAAATACAATAACTCTTTTTGACAGATTTTTCTAGAAATCAAATAAAATACATATGTTAATATGTAATTCTATAGTGTTGTGTTTATCTTGTAAACACATCTGTACCACTTTAAAAGTATTTTAAATCATATTTATTGTTTTGCATACAACTCAGACATTTTTAATATTCAAAAAACCCAAATGCAAAGTAATAAATTTGGCTTCTTTTCCCCACAAAAATGGGAAATACATCTTGGTAAAGAAATTTTTAAATTGTTTTTACACACCAGTTGTTTGTTGGGAATTATAGTTCCAGGAAGAAAAACAAAACAAAACCAAACCTTAACTGGCCAAAAAAAAAAAAAATTAACTGATTAGTATGTAAACAGTTTACAATAATAAGGTAAGCAAGAAAGAAAAACTGATCAGAAAATACCCTGCTTTAAAGTAATTTTCAAATTTCTATTATGGTACAATTTATTCCCAACAACTCTGAGCCCATTAAGAGCACTTCTACAAAGAGAAATACATAACAAAATGATACAGTATTTATTGCAACAAGAAATTAATTAAAGGTTATCATAATATATGTAACTTAAATACCCCCCCATTGATAAAGTGGCTTTTTATTCCTTAAACATAGAAATTCTGCTCTTCATTGTAGAAAGATGAAGTCCTCTCATCAAAAGGCACATTTTTATCTGCAAGGAAAATAAAAATACTATAAATGCCCATCCTGGAACAAATTTAAACACATTTAAAAATATTCCCAAAGATTTGAAATGACAGAAGCTAATGAAAGTATTTAAGGAAATGATAATGAATGGCACCAATAAAACACATGATTACTTTGTCTATATTAATTATATCAGATAATATTCTTCAAATTATAATTCTAACTTTTTCAAAGGAATTTTATATATAATTATTGTGGGTAATTAAAGGCTATTTCATAGTCATACTAAAGTTATATCCTTATATAATATTCATAAACAACTTTAGTTGACTTAAGTATACAATGTAGTTATTTATGTATAGTTTCTATAAACACAATTCTTAACTGATCCTATGTCTAAACCTTCAGAAATGAGGATTAATTGAAGTTGCATGCCTGGAAGTATATTCAATGAAACAAATAAAAAATGCTTTTAATATTTATAATACAGTTACAAAATTTATCCATACAGAAGATAAGGTTTTCTCTAAACTATATAATGGGCAAATTTGCCCATTTTCTTACCTTATTGACTAGTTTATGGTAATATGAGGCTATATTTTCATCACATATTTTTATAGACTTTAATTCTAATTATACATCAGGCTTTAGTGCTACTTAATCCAAACCATAGATTCCAAGAAACTTCTGCTAATAAGAGCCATTACAACCAAAAGCACGTAGTCCAACCAAAGCCAAAGGTGTGCAGATTTTACTAACTTAATAAATCGTCCTTTATAATCATCATTAACACATAGAACTTCACTGGAGATACCTATGAGAATGAGTAATACTCTCTTCCAACTTATTGTTTTGTCTGAATCTTTAGTAAGCAATCTATAATAGACCTCTAAATGATTAGATTATTACAAGCTAATGAGATTCTAATAAACTTTAATTTGAGGGTAAATTTAAGCTTTTTAAAAATATATATTGAAGGTCATTAAAAAACCTGCTACTCATGAACAATAAATAATTCCTCGGAATTCATGCCTACATTTAGTGACCCCCAACTCCAAACCCAACATTTCTCTTTTGCCAGTTGCCAAATTTAACCTTCAGAAAATACTCTGAATAGCCAGAGTGACATATTATAAGCTGTCTGCTCAATATTTCTTATCTCCTTTTTGTTTGCTAATAAAAATACTGATTTTTTTGTGAGCAAAGTAGGGTGGCAGTCTGTTGGGAAGGGGAGAGTTCTGAGAAATTTTGATTTCCTGATAAAGAGACAGATGTGGCTTGGGTTCTTGCCTCTCACTATTTTGTTTTCTGGAATACAGATGTGATGGCTAAAATGGAAGCAGCCATATAACCATGATAAAACAAACATCAGAAAAGATTTGGGAAAACTGCATAGATATAGAGATCCTGTAATCAAACTGCCATTGAATAGATGCCAGGAGTCAACTCCTGTATACTTCTTATGATAGGAAAAGACTTTCGAGTCTCTGTAATTCTAGGTTCTCTACTACTTGTAGCAAGAAATAGTCAATCTAACAGAAGCAGAAAGTAGAATGGTGGTTACCAGGGACTGAGGGGAAAGGGAAATGGGGAATTGCTACTCTAAAGGGTATGAGTTTCAGTTATGCAAGATGAGTAAGTTCTAGAGACCTGTTAAATAACATTGCACCTAAGGTTAACAATAGTGTATTATGTAACTAAAAATTTGAGAGGGTAAATCTCATGTTAAATATTTTTACCACATGTTTTTCTATGAGGTAAAGCAAGTCTGTAGTATCAATACATTTTATGGAAACCTCAGTGTGAGTATTTTTCAAGCTTCAAGAATGTTCTGTCTCTACACATTATGCAATGATACAATAAAAAAAGACATTTTCAAGGACAAACTAAGAGCTCACTGGGAAAATCTTAAACTATCAAAATGGCTATTAAACCAAATCAAGTTTGAAAGGAAAAACTGTCCTAGTGTAGTCAAGAGTATTGTTATTCTTTGTTCATTTAAATACATTTGCAAATATTAGATTACTGGAGTTTTTTTTCCTCCCTGGTCCTTTTAAAGAAGAGATAATGTCTTTGGATTTTAAAGAATGAACACTATCTGAGAATGATGGGAAAGGTTAATGCCTTAATAATTGTGTTTAGGACTTTTTCTGTCCATAAACTTGAGGTCCTTGTCCCTGTACGTCCTGCAACCCCATTCACATAAATCAACCTTACAGGTGGCTATGCTCTGCGTCCCACGCCCAACTATCCCACTATATACCTCAGAGAGTCTGCAATCCAGACTATCACGGCAGAATATAAATCCTGAACCAAAGCAGTAAGTAAACATTTTATTAAATAGATCAACTGCTATATGAACAGAAACTTGTGATTCAACTGTTCTGTAAGTTTCCATTTGACAGAATTAGTTTAGACCAGATCAGTCAAACACTTTTGCTCTAGGTTTGTACTGTCCAACACAATAGCAATCTGGCAATTTAAATTAAAATTTCAATTAGTTAAAACCCAATAAAATTAAACATTCAGTTCCTCAGTCACACTAGTCAAATTTCAAATGTTGAAGAGCCACATATGGCTAGCGGCTATCATATTAGACAGGGCAACTCTAGACCATGTGCTGAGATGAGAAAACAGCATTACCAAACAGAATTTAATGTTACATATCATTTGTTGAAATAATATACAAATTATTCATGTTCTTAACCAATAAGGACACTGTGATGATGAATGGAGGAAGGCAAATTTTCTTCTAAGGCTCAATGTCCACAAAAAAGTAAAACATACAAAAAACCCCAAAACCCTACATGAAGGTTCTCTTTTATTACCTGTTTAAATAATGACAAAGACAGCATAGTTCCCTTTAAATGGGTAAACTACAGACTATCCTACTAGTAACACACACTGGACATCCTTAAATACCAATTTCTATCTAAAATAAGCATTAGTACTTTGACATATTCCTATACATATTCTGTTTACTTTGAGTAACCTTAGTGTTTATTCTGATAAAATGTTATGCTCCACATTGAAAGTAGTGATTTAGAAATTAGAACTATTTTCAAATTGATAACTGTTTGAATAAGATCTTCTTAATGAGAGTTTCTGGTTAACACACTTATATCAAACCTGCTTCCTGACTGTGATATGCTGATGTTAATAACCAGAAAATACTTTGTAGCCAAGGAACATTGAGCACAAATGTAATGAACACATACAATACAATACTAAATTTAATGAAGCAGAATGGAAGTAGCTAAAAAGCAAATATAGAGTTTTTAAAATTACATACTTGGCAGAAATCACTAGAATAGCCTTGAAGTGATAGCAGTACTAGCTTTTAGAAGCTGCTACCAAGATTGCCAAAATGTCCTTTAGTGTACATCAATATAAAATAATAATAATAACTTTACTGTTCAGCAGAAATCAAACAGAATAACAAGGTATTTTTTCCACTTGTTTTGTGTTGTAAAGCACTGTTTTAAACTGCGTTTTTGAGACTGCTTATGAGTATTTATTTCCAACATTTTTTTAAAGAAAAATGAAGGTAATTTTTAGTTAATATACAGCTGTCTCTGATTACTTATCGGTTTTTCTATCTGAGAGAGCTAAAACATCCTACACAATTGTTAAAGAATTGATATTTGGTTTTCAGTTTTATAATTCCTTTGCACAAAATGTTTCAGTAACCAAACAAAAGAAATTACCTCTAATATACAAAATTAGGATATCAATAGCAAATTCAAGAGAAGTCATATTAACTAAACTGCTTGAGCTATTTTTTTCCACATACCTACAAATTTTCCCAATTTTACTGTATTAACCTCAATGCTTAAATCTAGTGGTAAGGATGGTTAACTCCTCAATATCCATTCAACCCCAGATAATAATTCTGAACTAATCATGGTATTTCCATTTTTCTTGCAAGTGTTTAGTTTAGGAATGATCACATAACCAATGATATGAAAAACAAAAACAAAACTCTGTTAAACAGAGTTTCTGGGGAAACTATTCTCATTCCTAAGAAGGAGACACAAGATAGCTGGTCCCTAACTTCCACTGAAAATTACTATTCTGGGCATGATTATAGGAACTGCTGGCACCATCCTATTATTGGCCTCAGAATGAAGCCCGCACTTGAAGATGGTCAGAGTCAAAGGGATCACAAAGAACAGAAGCCAAGAGCCCTGATGTACTGTGCCTGGAGTTGGCCCTACCTGTTATATCTTATTACATGAAATAATAAACTTCCTTCAGGAAATTTAGGTTAAACCATATACTAGCAGTTTCATATGGTTCAATCTAATGCAAAGAAAGTTAAAAATAAGTACTCCAAATTCTAGCCACCAACAATTACTATTAAAATTTTTATGTACTAAAAGCCACATTAAAAATACCCCTCTCAGAAAGAGCTGACTACAAAAGGATAGTTTTATACTGTGATGAAATTTTAAGCAAGGAAATTAATTTACCTCTCTGGAAATGACTTGCTTCCCGTTATTTTGTGGATAGAATTTGGAAAATGAAGATGAACTAATGAACTAATTTTAGAAAGCACTTAAACAATGAAAGAACCATCAGTAAGACATGATCCAACAAGAATCACCAGCAGTTATACTGTAGACTAATACGATTCTGCACTGCAGTTGACAAGGCAGGCAAATCATAATATTTATATTCCTAATTTTGGGGGTCCCATTTGAAAAATGAACAATAGCGAGTGCTTGTACAGAAGACAGAATGAACAGACTTTAGAATTATTCTTTTTATGGGTATAAATCAAATAAATATTTGAAAAATGAAATGAGATTTCAGCAGGAAGAAAAGCCTAGATTACTTAAACTCTCTGAGCCTCAGTTTTCCTATCTTTTCCTCTGCAGAGCACAGGCTCCGGATGCGCAGGCTCAGTGGCCTGGCCCATGGGCCCAGCCGCTCTGCGGCATGTGGGATCTTCCCGGACTGGGGCACGAACCCGTGTCCCCTGCATCGGCAGGTGGACTCTCAACCACTGCGCCACCTGGGAAGCCCCAGTTTTCCTATCTTTAAAGTGAGAGCAATAGAAACTACCCTGCAAGATGGTCTTGATGATTTCATTGTTAAGGAGCCTAGCACAGTGTCTGGTACATCCTACACTAAGGCAGGTATTTACTATCAAGTGATTATTATAATTACACCTATTATAGTTCTGCTACCCCACTCTGTCCAGGTTTCCCCCTGGCTCACTGATAGGACCCCTGCCTGATTTTATCCCTCTAAAGACATTCTCTCTACCACTGTCATACATTCCTTTGCTTTTTTCTACCATTTATGTGACTGCTCTGGGAAGCCCTTCCTGAAAATCCTCTTTCAGGACCTACGAAGACCTTGTGATACACTCTCCATATAAGTATTGATTTTTCCCTTTTATTGAGAGCAACAAATGGCATTAACCATGATTATCAGCTGTTATTAAAGTGAGTTACAATAGGATCTATACAGATAGTCCCCAACTTATGATGGTTTGACTTAACAATTTTTTTGACTTTATCATGGTGTGAAAATAATATGCATTCAGTTGAAACCATACTTCAAATTTTGAATTAGATCTTTTCTCAGGCTAGTATTATCTTTCCTCTTTTGTGATGCGGGGCAGTGGCAGGGAACCATGGTTCCCAATCAGCCATGTGATCACGTGGGTAAACAAATGATACACTTAAAACCATTTTGTCCTCATACAACCAATCTGTTTTTCACTTTCAGTGTGGTACTCAATAAATTACATGAGATATTCAACACTTTATTATAAAACAGGCTTTGTGTTAGATGATTTTGCCCAACTATAGGCTGATATAAGTGCTCTGAGTACATTTAAGGTAGGCCAGGCTAAGCTATGATGTTCAGTTAAGTTTGGTTTATTAAATGCACTTCCGACTTACGATATCATCAATTTACACTGGCTTTATCAGGACATGTCCCCATTGTAAGTTGAGGAAGATCTGTGCATCTTTCCCACAAGATAAATTTGAAATGTTGAATAAACTGATGGCATAATGCATGTTTAATATCTAATACCAACATTGGAAGATCAGAGGAAGTCCTGCCCATTGAATCTACTTCAAATGAAGTAATAGAATTTGGACTGTATATCTCAACAGGAAATAATCTCTAAGTTACAGAAGGTAATAGGAATACAAACACACCTCTATCCACACTTCTCTGAAACTTCTGTCCATCACTAGAAAAGAAATGAGTCTACCTTCCTCAAAGTGAGAGACAGAAAAAGAGGTCGATGTGTGCATAGACCTTGAAAAAAAATCACAGTAGAGATCTAAAATCAGTGTAGGTGTTATTTAATGCTGTTTGAAGAAGAAAATAAAAGGGGAATAGAAAAACTGGTCTTTGCTTCTTGGCACCCTGAAATATCCATCTTATTGCTCATTTTAAAAGGTGCAAAAGTAGGTCGGGCTTAGAGAAGAGCATTACCTCTGGTTTTAGCAAGGTCAAAAAACAATAATTGGGAATCCTAAGTCTAGCTCAGACTTCTTTGTTCTGTATTTCTGGCCTATGTATGTATATCTATTGTTAACGACATGAGGCTGGGCATTTTGTCCATTTTTGTTCACCACTGTATCCCCAGAGCTTAGTAGAGTGCCTGGGGATACATGGCAGATAGTCTATCATTGCTCTTAGTGAAAAAATGAATCCATCCAATTTGCTATGTCTTCTGGGATATCATAGGCACCTCCAATATTCATGGTTAAAACTGACCTCACACCCTTTGATAATAACCCCACTCCTATAAATTTACCCTGAGCATACACCTCTAATAATATAAAAATATGTATGTGCAGGTTTATTCATTGCAGTATAATTTGTAATTGCAAAATCATTGAAAACTACCTAAACATCAGAGCATAGGCAACTGATTCAATAAATCATGATACATACACAACATGGAGTACTATGTAGCTGTGAAAAATAAAATCTCTATGAACTTATGTAGCATGACTTACAAGAGATACTATTAAGTGCAACCAAAAAATATAAAAGAATATACACTATATGCTACCTCTTGTGTAAGAAAGAAGAGAAACATAAGAAATAACATATTCCAACCAACTTTCATCAAAAGAACCACAGGAGGACAAACCAGAAAATAATGAAGTTGATTATCTACAATGGGTGAGATGGGAAGAATGGAGTGGAAGGGATATGAGGGAGTGCTACTTCTCTGAGTGTGCCAGAGAGTGAGTGGGTGTATATTCTTAAAATTTTTTGGTATAGTTTTTACTTTTGGAAGCATGTTAGTGTTTTTCATATTTAAAAAAAACAATAAAAATGGGAAGGACAGAATAAATCTAAAACAGAAGCAAGCAAATGACTTAAATTATATTTCAAATGACTATTACAACCACATAGAAGAGGGGAGAAAAAAAAGAACTAAGCCAAATTACTTACTGTATCTGACTACCCTCAGTCCTGGGCAGGATGAGGCTCTGAGGAGAAAACTGCAAACAAATCCTAAACTCTTCTTGGTAGATTTGATTATTGTAGTGCTCTAGGCAAAGCAATTCTGAAACTATATTAGTTTTATTATAAGATTGAGCAAAGAAGTAAACATATTGATGTTGCTGGGAGCCAGGATGTTGCTGGGAGACATTCTTAACACAATGAACAAGAAAAATGCCACTATGGAAAAGGAAGAAGGCAAGAAAGAACCCACTGGGAATGGACTGGAATGGTAGAATGGGAGGTGTGAAGTAATAATATCTAAAGTATGCACATATATGCAAATATGCATGTATAAGTGTGCACGAGTGTGTGTGTGTGTGTGTGCGTGCGCATGTGCGCTTATGTATACATTTCATAAGCTTGTCTGCTGACAGGGCCAAGAAGCAAGGACGCCCAGTAACAAAGAGCTCACCTAGTACCCAAAGGAACTAAGCCTCCTTGGAGAAATGGTTGATTCCATGGCTGTAGCAGGGTAGGTACAAAATGAGCCTGGAACACCTTGTTAGGCCAAAATGTAAGGAAGTGCTTAAAAAAAAAAGGGAGCAAATCACAAGTGCACAGAAGCCAGCTTGAAGAGGCTCCCACTGGCAAGTACATCAGTGAATTATAAACCTTTGAAAAAAGAGAAAATCATGATTCCACAATGTCAATAAGTAGATAGACAGGTAAGTAGATAGATAGATAGATAGATAGATAGTTAGATAGGCACACGGATAGGTAGAAAAAGAAGAAATGAGGGTAAGCTCTTGCTTACAGTACAGTGTCCATGCTGAATGGTAAATATGGAGGAAATGTTGTGGTTGGAAAAATCATTATTTTGCAACTATCATAGTGAAGATTAGATCAGGCAAGAATCATGACAAATGGGTACTAAACCAGGGGGAAATGTTGATGATAAGCAAAATATTTTCATGATTTTAAAATGTCTATTTATTAGTTGCAAAGGGGAAAAAAACAGTGCATACTAGAGAAATTAGACAAAACCTTGAAGAGGTACATCACAATTACCACTGCTACTGAAGGACAGATGGACACTATGTGTCTCCAGATACAATATCCTGAGAAGGATGTAGAAAGATCTATGTAGTATTTCCACTAAGAATGCATACTCTGAATCTAATTATAAGGAAATGCCAGAACATCACTTAAATATAAAATGAGAGGGATGCAATCTTCCATATCTATATTATGTGAGGAAAGAGAGAACACAAGAGAACAAATAAAGTAAAATGTTAAGGAAAGGTGATTCTAGATAAAAAGTTTAGGATACTCTTTGTACTATTTTTATTCCTATAACTTTTCTGTAGATTTGAAATTATTCCCAGACAGAAAGTTTTCTCTTTTTAAGTAATGTATGAACATATGCTCTTTGAAGAAAAAAAATCAAATAACATAGAAGTATATAGAAGGAAAAGTAAAAATGAAAATGAACTGTCAACCCCCCAGTCTCACCTCTTCCCCACTAGAAGCTAAGCTTCACGAAGTCAGGATTTAAAAAATTTGTCTTTTCTATTCTGTTGCTTTAATGTGTTCCAAGCACCTAGACTAGTGCCAGGCATTAAATAGTTGCTGTATAAACTAGCTGCTACATCATTCATTTATTGGATGAATGAATGAATGAATAGGTAAGTACACTTAACAGTGTGCTGTTCTCCTTACTTAATCTAGACATATGTACGTTAAAGTTTATTCTAAGTTTTTTAAGTAAATGGTATCATAATACTAAAAAATTCAAGCTGATTTCACTATCAATTATCACTGATAATTATCATTATCATTACTCCCAAAACTGCTTCTCCATTATTACCATTTCTCTCTCTTTCACCCCCCAAACACAATACCTAAATCTTGTTGATAATACCTTTCAAAGCCTCTTGAATAATTCACTCCTCTCTACTTCTCTTGCTATCACCTAGCACAGGCCACCCCATGTACGTGTACCATCTAACGGGTCTTCTTCCTGGTCACCTTACCCCTTATCTTACTCTTCTCCAATTTATGCACAGTAATCTTCGAACTATAGCTTTGATTGTTTTCCCTGTCTTAAAATTTTCCAAGTGTCTCTTTGTAACCTGTAGAATAATTTCTAACTGATTAACATGGATCACAGCCTGCCTTCTGATTCTTTGTTCTGCCTTACCCTCTTCCTTTTGCATTCAAAGCTCAAAAATCATTCATCCACCCATTCATTTATTTCACACATATTAATATAGCATATATTTAACTTCTTTGAGTTTCTTGAATACACTATACTATACTCTTTTGCTTCTGGTACTTTGTGACTGCAGTTCTGTCTCCAACTCCTGCCCCTGTATCCACCTTTCATTTAGCTAATTTTTACTCATGTCTCAAGTCTCAGTTTACATGTCACTTCCAAGAGGCTTTTCTGGACCATGTGTTTTTGGTTAAGTGTTCTGTGCCCCCACTATTGGTTCTCACACCACCCTATTCTTATTCTTTCTCTGTTTATGTAACTCTGATTAATGTCTAGCTGCCTAATGGAATGCAAGATTCATGAGAAGCAGGGCATAAGAGAGGGATAAATATGGGAGAAAGGTCTGTGATGAAGCAAAATACAGAATAAAAGATGGCTACAGGTAACTATATATCTCATGGAAACTGTCCCCTTCTTTATGCCCCTCCTACCTTCCCTAGTTCTGTCCCTCTTCATCACTCCTAGGCCACTTTCCCCACTACTACAACACAGATCTCGTTATCTGATTACATATATTTCAGTCAAGCGGCATCAATAGTTCTCCAATGATAGCAGGGCACTACCAAACTCCTTAAAAGACTACAAAATTCTTCCGGGCTTCCCTGGTGGCGCAGTGGTTGAGAGTCCGCCTGCCGATGCAGGGGACACAGGTTCGTGCCCTGGTCCGGGAAGATTCCCACATGCCGCGGAGCGGCTGGGCCCGTGAGCCACGGCCACTGAGCCTGTGCGTCCGGAGCCTGTGCTCTGCTACAGGAGAGGCCACAACAGTGAGAGGCCCGCGTACCGCAAAAAAAAAAAAAAAAAAAAAAAAAATTCTTCCTATTTTGCTAAAAAACAAAGACCTTGCCCATCCCCATGACTTGTCACAGCTGATCCCCAGGTATAACACCTTTCATGTATAAATACATGTGCACACAAAACAGGCTGCATTCCAGACATTTTCTGCTGCTTACATTCTGAACAGCTATCATTTTTCACAACTACTAAGCTCTGGGTGGTTGCTTCTGACTGTCAAGCACACTTAAAATAGACAAACTGGGCTTCAAATTCAGTTCCTCTTTGGAAACAACCCCGACTTCCTAAGTCAACAGCTTCCTTTTTTGTGTTCCCTTTCTGTGTGTGTACAGAAGAGGTACCTCGTATGCATTTAGCTTTTTAAAATACTACAAATACCACACTCTTTAAATACTATAAGAACTTTGCTGAAAATTAAAGGAAAATAATTATATAAAAAGTGAGACTTCACCCCCCATCCTCCTCAATGAGCACCTTCTGTAGGGTGAGCCCAAGATGAGAGAAATGGTGAGGTGTTCCCTCAGTCAGTCTCAGTTCCCAACTGTATTTCACAATTACTGTCATTCTAGTGTGTAAAGATAAGTATCTATTACACACAGTGGCTCCTAAATGCATGCAAGCAACTTCATCAGGTTCACACCAAAGGAGCAGTCAACAACTGGCAATATTAGACTTAATGGGCATTGTACAATACTTTATAGGCAATTTAAGGTCTTTCAGGGGGTATATTTGAATGTTCTAAATAAACTTTAGAATATTCTAAATAAAACATTTTTATGTATTCTATTCATGTTTATTTTCACTAAGAGACTGAATCCCTAATGAACAAATACAGTTGTTTTGTTCATGTTTATATATCAGGTCTCTAATACTATTTTATGGCATTTCATGAATGTATTTTTATTAAATGAATGAATTACCAGCAACTAAAAGCTCATATGTATTTGATTTAATAGCCCAATTTTTGTTGAGTCTTTTTTTTAACCCCCAGATTTCTGTACTCTTTCTATATGCACCTGATTCTGGACTCCAGTTTTCCTTCATCCAACCAATTTCCTCCTCTATTTCAACATGTCTTTCCCTATTGAGTGGAACATTTATTGCCTCCTTTCCTCATTCTATTTGCATTGAAACTAGTCTATATCCATATAACTTTGTTTATCCAAACCTTTTAGGAAAGGTCTTAACACTCAGTGAGAATAGATCTGAGAATAGACGTTATAGCCACACTGTCAGACCACTGACGATTAGTCCCACAATTCTGCCAAAAACACTGTTTACAAATAGAATAACCCAGACTAAAACCAAAATATTTTCAGAATGCAAAAAGAAAATCAAGTTTACTAATCTCCCTCCCTCCCTCCCTCCCTCCCTCCCTCTCTCTCTCTCTCTCTCTCTCTCTCTCACACACACACACACACACACACACACACACACACACACACAGAATTATTATTATGCAGCAGTTAAAAGGACCAAGCTCTTCAAGGAGATTTACAATAATGATTTCTTTGGGGGATGATATTCTATTGTTTACATCTCTTTTAGCAAAGCAATGCGAATGTGAACTATTTGTTGGGTATCACAAAGAACTTCATTAAATAGAACTGAAAATAATCATTTAGGATACAAACTGTTAAATGAAATTCTACCTTATTTTTTCAGTTTACTTGTCAAAGTACCTCCTGACTCATGGAATTAAACTGCTCAACACTTACCTTCGAGGATGATTGACATCAAACAATGTGTTATCATCATCCTCATCATCTTGTTCTAAAGGTGTCAATTCCATGTTTTCTATGTTAGTGTCCAAAACTCCGTATCTCCTAGTCTTTCGGTTTCTTCTTCTCATCCTATTAAATAGAACATATTAATGAATAAAAATTATTTGAATATGGTATACATGATCTTTATACTTACTTGTAAACTAAAAATAAATTATCCCAGTTTCTGACATTGGAGGCATTCAATATCAGAATGGTTACATTTCAGAAACGAAACCAATTTACCACCTAGGATTATCAATTAAACAAAAGCTACTCCTGTATGTTTGTGTGCCATCACCATTTCTTCTGTCTGACATACCTTCTTCTCTTTCTGTCAACGTATAATGTTGACAGATAATCCCTCAAGTCTTAGTTCTGGTACAATATTTTTACTGAAGGCTTATGTTCCAGCCTTTTCCCCATCTCCTCCATGCCTTACCACTGTGCAGCGTTAGGTACTTTCTGCCCCACTATGAAACTGTATGTATATATGCACTCAAATTCTAGACTAGGTAGCGTACACTCCTGGCTGCATATCAGAATCACCTAGGGTATTTTAAAAAGCTCCTTACTCGGGCCGTATTGCCATACAATTAAATTATAATTTCCAGGGATAGGAACTAGACATCAATAGCTTATTAACGTTCTACAAGTGTCTCCAATGTACTGAAAGCCACTATCCTAGATCAATGGTTCTTGAAGTGTGGTTCTCTGGATCAGCAGAATCACAGTCATCTAGGGGCTTATTAGAAATGCAAATCCTCATGCCCACCTGGACCTAGTGAGTAAGAAACTTTGAATTTGGGGCCCAGAAACCAGTGTTTGAACAACGACTCCTTGTGAGTTTGATGCAAACTAAAGTTAGAGAACTACTGCTCTAGAGGAGAGAAAATATTTTAATATTTAACTATTATCTGTATATATATGAAGGCATCTCATGATTTAGAACCCTACTGTCTCCTTCTCTCTCAAATAACTTGTTCTTTTCCTTCTAATTATTTATCTCAGTTTGCATTTATGTGTGCTACATATGTATTTATTTGAGTGTTTATTTGCCTGTCTCTCCCACTAAGTTGCATGAGGGGAGAAGCCATGCCTATCATGTTCAGCACTGTATTACTACTTTGTAGCACAGTGTCTGATTAAGATTCTCCTTAAATATTTGTTGAGGGTCTGAGTGACATCATATTCTAGTTCAGTGATCCAAATCTGACCCTGAAATCAATGCCTATATCACCTCCAACGTAACAACCTCAACTCTATACACACAGAAAAATGTTTCACACAAGTATCTATGGGAGTTTAAAAACAAAACAGAAAATAGCAAGTAATAACAAATAAGTTTACTTAAATTCTGATTCACTTTGTATGAGGTAATAAGTGTGATAAGAAATACTACAACTATAGCACCAAGTATAGAGCAATACGAGCCTCTGTAAAAATGATAGTGGGGACCCCTAGGAGACAAACTGTCCCGCGTGTGTATATATATTTGAGCCTTACTAAGAAATATTTGAGTCTTACTAAGCATCAGGCATTGTGCTAGCTTCTGGGTATAAAGTACCTGGCTGAGTGATCAAAATTTACAAAATATTACTAACTTTAGGTAAAAACCGAGATAATTTCCACTAATTACTGCCTAAAAATCTATTCTATATGCCCACCCAAAGATGGTAGAAAAGGAAACCGAGGTTTAAGTATAGTATTTAGAGCTACAAATATAACCAGTGAAAGAGTTAATACTAATAACTGGCAAAAATGAGGTAGAACTGGTGATGGTATGAAGTATAAGCCTGTCTTTATATAGTGAAAAATTACATGTGTTTAGTTGTTAAATTTACAAGTATATATATGTGTGCATGTTTCTATGCATTGAATATGTGTGTATGCTGATAAACATACACATACACACATACCTTATGTAGACCAGAAATCTAAACTTTTTTCTGTAAAGGATCAGACAGTAAATATTTTAGGCACTGTACATCACATATGGTCTCTGTCACACATTCATCTTAACTTCTTCAGTTATTACTTTGATTTTTTACAACGCTTTAAAAATGTAAGACACATTCTTGGCTCATAGGCCTTAGAAAAACAGGTCAGCAGACTGGATATGGCCTATGGGTCAGTTTGCCAATCTCTGATTTAGACTTATGAAAGTAATTCACAGAAGAACTAAGAACAGAAATGATAGAAGTACTGACACTGGAAGTAGGAATAGAAAGGTACAGGGGAATTATAATTCACTATTGGTCTTTTTGAACCACATGATTTAATAACATTTGCACGCATTGCTTTGATTTTAAAAAGTGAATACATAAGAATGAGTGAAGCCACTTGGCAGCTTAAGTTAAGAATATTCAGAGTCATAATTTCTTCTCTTCCCTTTTGCCAGTCTGTTGCTCAACTTTCTAAACCATATGGCTTCCAAACATTCTGGCATTTCAGTCATGTGAAATTATTTTTGGAAATAAACTAGATTCTTTCAAATCACATATTACATATCAAATAGTCAATATGTTAATAACCAGGTCATTGTCAGTCACAGGATACCTTGCCAAGCCTTTAAAAAGGAAATGATATGAACATAGAGTTTAAGGACTTTTGACATCTCAGCTGACACTCTTCTCCACTTCCAAGGTCATCATCATACCTTGAATGATTTTCCAATCTTTCAATGAGTGGCTAATCTAATCTGCCCAATAACACTGTTTTCTCTTTCTGTTTAAACATTTGACTGCATTGGTGTGAGCACTTTATCATTTATTTCAGCTTCTACTGTCTTTTAACGTGTATATAAATACCACTTTCTGAATCCAAACTCTTTAATAAGAACCTACTTCATATGCAAAGACTGTGTACTCTCAGGCACCAAATAAATAGGGGAATGCAGTTCAGTTAAAATGAATTTAGTATTTTAGTAAATGTCACTAATTCATACAAGAATAAGTCAAATAAAAAACTATATATTGTTAAATAGAATTTAAACTTGAAATGCAACTTCCCTAAGAATGTCTTTCCTAAGTCCAAGGATATAGGCGGTGATGGCTGCATGGTCATGACAGCTTTATGGCCATAAAAACATCAAATATAATAAAACACATCCATATGCAGTGATTTTTCTCAGGGAAAGCCAGAAACACTTATAAAGCTTTAAAATTATTGGGCTGATTCAATGAACCGCCTACTTAAAATACTAATAAATATGAAGTGAAAAATACAGTACACATAAAAATATACTGAAACTTTAAGTAAAAAGGCTACTTCCATTTTTTAATATGCAGTGTACATTATTTTTAAACAAAAGAGAGGAGGATTTAAAATTCATGCAATTTTAACAGCTATGGCTCTTATCCTACAAATTAATGTTTTCATTAAGCTCATGATGCCCAATTTGTCCAAGTATGTTAATAACTACATACATATAATCATAGATATGCACAGTTTTCTACCAGACATAGTAAACGCATAACTGCAACATGAAAAAATATTTTGTTGGCTCTTCAGTTAACAAAAAAATTGGGACTTTATCTATAAATGTGTAGAGAGGAAAATATGGAAGCCTAAGAAGGCAAAAGAAAATAGCAATATGGTTTATTATTATATTGAATTATATTCATTCATCACATGGCAATCACAGGTAAATGATCTTGATTAGATACCTTCCAGGTATTCAAGTTATTATTCAAATAGCTATCTAAAATAGATGCAGATTCCTCTATGTTCCATTATACTCAGGTCGGTAAGAATTATTTCTGTTTAAATAACATGTAAAAGCTACAGTAGAAAAATTAAACTACTAAGTAAGGTTGATAAAATTTTATGTAAAAATGTATGGTGCCACATAAAATAAACACAACAGAATAAAACTCCATTTCATTTTACTACTCTGTGAAAGGGAGAAAACCAATCAATGTAACCTGCTGTAACTTGCTGTACCGATCTGATTTTCTTGTTTTAACTGAATGCCTGTAGGGTATTATTAAGTAAGGAATTATATAAGTAATATTATTTCTTAATTTCTTCTATTACGCATTCAAAACTGACTGAGGAATATAGTATTTAGTGTATATTTTATAGACATACACTCTCCTATATGATTAGGCACAATGATAAAGCAGAGTAAATCTTAATAAAGGTACGACTAATGATACAGAATTTGTTTGCCTTGACTTTTTTTGGCAAGAAAAGTGAATTACTGATCAAGAATGGTTTTGGAACTCATTTTTTTTGCACTGAGACATAACTAAATAAAAATTGGTGAGCCACAATTTTAGTTGTCTATGATATTCATGAAGAAATTCAACCCAATATATAACACACAGTAAAAATTATTTTATCTGAAATCTCTTTCATCTTCATCTCCCATTCACCAAACCTAATCATGTTTTTCAAGAAGCAGACACCAGTAAGAGATGAGTATGTTATGAGTTGAATTGTGTCCCCTGAAAATTCATATGTTTAAATCCTAATCCTTAGTTGCTCAGAATGTGATGTTGTTTGAAAACAGGGTCTTCACAGAGTCAGTCAAGTTAAAATGAAGTCATCAGAATGAGCCCTACTCCAACATGACCAGTGTCCTTATAAAAAGATGAAATTTGGAGACAGATAAGGATACAGAGAGAACACCAAGTGATCATGAAGCTGGCCCATCTAAAAGCCAAGGAGAGAGACCTGGAACAGAACCTTCTCTATATTAGTCTGCTCAGTTTGTCATAACAAAATACCATAGTCTTGATGGCTCAAACAACAGAAATTTATTTATCACCATTCTTGTGTCTGGGAAGTCTAAGATAAAGGTACCGCAAGATAGGTTTCATTCTGAGGCGTCTTCCCTTGGCTTGTAGGCAGCTGTCATTTCACTGTGTGCTCACATGATCTCTTCTTCGAGTATAAAGGAAGAGAAAGAGAGCAATCTGGAGTCTTTTCCTTTCCTTATAAGGGATCAGCTCTATTAGACAGGGCCCCTCCCCTATGACCTCATTGAACCTTTTTCGCCTCCTCACAGGCTTTATCTTCAAGTACAGTCACATATGAATTTGGTGGGGGAGGGGGACGTAAACATTCAGTCACTCCCTCATAACTCTCAGAAGAAACCGACACTGCCAATACCTTGATTTCGAATGTCTAGCCTCCAAAACTGTGACGTGATAAAATTTTGTTAAGTTCACCTAGTTTGTGGTACTTTGTTATAGCAGCCCTGGCAAACTAATACAGTATGCAGAAGATTTATCAGGGGAAAGGCTTCTGAAGGATAAAGAGGGAGGAAGCTGGAGACGAGGAGGAAATCCTACAGAGGGTGATACAGGTCTGACACCTGTGAGAGTAGAAAGGAAGGATGACAGGATAGGAACAGCAGTACCAGTGCAATGCAATTCTGAGAAAGTTTTGACCAGACCAATGGTATGTCCTTAAGCAAAGGTTGCCTATTAGAGAAGGGAGTCCTCTTTCAGTCACGATGACCAGATTTGGCTACATTCAATCATTGGCTGGAAGCAGGTTTAGGAATCATGGCACTGGCATGGATGTTGTGACAGATCCAAAGCTGTGGAAACTAGAGGCTATCCCCACAGCAGTGTCTCTTAAAGGGAGGTTTGATCAGTGTACTTCCACGGCTGCCACAATCACAAAGTCCAATTGACTGAACTTCCTAAGAATCACTGAAGTTCACTTATAGTGCTTACCACTGCTACTATCTATGGCCTTAATTATTAAAATAGCTTTATAACTGTCTACCTCTGTCTACTCTGGTCCCTCAGCAATCTCCCCTCTAAAATTACCAGTGGTTTCCTACTGCTTGGCAGTAAATGATTCTGTAATAAGGCCTATAAAGTTCAACACAGGATGGCTCATACTTTTCTCTCTAGCCTCACCTTGCTCTTGACTCTACATTCTACTTCACTTTCTATACTCCATTGACAAAGCCTTCCCTCATTCCCTCATAATAGCTATGCTTTCTCTGACATTGGCACCACAATATTGCTGTGGTACTGCCTATTCATTTTACAAGGAAGGCTTCCCTAATCTACCCGCCTAGGTCACAAGCACCTATTATTGGCTTCCATACCACCCATACACATATCCTTTGAAGAACTTATCAAAGATGTACTTGCACACTTATTTTTGTAACTTTTTATCTTCTCTATTAGACCATTAATTTCATGGGAACAGGAAATAGATCTGTTCTTATCCCTCTGCCTACAGCACACAAGGACTGGCATAAAGCATATGCCTAGGGCTTCCCTGGTGGTGCACTGGTTGGGGCTCTGCCTGGCGATGCAGGGGACGTGGGTTTGTGCCCTGTTCTGGGAGGATCCTGCATGCCGTGGAGCGGCTGGGCCTGTGGGCCATGGCCGCTGAGCCTGCACGTCCGGGAGAGGCCGCAGCGGTACCGCAAAAAAAAAAAGCATATGCCTAATAAATATCTGTTAAATTATTTAACTGAAATATTCAGATTCGCAATAGGTCTTGCATTTTCTCTGTATAACAAAGACACCTACAATTTTATATGCAAATCATCACCTCTGGTATAAGAAAAGCCAGAAAGAACACCATCTCCAGAACCATACCACAGCAAAACCTAAGGGATCTAGCCAATTTTTATATTGTAATTTGGATAATAGCCCCCTGGCTCAGGACACACACAACACACACACACACACACACACACACAACACACACACACACACACACCACACACACACACACACACACCACACACACACACACACACACACACACACACACACACACACACACAC
>NW_020837948.1:36189442-36403581 GCF_003676395.1 Aethalodelphis obliquidens
CACACACACACACACACACACACACACACACACACACACACACACACACTGCTAGAATAATTAAGCATATTAAACATGCATTCACTCCAGGACCTCTAAGATACTCATTTAGGATGTTTTAGGTAGATTAGCCTACCTGCTTTAGCCCAGGTGATTCTCATATGCTACCTCAATTAGAACTACCAATATTCAACTTGTATCCTGTGCTGTGGAGTTTCATTTTTATCTTTTGGGTATGTAAATTTACCATATTATAACATGTAGTTATTCTTCATTTACACACTAAATAATTGAAGTTTATCCTTTCAAAAGCCAAACTATTGTTTTTCTTTTAAAATCTCAGCATTCTACATGGAGCCATATCCAACACTAGAGCTATCCATGCCTTAACATATAGGATAGAATGAGTTAATTCTACTCTTTTTGATCTCTCAAGGATCATTGTAATTATACCACTTTAGTGTAAAGCAATGGTGCTGTCATAAGTTATTGACTCCAAGTTGATAGACTACAGAACTTTTGAATCTTTTTGGCTTCTTTTCATAATTATTCTTGGGTCCTCTCTTTTGGCTTATAAATTACCAGGCTCTGTCACTATCACAAGCTTGACCAAGTGCAGCACTAAATAGAAGATTCCCCACAAGGTATCCTGCCACTCTTCATCTCCCGTAACATGTTCACTGCTAATACCTAAAAGTTAAAAAAGAAAAGATCAAATGCGTGTTTATCTATGTTTAGGTTATTGGAATGTTGCTTTCTCTGATAGACCCCTTTTCTAAACAAGCTCCCTGTAATTCAGCATGTATGATCAGTTCTTGTGTTTAGATCTGTCTCCCATTTGATGGTATTCTGGTGGATACCCCCAGGTGAAGTAAACCTTAAGTAAATGTCATATAGCTTAGCTATGAAGTATCCTACATGAAGGTGCACAGCACATAGCTCCCTTGTCATCTTTCCTCTTTGTCTTTATATAGATTTCCTAGTGTTCTCTTTTAGGCCCTAGAATTTGGGATGTGAAGACTGATAATTCTCCTGACCTCCACCTCTAACAGTTCAGCATGGGTTTATTCCCCAACCGACTTTAAAGTCTTATTTACAAACCAGCGCCTCTAAGATTCATCCCGCCTCACCTTTGACTCTATGACCAACATTCTAGCAGATTTCTCTTACAACCTCCTTTTTTCTCCTTGCTCCCACCCCATCTCTAGCCTTGTCAGACCTAACCTCTTGCTGATTATAGTTTAAGAGGTCAAACACCATAGAGTATGGTATGGGGGAAATACATTTTTTTACAGAAAATACTGTAAAAAACCCCCAAATATATTACAATAGCAATTCTAGATACAGAAAAATTTCACTAAGAATATTACTATTTACCAAGTGTGCACATATGTCAGGCATTGAGCTAAGCAGCTTGCAAGCATTACCTGATGTAATCCTCACAACAATCCTATAAGTATCCTCATTCTAAACATAGAAAGTCAAAGCTCAGGAAAAATTAAATTTGGGACAGTAAATGGTAGAGCTAGGATCCAAATACAAGCAGGTTGATTCTCAAGTCTAGGTTCTTAAACATTAAGCTATATTGTCTTCCTAATGATTCAAAGTAATTCTAACCAACGTCCAAAATTAGCTACCAAACAGTCTTCTGATCCCTTATACAATGATCTTACATCACACCAGTCTGGATATATTGTTTTAAGTGAATTGCATTTTCGGGTTCATCCTTTCATGGTAAAAAGTAATGACTTGGTAGCTACTTACAATAATAAGTACATTTATGATGTTCTGGTTAGGCCATCTCTTAGTTTTGATCACTGTAACAGTATCTGCTTTTTGTTTATCCTAAAGGAAACTCTCTTCTGCCTTAACAGTACCATGATTTTGGTTAGACAGCAATTGAGCCCAGCCCTAAGAGATATCTAATGATCATAATAATTGGTGCAACCAATCATGAAAATATAATTTCCCTTTTGCCAGTCATTGTCTAGGGCTAAGTAGATGAAGCAGTTCAGACAAATGAGACAGAAGGGGTTAACTCAAGTAGTGGGGTTTCTGGGAAAGATTTTTCTCCTTGATAAAAAAAGAACATAGGAAGAGAAGGCCTCTTTTCAGGCCCCCTTCCCTCTTTCCTATTTGAGATACTATTGTGTGGGAACATAATGCTTAAAGCTGAGGTAGCCAACCCATGGTGAGACAAGGAAAGAAAAAGCCAGAATCCTTGATAATCTCACAAAGTCACTGAACTAAGCCTAAGCCTGCTCATATTCATGATAAGAAACAACTACAAAACATGTCCCTATGTTAAAGTCACGTTTAATTGGATATTCTATTACTCACAGGTAAAAACTTCCTAACTGATAAGGGCGTTGAGCATCCTAGCTTCTCTGAGTTAGGTTACCAGTGTTCCATCACCCACTTGTATGTTTCCATATGATTCTCTTCATTTTAAGAATCTGGATTTAAAGGTGGCCCATATGATAACTTGTCCAACTACTTCTTTACATAGTCCATATTCAGCACCATTCTATAAACACTTCACAACGACTGTGTCATACACGCAAATGGTTTACTGATGTGCCAAAACAAAGATCTCCTTAGCCCTTTGGAGTAGCTAACAGGGTCCAACGTAGACAGAGATCAGGGCAAATAGTCTCAAGCATTTACCCTACATGAATATCAATTTCTAAGTGTGGCATGGCACGAAAAAGGTGGGGGAGCACTACCCTGGCCCAAATTCCCCAACAAATTCACCTCATTACTTTTATCTCCCAGAACTGCCCATGATAAATATTGTTTAAATACAGAAAACCCCATTATCATATGTAGAAGAACAGACTAAAGAGATAGCTTTAGAAGCACGAAATCATCTGTGTGAAACTTCTGAAAATTGTAAATCACTATAGAATTTAAGGACTCTTTCATTCAATTACAAATAAATAATTAAAAGAAGCACTCTCAGAAGCCTAGATTTTTGTCCTTATTATAAGAGAAAATGGAAAAGATCCATGGAAAAGACCAGAAAAGAGTGATAAGAAAAATAATAATCATTATCACTAGTAAAATTCATTGAGCAGTTATTATGTGCCAGGAACTGTGCTAAGTACTTGGTATAGGTCCTTGAAACAATCCGTTCTGGTAAATACTATCATTTTCTCTATTTTACAAAACCTGAGCTGAACTTTAGAGCTGCTGTGTAACTTACTCAAGAGTACACAGCTCTTGGGATTAGAACTCAGAAAGTCTGACTTCCCATAAGACTATACTGAAAAGGGGTTAAAATAGTAAAAAGGATCAGAAGCCAATAGAGGAAAATTACTCAAGAATTAAATGATTGGTAACAAATGCAGTAGAGCTATTCAGAATAAAGACCCTTCTGGTAGAATAAAGAACATTTGGTAGCTTGGAGGTGATTAGTGACCTTACAGACTGCTGGTCAAATTGCATGACACTTTTTGAGCCACTCATAGGGACTGGCATTTTAAACTGCTAGGCTAAAAAATATCTAGCAAGGTGGGTATGAATAGTTCATATTCCTCCTTGATTCCTAGAGCAAAGATGGATCAGGGAGGTGTAAATATGTTGTTTCGGTGATAGTATTCTTTTCTTTTTGCACCCATATTCCTTTATTGGTAGTATCTCTACCACAATAAACTGTCTGGTGAGATGATAATTAAGATTCCCACCACCTCTGCCAATAGAGAGACTTAATTTATTTCTCCTTCCATGGAATTTGATTCCTAAGCTGAGGGACAAAGAAACTGAAAATTACTGCGTATCTATACAATGGTATGTTCCTGCAAAGAAACCTGTGTGGTATTTTGATGTCTTGTCTCCCAAGCTGACTTAGTTTCTGCCTGTTCCCAGAACCGATTCTCCAGTTTCTCTTTAACTTTCTGAGATCTCAACATTCTTCCAGTAAATCCCCATTAGTTTAAGTTAGCCAGGCTTGTTCTATCTGTTTAACTAAAATAGTAACTGATAGAAGCAGTAATCTAATATTCCTTTAATTTTAGAATGAAGCATGAAAGGAAAGGTGTACAGGAGGAGAAAGATGGGGAATGTTATTTCTTTTGAAAAACGTAATAAAATAATTGTTTTCCCTACCCAAACATTTATTTTCTCAGTCTAATCAAACTTAGTTCATTTACTAAATGTCTGAGTGCAAACACTGTACTTAGCCTTGGATAAAAAATGATAAGTAGGGCTTCCCTGGTGGCGCAGTGGTTGGAAGTCCGCCTGCCGATGCAGGGGACACGAGTTTGTGCCCCGGTCTGGGAGATCCCACATGCTGCAGAGCGGCTGGGCCTGTGAGCCATGGCTGCTGGGCCTGCACGTCCGAAGCCCGTGCTTCGCAACGAGAGAGGCCACAACAGTGAAAGGCCCGCATACCGCAAAAAAAAAAAAAAAAAAAAAGAAAAGATAAGTAAATAGCCTTTGTTCTCATGTTTTTGAGTCTTCCCCAGACTCACACTGATCCCCGACAAGAACTAAGAACGCTCATTCATTAGGCAACTACTGACTCAGTGCCTACCCTATTTTGTACATAACGTTCAGCACTGGGGATATAATAGAGAATGAGACAGCCTCTTCTCATAAAGACTATGTATTAATCTTAGGAAGCCTACTCTGTTCCTTCTCTCTATATATATTTCAATTTCTACAGAGAGAATCTAATTGTTATTTGGAATATTTCCAGACTCAAAGTGAAAGTTATCTCTAGTTACACATTCATTATAACTGAATTAGATTAAAGTAAAACAATATGGACATTTCATGGACTTCAACTACTTTACAAGTAAAATATTCTGTGTTTTCACATATCAGTTAATGAAATGATGATTTTGGCCCATTCTTCCCCCTTGGCACAAATAAATAATGCTGCTTTGTTGTCACAACTATTTTGGAAGTTGGGGGGTCAAAATGGGCATTCACCAAAATGAATAGTTTCATCCCATAATCTGGAAGCAAAAAGCATAAGTTCTGAACATTGCCCAGACATTGTAAGCATCAGTCAAGCTTTGGACATCAGGTGGCCAACTAAATTTAGGACTTGGACTAAATGAATGTACTAGATGCTGGTTAAAGAGTCCAGTTTTTCTTAGCCATAGGTTCAGAATTTGGCTGTTAACACACAATATTAGTGAGTCATCCAACAGAATCAGACTGAAAAGACTGTACCCTTCTGAGCTTTACAGAAATGAAGATAGAAAATCAATGGCGATAAACAATTATATATAAGATTATACATAAGGTGGAAGCAAAATGAAAAAAGATCATCCCCAAAAAGTTATCATCAGACCCATTATTTATATGTATATGAAACATAACACTTAGGATACTCTGGATATTTATAGAAAATATACAGACACCATTAACTAACAATTATATAGTGGGAAAAGTAATTACTGCTTCAATTTTCTTCTAATATTTCTTTATATCAAGACAGAAGTCTCAGTTTAGTAGTAATATGTCTGTAACACCTCATTTTCTAACTTCCTCTTTAACAGAAAGTGGGCCTGGATTTGCTGGGTTTTGTGAACCAACAGTATATAACTCAAATAATATTGTTTCCACCAGTGGTTCTCAAATGTTTTGATCTTAAAATTCCTTTCTGTTCTTAAAAATTATTCAGGACCCCAAAGAGCTTATAAATATGTGGATTATATATATATCAATTATGTGGATTATTAATATGTTAATTAAACCTAAGAAAACTTTAAAATATCATTTGCTTTTTAAAATTAGAATAAATCTACTACATATTAACATAGTTTTTTGTGAAAAATACATTATCAAAAAGAAAACAGAAAAATGAAAATTGGCATAGATTTAGATTTTTTCAAATCCCTTTAATGTCTGGCTTAAATGGATAGAACTAGATAGAAAATGAAAAGAGAGAAAATAGAAAACAGCTAGATTTTCATATCTGCTTCTGCCTTCAATCATTTGCAATGTGTTGTTTGGTTGAAGGATATAAAGAAAATCCAGGTTCATGTAGATATGAGCTTGGAAAAGGGAGGTGCATTTTAATAGTGTTTTCAGATACTGGTGTTTATGCTATTTTGATAGTACACCAAAACTCAACAAGAAGTAGTTTCTTAAAAGCTAGTTGCAATGTGCAGTTTGAAACTGTATCAATGAACTTCTTGTGCCCTATAAACTTAGCATGTATTATTTTGAAAGTAGTTTTGATCTTGCAGATCCCCTGAAGAGGTCTCAGAGAACCCTCCCACCCTCCAGGGTTCCCTGGACCACATGTCTACCACTGGCTTACACTGTACTTCTTCAATCAGTTATTTAAGCCAAGGGATGTTGGTTTTCTGTTCACAAAATAATAAATAGATATGTTTAAAAGGAAACTTTCAGTTTAAAATAAATCCACTTAAAGAAATATATGAAATAGTAGAGGGTAGGCAGTTACAGGAAAAAATGTGAAATAGTTTAGAAAACAAACCAGTGCATTCCTATAAACCTACCCTCTACTGTATTTATACAGGAGGAAACTACACAGTGCTTCCTCAGCTCTTCTCTTGGCTGGCTCCTTTTAACAGTGACATCTTGGCTCTGCATGTCAGCTCTTCAGAGAGGTGGTACACAACTAACCCAGTTAAAGAGGCTTTATTATAGATTTCCAAATCAGTCTTACTACATAGTTGAAATATTTTAATATCATGATTGATGCCATAAAATAACTTTACTTCAGTAACAGTGGAATGTATCAAGTGGAAGTTACTTACAACAGTAACAAGTGTCACTAATTGAATTATATAATTCCTTTTCTACTTGATAAGGCATTAAGAGGAGTAGAAAAATAAGTGACAGTCTTCTACTTTTACTCATAACCTGGTACAACATAAAGACCTGGTCTACTTCATCTAAAGGTTGATCATAGTCTTAGGACACAGACATCACGTTAATGGGAAAAAAAGTCAAACAAAGCAAATAATGGATTTTTACAATCATAGATGGTCATTAGACTCCATGGGACACAAATTAAACCACTTTAGTCTTCTAGGTCAGTTTCATCATATATAAAGTGAAAGATGTCATTTACATGTCCGTGTCTGTACCAAATCTGAAATTTAAGTAATTCTATAATCTAACATTCTGTAGTAAGAATAGGCTAAAAAAACTATTCATTTGTAAGTTTCAACTTTTGAATGACTTAGACTTATAGATGAATTCACTTTGCAAAGGTTTTTTGTGTGTAAGATATCAAATTTATCCATTTACTAATTCAAATTTTTGTAAATTTAAAATCAGGATAGGATAGTTAGGATATTAAACATATATACCAATATTAAAACAGGATCATATTTATGACATCCCCCCGCATAGGTATCAGTTTTCCATCTAATCATGCAACCGGTAACACTTTGCATTGAAATATTTAGTGCCATGCGAAAGAATGCTAGATGTTTCTAATAGGGGCTATGACAAAGAGTGAATCATACAAAATTGTCAGTATTCCCGGTTAAAAAGGTGGAATGTAAGAAATTTCATATGGTACAACTGAATTACTAAGGTGGTGGAGGGGGAAGATGGCAGAAGAGTAAGATATGGAGATCACCTTCCTCCCCACAGATATATCAGAAATACATTTACACGTGGAACAACTCCTACAGAACACCTACTGAACGCTGGCAGAAGACTTCAGACCTCCCAAAAGGCAAGAAACTCCCCACGTAGCTGGATAGGGCAAAAGAAAAAAGAATAAACAGAGACAAAAGGATAGGGACGGGACCTGCACCAGTGGGAGGGAGCTGTGAAGGAGGAAAGGTTTCCACACACTAGGAAGCCCCTTCACGGGCGGCGACTGCGGGTGGCAGAGGGGGGAAGCTTCGGAGCCGCGGAGGAGAGCACAGCAACAGGGGTGCGGAGGGCAAAGCGGAGAGATTCCCGCACAGAGGATCAGTGCCGACTGGCACTCACTAGCCCCAGAAGCCCAGAGGCTTGTCTGCTCACCCGCCGGGGTGGGCGGGGCTGGGAGCTGAGGCTTGGGCTTCAGGGAGAGGTCGGAGCTCAGGGAGACGACTGGGGTTGGCGGCGTGAACACAGCCTGCAGGGGGTTAGTGCGCCACGGCTAGCCGGGAGGGAGTTCGGGGAAAAGTCTGGACCTGCCAAAGAGGCAAGAGACTTTTTCTTCCCTCTTTGTTTCCTGGTGCGCGAGGAGAGGGGATTAAGAGCCTTGCTTAAAGGAGCTCCAGAGACTGGCGCGAGCCGCGGCTAACAGTGCGGACCCCAGAGACGGGCACGAGACGCTAAGGCTGCTGCTGCCGCCAACAAGAAGCCTGTGTGCAACCACAGGTCACTATCCACACCCCCCTCTTGGGAGCCTGTGCAGCCCGCCACTGCCAGGGTCCCGGGATCCAGGGACAACTTCCCCGGGAGAACGCATGGCGCGCCTCAGGCTGATGCAACATCACGCCGGCCTCTGCCAGCGCAGGCTCGCCCTGCATCGTGCCCCTCCCTCCCACCCGGCCTGAGTGAGCCAGAGACCCCGAATCAGCGGCTCCCTTAACCCCGTCTTGTCTGAGCAAAGGACAGATGCCCTCCAGTGACCTACACGCAGAGGCGGGGCCAAATCCAAAGCTGAGCCCCGGGAGCTGTGCGAACAAAGAAGAGAAAGGGAAATCTCTCCCAGCAGCCTCAGGAGCAGCGGATTAAAGCTCCACAATCAACCTGACGTACCCTGCATCTGTGGAATACCTGAATAGACAACGAATCATCCCAAATTGAGGAGGTGGACTTTGAGAGCAATATTTATTAATTTTTCCCTTTTTCCTCTTTTTGTGAGTGTGTATGTGTATGCTTCTGTGTGAGATTTCGTCTGTATAGCTTTGCTTTCACCACTTGTCCTAGGGTTCTTTCCGTCCGTATTTTTATTTACTTTTTGAAAAAAATTTTTTCTTAATAATTATTTTACTAAAATATTTATTTTAAATAAAATATTTATTTTATTTTATCTTACTTTATTTTCTTTTATCTCCATCTTTCCTCCCTTTCTTTCTTTGTTTCTTTCTACTTTTTCTCCCTTTTATTCTGAGCCATGTGGATGAAAGCCTCTTGGTGCTGCAGCCTCCCAGCTCCACGTAATATCAAATGGCGAAAATCTCCCAGAGATCTCCATCTCAACACCAACACCCAGCTTCATTCAATGACCAGCAAGCTACAGTGCTGGACACCCTATGCCAAACAACTAGCAAGACAGGAACACAACCCCACCCATTAGCAGAGAGGCTGCCTAAAATCATAATAAGTCCACATACACCCCAAAACATACCACCAGACGTGGACCTGCTCACCATAAAGACAGGATCCAGCCTCATCCACCAGAACACAGGCACTAGTCCCCTCCACCAGGAAGCCTACACAACCCACTGAACCAACTTTACCCACTGGGGACAGACACCAAAAACAATGGGAACGACGAACCTGCAGCCCGCAAAAAGGAGACCCCAAACACAGTAAGATAAGCAAAATGAGAAGAAAGAAAAACACACAGCACATGAAGGAGCAAGATAAAAACCCACCAGACCTAACAAATGAAGAGGAAATAGGCAGTCTACCTGAAAAAGAATTCAGAATAATGATAGTAAAGATGATCCAAGATCTTGGAAATAGAATAGAGAAAATGCAAGAAACATTTAACAGGGACCTAGAAAAACTAAAGAGGAAACAAGCAACGATGAACAACAAAATAAATGAAATTAAAAATACTCTAGAAGGGATCAATAGCAGAATATCTGAGGCAGAAGAACGGATAAGTGACCTGGAAGATAAAATAGTGGAAATAACTACTGCAGAGCAGAATAAAGAAAAAACAATGAAAAGAAGTTGGGACAGTCTCAGAGAAATCTGGGACAACATTAAACGCACAAACATTCGAATTATAGGGGTTCCAGAGAAAGAAGAGGAAAAGAAAGGGACTGAGAAAATATTTGAAGAGATTATAGTTGAAAACTTCCCTAACATGGGAAAGGAAATAGTAAATCAAGTCCAGGAAGCACAGAGAGTCCCGTACGGGATAAATCCAAGGAGAAACACGCCAAGACACATATTAATCAAACTGTCAAAAATTAAATACAAAGAAAACATATTAAAAGCAGCAAGGGAAAAACAACAAATAACACACAAGGGAACCCCCATAAGGTTAACAGCTGATGTTTCAGCAGAAACTCTGCAAGCCAGAAGGGACTGGCAGGACACATTTAAAGTGATGAAGGAGAAAAACCTACAACCAAGATTACTCTACCCAGCAAGGATCTCATTCAGATTTGATGGAGAAATTAAAACCTTTACAGACAAGCAAAAGCTGAGAGAGTTCAGCACCACCAAACCAGCTTTACAAGAAATGCTAAAGGAACTTCTCTAGGCAGGAAACACAAGAGAACGAAAAGACCTACAATAACAAACCCAAAACAATTAAGTAAATGGGAATAGGAACATACATATCGATAATTACCTTCAATGTAAATGGATTAAATGCTCCAACAAAAATACATAGACTGGCTGAATGGATACAAAAACAAGACCCATATATATGCTGTCTACAAGAGACCCACTTCAGACCTAGAGACACATACAGACTTAAAGTGAGGGGATGGAAAAATATATTCCATGCAAATGGAAACCAAAAGAAAGCTGGAGTAGCAATTCTCATATCAGACAAAATAGACTTTAAAATAAAGACTATTAGAAGAGACAAAGAAGGACACTACATAATGATCAAGGGATCAATCCAAGAAGAAGATATAATAATTGTAAATATTTATGCACCTAACATAGGAGGACCTCAATACATAAGGCAAATACTAACAGGCATAAAAGGGGAAATCGACAGTAACACATTCATTGTAGGGGACTTTAACACCCTCTTTCACCAATGGACAGATCATCCAAAATGAAAATAAATAAGGAACCACAAGCTTTAAATGATACATTAAACAAGATGGACTTAATTGATATTTATAGGACACTCCATCCAAAAACAACAGAATACACATTTTTCTCAAGTGCTCATGGAACATTCTCCAGGATAGATCATCTCTTGGGTCACAAATCAAGCCTTGGTAAATTTAAGAAAACTGAAATTGTATCAAGTATGTTTTCCTTCCACAGCACTATGAGACTAGATATCAATTACAGGAAAAGATCTGTAAAAAATACAAACACATGGAGGCTAAACAATACACTACTTAATAACGAAGTGATCACTGAAGAAATCAAAGAGGAAATAAAAAAATACCTAGAAACAAATGACAATGGAGACACGACAGCCCAAAACGTATGGGATGCAGCAAAAACAGTTCTAAGAGGGAAGTAGCAATAAAATCCTACCTTATTATACAGGAAACATCTCAAATAAACAACCAAACCTTGCACCTAAAGAAATTAGAGAAAGAAGAACAAAAAATCCCCAAAGTTAGCAGAAGGAAAGAAATCATAAAGATCAGATCAGAAATAAATGAAAAAGAAATGAAGGAAATGATAGCAAAGATCAAAAAATCTAAAAGCTGGTTCTTTGAGAAGATAAACAAAATAGACAAACCATTAGCCAGACTAATCAAGAAAAAAAGGGAGAAGACTCAAATCAATAGAATTAGAAATGAAAAAGGAGAAGTAACAACTGACACTGCAGAAATAAAAAAGATCATGAGAGATTACTACAAGCAACTCTATGCCAATAAAATGGACAATCTGGAAGAAATGGACAAATTCTTAGAAATGCACAACCTCCCAAGACTCAATCAAGAAGAAATAGAAAATATGAACAGACAAATCACAAGCACTGAAACTGAAACTGTGATTAAAAATCTTCCAAAAAACAAAAGCCCAGGACCAGATGGCTTCACAGGTGAATTCTATCAAACATTTAGAGAAGAGCTAACACCTATCTTTCTCAAAGTCTTCCAAAATATAGCAGAGGGAGGAACATCCCAAACTCATTCTATGAGGCCACCATCACCCTGATACCAAAACCAGACAAGGATGTCACAAAGAAAGAAAACTACAGGCCAATATCACTGATGAATATAGATGCAAAAATCCTCAACAAAATACTAGCAAACAGAATCCAGCAGCACCTTAAGAGGATCATACACCATGATCAAGTGGGGTTTATTCCAGGAATTCAAGGATTCTTCAATATAAGCAAATCAATCAATGTGATATACCATATTAACAAACTGAAGGAGAAAAACCATATGGTCATCTCAATAGATGCAGAGAAAGCTTTCGACAAAATTCAACACCAATTTATGATAAAAACCCTGCAGAAAGTAGGCATAGAGGGAACTTTCCTCAACATAATAAAGGCCATATATGACAAACCCACAGCCAACATCGTCCTCAATGGTGAAAAACTGAAAGCATTTCCAGTAAGATCAGGAACAAGACAAGGTTGCCCCCTCTCACCACTCTTATTCAACATAGTTTTGGAAGTTTTAGCCACAGCAATCAGAGAAGAAAAGGAAATAAAAGGAATCCGAATTGGAAAAGAAGAAGTAAAGTTGTCACTGTTGGCAGATGACATGATACTATACATAGAGAATCCTAAAGATGCTAGCAGAGAACTACTAGAGCTAATCAATGAATTTGGTAAAGTAGCAGGATACAAAATTAATGCACAGAAATCTCTGGCATTCCGATACACTAATAATGAAAAATCTGAATGTGAAATCAAGAAAAGACTCCCCTTCACCATTGCAACAAAAAGAATAAAATATCTAGGAATAAACGTACCTAAGAAGACAAAAGACCTGTATGCAGAAAATTATAAGACACTGATGAAAGAAATTAAAGATGATACAAATAGATGGAGAGATATACCATGTTCTTGGATTGGAAGAATCAACATTGTGAAAATGACTCTACTACCCAAAGCAATCTACAGATTCAATGCAATCCCTATCAAACTACCACTGGCATTTTTCACAGAACTAGAACAAAAAATTTCACAATTTGTATGGAAACACAAAAGACCCCGAATAGCCAAAGCAATCTTGAGAACGAAAAATGGAGGTGGAGGAATCAGGCTCCCTGACTTCAGACTGTACTACAAAGCTACAGTAATCAAGACAGTATGGTACTGGCACAAAAGTAGAAATACAGATCAATGGAACAGGATAGAAAGCCCAGAGATAAACCCACGCACATATGGTCACCTTATCTTTGATAAAGGAGGCAGGAATGTACAGTGGAGAAAAGACAGCCTCTTCAATAAGTGGTCTGGGAAAACTGGACAGGTACATGTAAAAGTATGAGATTAGATCACTCCCTAACACCATACACAAAAATAAGCTCAAAATGGATTAAAGACCTAAATGTAAGGCCAGAAACTATCAAACACTTAGAGGAAAACATAGGCAGAACACTCTATGACATAAACCACAGCAAGATCCTTTTTGACCCACCTCCTAGAGAAATGGAAATAAAAACAAAAATAAAAATATGGGACATAATGAAACTTCAAAGCTTGTGCACAGCAAAGGAAACCATAAACAAGATGAAAAGACAACCCTCAGAATGGGATACAATACTTGCTAATGAATCAACTGACAAAGGATTAATCTCCAAAATTTACAAGCAGTTCATGCAGCTCAACAACAGAAAAACAAACAACCCAATCCAAAAATGGGCAGAAGACCTAAATAGACATTTCTCCAAAGAAGATATACAGAGTGCCAACAAACACATGAAAGAATGCTCAACATCCTTAATCATTAGAGAAATGCAAATCAAAACTACAATGAGATATCATCTCACACCGGTCAGAATGGCCATCATCAAAAAATCTAGAAACAATAAATGCTGGAGAGGGTGTGGAGAAAATGGAACACTCTTGCACTGCTGGTGGGACTGTGAATTGGTACAGCCACTATGGAGAACAGTATGGAGGTTCCTTAAAAAACTACAAATAGACCTACCTTATGACCCAGCAATCCCACTACTGGGCATATACCCTGAGAAAACCATAATTCTAAAAGAGTCATGTACCAAAATGTTCATTGCAGCTCTATTTACAATAGCCAGGAGATGGAAACAACCTAAGTGTCCATCGACAGATGAATGGATAAAGAAGATGTGGCACATATATACAATGGAATATTAGTCAGCCATAAAAAGAAACGAAATTGAGTTATTTGTAGTGAGGTGGATGGACCTAGAGTCTGTCATACAGAGTGAAGTAAGTCAGAAAGAGACAAATACCATATGCTAACACATATATATGGAATCTAAAAAAAAAATGTCATGAAGAACCTAGGGGTAAGACAGGAATAGACAGAGACCTACTAGAGAATGGATTTAAGGATATGGGGAGGGGGAAACGTAAGCTGTGACAAAGTGAGAGAGTTGCATGGACATAGATACACTACCAAACGTAAAATAGCTAGTGGGAAGCAGCCACATAGCACAGTGAGATCAGCTTGGTGCTTTGTGACCACCTAGAGGGGTGGGCTAGGGAGGGTGGGAGGGAGGGAGACGCAAGAGGGAAGAGATATGGTAACATATGTATATGTATAACTGATTCACTTTGTTATAAAGCAGAAACTAACACACCATTGTAAAGCAATTATACTCCAATAAAGATGTAAAAAAAAAAAAAAGAAACTACTGCTAAAAGAACTTTTCTTCTTTTACATTTTATAAAATAAAGTACCCATATAATAAGGTCATTCTGCATTAGTATTAATTTACTCAAATAAAGATTGATTTAGAGGTTTGGTACTAATTTATAACTTATAAATGAAAGGGAGCAAGTACTTGGTGGTTTAAATACTCCCAAAGGTACCACAGGCTTTTAAGACATTCATCCTCACAGTCTTTCACTCAGGCAGGCACCCATGATACTGGGGGTGGGAAGAGGGCAACGCCAGGTCAAAAGATAGCCCATTTCAGGCCTGCGAGGGAGGCTCATCGAGGCTTCGCCTCACCTGACCGTTCTGACGACGAAGTACACCAGCACCGCGCCACTCACCACCATCAACACGGTCAGGGCTCGTTGGGTCATGGGCTTGTCGCCGGGGTTGGGGCTCACAGCGAGGACGCCACCCACCGGGCCTTCTTCCCCCGCTTTCCCGCCTGGGTCTTCGGCTGCAAGCCCCGCACTGGGAGTGCTGCTATTGACGCCCTCGGCGCCCCGTGGTCCCTCGGCTTCGGCCGGAGCGCGGCCCGGGGACTGGGCAGCTGTGGGGCCGGACGGCAGAGGTGGCAGGGTTCGCGGCCCACGGTCCGGAGGCATGGGATCCGGCACGGCCTCGGCCGCCTGCAGCAGTACCTCCAAGGGCCCTCTCAACTCAGGCAGCAGTAGCAACAGCAGGAGGGCGGAGGCGAGCAGGTGGCTGAGGCAGCAGCTACAGTGCGTCGCCTTCATTTTCCCCGGACCGCCCTCTCACCACGTGGGAGCTGCCGGGCCCGCCGCCCTGGCTCCAGGTGGGACCATGGGCGTAGTGAAGAACGAAGGGTGACCAAATCCCGGGCTAGGACCCGGCCACAGCAGGTGGCAGAATCGTCAGCGGCTGCAGCTGCCGGGATAACCGGAAGTTCGTACATCTCAGCAGCCACTGCTACCAGGGACGCTTTCGGTTGCTAACATGCCGGGGCTGGCGCGTTCCGTGACGTCAGGCGCGCAAGACCATCTGCGCACGCGCCCTGCCAGAGGCGCGGGGAAGAGATCCGTGGTTGGCTCACAAGTAAGAAAGTAAGCAAAAAAAAAGGTGTTTAAAGTGTGCAGCAGCTCTTTGCATGAAGAAAACATGAGAGATTGGAAGCTCGTAATTTGAGTTCGTTGGTGCAGAACTGCAGAAACACAGCTAATCATTTATTAAGACCGCCTTGACGTTTCCCTCAGCTCAGGTACAAATTTTAGACAGGTTTCTTCCTGCCTCTAGGTCCTTGACCTCTCTTTCCTTAGGGCATTTACGTTAGAAAACTTGTAACTGTACATTGATTCTCTGCATTTTTGAAATATAAATCTTTAAAAAAAATTTTGCCGGTGTTACAACCCAGGGCTGTCTTTCTTAAGGAACAAGGAGCCATCCTTTTGAAAAATGTCAACAAAGAAGATATCCCTATTCCCCAGTCTCTTTGGAAGGGTAGAAGCCTAACTTAGGCAGGCATCTTGTTTCAATTTGTAAAACTACCTCCTGCCACGAAGCTACGAGAAAATTTTACTTTTTCTTTGGGTAAGGCTAATTAGTAAACAGAATTGGCCTAAGAGCCTCCCTACTCTTAAAATCTCATAAGCTTTTTGTTATTTTCTGGTGAGTTGAGCTCAGAGTCCTGGCCCCTCTTCTCTATTGCAGTAATCTTGGATAAGTCTTCCTTGCCTGTTTAACTTTTTTTTTTTTTTTTTTTGCGGTACGCGGACCTCTCCCTGTTGTGGCCTCTCCCGTTGCGGAGCACAGGCTCCGGACGCGCAGGCTCAGCGGCCATGGCTCCCGGGCCCAGCCGCTCCGCGGCATGTGGGATCTTCCTGGACCGGGGCACGAACCCGTGTCACCTGAGTCGGCAGGCGGACTCTCAACCACTGCGCCACCAGGGAAGCCCTGCCTGTTTAACTTTGACATCAGTAACATGGAACTTTGGTTTGAGCAGATACAAACACACACCAGACCAGAAGTCAAAGTTAGTATTTGTTCTTTTAAAAACTTACTCATTCAACAAATTGTTTAGACTTTCTACTCCTTTCTTAGCACTGGGTCTGAGTATTGAATAGTAGGCAAGTAAGATATGATCCTTGCTCTCTTAGCACTTAGGTTCAAATGGAGATAACAGAATAAACACTTGCATTCCTTCTGATTCTGAAGTGTGTGTTATAAATGACAAGTACAGAGTCCACAGTAAAAATTGTGTAAAGGACTATTGTAGGTAAGGTGGAGAGGATAGTGTCTTCTAGCTGCTTGGGGGTAGCAGAGCAATGCAGTTGCTCCTGCCACATAGAATTGCAGGGACTAGGCCTCTTAATGCTGGGTTCCAGTGTGAGGAAGACCATCGGTGACACACCCTAATTTTAGCTTCCAACCTGGGCATTTATCAGTAATGAAGTGGCTCCTTGGGTTTCTTCTCTCCCTTATTCACAACCTTATTCAGAGTCATATGTGGAAGAGAGTTAGTATGTAATGCCACTCCCTTCCACTCCTCAAAAAAGTCCAATATTCAACAATCAAAAAACAAAAAAAGTTCATCATCATCTTTCTTTCTTTACAGTATCTCATTTTTACCATTGTGTTCCTTGTCTTGATTAATGGCATTGTTCTTCACTCAGGTGTTCAGGCATAAAATCTTGGAGTCATCCTTTATCCTTGGCTTTCCACTGGCATCATTGCTTGCCAGTAACTGCAAAGTGCTAAATAATTCTGAAATAGCAGAGTTAAACTAGTGATTCCAAATAGTTAGAGCGTATCATGTTCTAGTGTTTCTCCAAATGTGATTCTTAGCTACCTGAATCAGAATCAGAAATGGGATTTGTTAAAAATGCAGGTTCTAGGTCACTATTCCAGAAATTCTAAGCCAGAATTTTTGGGATTGGGGACATGGACTCTGTATGCATTTTTATTAAGCTCTCAGGGTAATTTTTATTTGCACTACAGTTTAAGAATCTCTTCTCTCTCTCACCACCTATGTCCAAATGTTGTCAAATTTTCTCCATTTTCCTAATGTCTCTGTCACTAATCAACTCTTTTCTGTTCCCTGCCTCTGACAAGGGATTATTTTTATAATGCTAGAGATCTTAAACCTGCAGATTATTGTGTTTTTTGCATAATACTGTATTATTTGTAAAGTGTCATGAAACAGTATTTTCAATTCAATCACAGGAACTAGGAGCAAGTTTCCTGGGAGAAAATATTGTATTTTGCTTGTATAATATAAAGTGACAATTTGGGGGCACACATGTCTATTTAAAAGACAGATTGTCAAACTAAGTATAATTGGTGTTTCTGAATTTTTTCTATTAATAATAATGATATTTGTTCATTTACATGTTTTAATTTGTCTCACAAACAAGTTGTGCCAATCACTAGAGATTTAAAAACATATAGGGGAGAAAAATTATTAGAACAAGTAATTTATATCAATTTACTTAAATTAATCTGCATACTAGGAAAAGACCACCATTATTCTAATTTATCAGGGAACACTCCAGCTGACAGAACAACAGTCTTCCGTGGAAATCTGTAAAATACCACTGGCCTGATAAGTAAAATCTAACCCTCCCTCCCTGCTCTAGTATTGAATAATAATTTTGAATATTAATTAAGCATCTATTGTGTACCAGATATCATTTTATCAAATGTTAAATGACTATCTTTGTTTAGTCCTTACCAGAAAAAAACAAACTAAAACTAAACCATTATTCTGTTTTATAATTAAGGAAACTGAGATCAAGGATAATCAAAATGGTAAAAATCAACATGAGTAAAAACAATAGAGCTGGGCAGTGAACCCAGGCAGTCTAGCAACAGAGGTGGGCTATTGCGTGCTGCATTTTATCTTCTCCTAGTTCTAGGTTTCCATGATTTGAGTCTAGCTTATTGTCTCAATCAGCTATTGCTAGATTAATGCTGCATAGCGAGTAACTATAAAGATATCAGTGGCATACAGCAAATAAACATTTATTTTTTCTCCTGTGTTTTTGGTAAAGGTGGGATTGACTAATTTAAGTTGACCTTGTGGGTAAGTGGAAAGGGGATAGGGAATGGGCATAAGGAGAAATGAGGAGCCATGTATGTCTTTTTTTTTTTTTTAAACAGTGAAAACAACTGGTTACCCAAAGTCCCACCTGATGCCCTGACACACACCTCACTGGAGAGAGAAGGTATGTCACATGGCCACTTCTAGCTTCTGGGAGTCTTGGAACTTTAATGTTAAAATGGGCATATTCTAGTCCCTGACAAAATTTGTTTATGTTAGCAACAAAAAAGAAGACAATTTATATTGATAGGCATTTCATTTTCAGTTCTATCTAATAGAGAACGAGGCTCAAATGAGTGTTCTCTGGTGTCAGAATTCCCTACCTTCCCTCTTCCCCTCCCATTAAGGAAGAGGGAAAGTAGGAGGTTGGCTCAACTGGAATGGTCATTCATAGCGACATCTGATAGATTGAGTCTCTTATACTTTAAGTGGCAGTTTATTTCCACATCAGGTGGGACTGTCTATACCCTGAAGTCCAAAAAGAAAAAGAGTTCAATATGAAAAGAGAATACAAACTGATCACAAAACCAGGAAGTCAAGAGAATGTACTAAAGAGCTCAAACGTGAAGGCAGAATTGGAATGTCAGAGGACAACTAAAGAGCAACAGTTCAAGAATAAGAAGGAACAGTGTTGTTGTGGTAGGTACCACATAACCAAGTAGGAATATGAATAAATATTAGGGTTAAATATCTAAAAGAAAATGACCATGTAAATGGGCTATGGTTCCTGAGAGGAAAGAAACAAGGTGAGCCCCACAGTTTCCCTGGATCTCTGCCTGGGGAAGATTTCCCAGCTATAGTGCATCAACCTGGAGTTCAATCAGAATGTGCAAGTCTCTCTTATCTGAAGAGGCAGAGGTCAGAGTTCTGGGCTTTTGAAGTGGTTGGGATCTGTGGACCAGGGCATTAAGAGAAGGAGTCTGTGGAGGTCATGAAGTTCATGTGGTGGTTTCCCACACACCCTTGACTGAGAGCTGGGCAGTACCACCAAACACAGCCACACAAAGTTAATAAGAGACTGGCTGTTACAGAGGTAAGAGCAGAACAGAGAGATTAGACATTAAGCAGTGCTGGGGGCTTCGAACTTAGGGCCCAGACTTCCTGAATAGACCCTTTAACACCTCCTAACAAAGTGGGAATCAAGCTGAATCACTGCTTTATGATAAAAGCCACACCCAGAGAAAGGCCCTGTTTATACCCACTTTAACAAAGCTTAAAACCAAGCCCTAACGAGATTCTTAGAGGAGGCAGAGTTTTGAGATTGGATCTCACCAATTTACAGGGACTTGGAAAACAGATAAACAGAAATTATACAGTCTCAAGAACAGAGATCTAAAAAGATTCAAGAAAAAATGAACAAACCCCCTTGAACTTATGGACCAATATTACACAGTTTAATATATATGCATTGGAGCTCCAAAAGAAAAAACATTATAATGAGGCAATAAATATTTTTGAAAAATGATTGAAAAACTTTCACTTACAGTTCCAAGAAGGTCAGAGAGCAGTTAGCAAGATAAATACCAAGAAAACTGCATATAGGCATATCAGAGTCACACAGAGAGTCACAGATATCAGAGTCCAAATTAGAACGTCTTGAAAGGAGCCATAGAAAAAAGAGGCATTCGTTACAGAAGAACAATAATATATATGAAGGCAGAGTTCTCATCGGAAACAATGAAGACCAGGAGCGGTAGCATCTTTAAGGTGCTAAAAAGAAATTAAAAAGTTATCCATCTTGAATTATATATCCAGTAAAATTGTCTTCCAAAAAATATGGCAAAATAAAGATATTTTCAGGCAAGTGAAAGCTGAGGAAACTCATTTCAAACAGACGGCACTACAGGATGTTTTTCAGGCTGGATGGAAGTGATACAAGATGGAAATTTCGATTTACAGGAAGGAGAGAATGGCAAGTGGAAATGGAAAATCACTGTGTAAATGCAAAGATCAATTTTTTAATTCTCTTCTAATTTTCTTAAAAAGAATTTAATGCTTTGCATAAGGCCACGTTTATGATGCATGTACCTGTAAAAACATGGCAATAGAGCATAAAGGTAAAGGACGAGGGAGGTGAACTAAATGGAAATATACTTTCCCATTTGTGAAGTATGACATGTGACATGTGAAGTTTGAAATGTCAGATGTGAAGTGGGATTATGAAGTAGGAAACTCCTAAGGTTAGAAGTGGAATGTTTATAAGTAGAATCATGCTGTTGTAAGGCTATAACATTTGTGAAATATGAGGTGGGAAATGTCAGGTGTGAAGTGGGGTTTATGAAGTAGGAAGCTCCTATGATTAGAAGTGAAAATTGAAGTAACACAATATTGATGCTAAATAGGCATTGTTAAAATAATAATAAGGAGAAATATCGTTAGACTTACAGCAACCAGCCAAAAATAATGAATAGAGTTATATCTATGGAAAGATAATATAAATATATAGCTACAAATAAAAATATATCTTTGTCAAGTATTTCTTACAGTAGATCATGAAGATGGCATTTTTTCTAATTAAAAAAGTGATACGTTGATACTATTGAAGTTTAGAAACTTACAGTTTAAAGAAGCAATAATTCTACCACCCTGAGAATTTCCTTTATTCCAATATTATATATGTGCCTGTATGTATGTATATATACATATATAATTTTTTGCTTGTATATTTAGTCCAATAAGTATATATAATTTTTATTCTATTTTTATATTTATGTCATAAATAATATTTTGTCTCAAATATCTTTGTAAACATGAATTTTAATGATTTATTATACGTAGTCACTACGTTGGACAGTTTCCCTTTAGCTGGAGCACTGTTATGAAAAATATCACTAAAGTATTATTTTATTTAAATATTTTCTGCATCTCTGCCAGTGAATTATTTCTTAAGGGAATATATGCCAGTGACCTCATTTTAGGGTTTTAGGTAGACAGAGTCTCTCTGTCTTAAAGATTTAAAAAATAAATTTGTTGTGTCAGTTGTTTGAAAAGCAGAAGTGGATAGAGCTGAGGCAATACTAAATGGTGAATGGTCTCATAAGCTGTAACTGAGCACCCAATCCAGTGAATAATAACTGTGGGAAGTAAACCCAAGACTGTGGTCTAAGTACAGGCAAGAATACAGGAGGGTGATGTCTGAGAGTGGAGCCAGTATGGAGTAGGGTGATAACACCTTTGCCTCCCATTCATTGCCATCATCACTTGGGAGAAGGTAAGGCCTCATTGAGGAGGGTTATATTAATTAACATTTCAGCCTGTGCAGCAGTTTAGTGTTCCTAAGGTGAGGGATAGTCTATTAGCAATGAACCTAAAAGGAGAAGTCAGTGTCAGGCTTGAGGGGAAAATAGAGATTATTTTGTGAGACAAGGCAGTTATGACTGGCTTTATATGTGCACAGTATAATCTTCCTTAGCACGAGTGTCACCAAGTGGGTTAAAAACTGCATTTATGGGGCAGTGGGAATTTACTGAGGCATGAAGAGACATTGGGATCATAGGGTCATGAAATTTATAATCTGTAACAGATATGTCTGCAACTGTCTGCTCTAGGGCCTCTTCAGTGCAATATAGGGTGGTGGTTGATATTAGTAGGGCAGGGGAGGAGGTGCAGTTTATGTCTTAAAGCTGAGAAACAGGGCAGGCACCTCAGAAAATAACCAAATTCACCAAGGCAATTAAATATGCAAGCCTTTGTGAACAGATCTTGCCATTCTTTGATAGAGCTGAAGCCAGATTTAGAATTTGTTGGAGACAATATACTTGTGTTTTTAATTCCAGAAAGAGCATATGATATTGGGATAGTAAGCATTATATCTTAAAATGGCTCATTAATTTGGAAGGATATACTTGATGCCATGTAAGAGAGAGAAGTGCTTCCTAATGATCAGTTGCTTCTGTATGATGAAAACCGACTAGTTTTTAAATATTTTTATTTAAATACTTTAAAAATATTTTTAAATTTTTGAGAAATATTTAAAAATTTTAAAATATTTTTATTTGAACAGATACTAAGTTTATATGGTTCAAAATTCAAAATGTACAAAAGGATATTTACTGAAAAACTGTCTTCCATCCCTATTTACCAGATAAACAGTTCCTCTCTCAGAGCCTAAATATTTTCAGTTTCTCATGCATTTTCCAGTGATAAACATATGTATACAAGTTATATAAAATTGTCCTTTTTAACACAAATGAAATGGTAGTATTCTTTACATACAGTTTGGTACTTTGCTTTTCCGTTGGTGTTATTTTTTAAAATACCTTGGAGATCTTTCCATATCAGTACATCATGAGATTTATCATACTGTTTTATTCAGGGCTGAATTGTGATTTTTGTGAGCCCTAGGTTCTTTTGCCTTCTTTGACCCCTTTCTCCATAAATAATAGTAATAGTAACAGTAATGGTAATAGTAATAATAATAATGTTCTATTTTATGACTGTGTTGGTATAAAGATGAATATAATCAAGGTTGGATTCATTATTATTTATTATTATTATATTTATTTTTTCTGATTTTAAAAGAAATTTAAATTAGCACATTTTCATGGGTCCCTAAAAGTACTGGTGAGCCTTAGGCACTATGTCTATTGTGACTAATTGAAAGATAAATCAGCTCTGGCTGATTTTATTATTACAAAGTTTTCCATAATAAGGACATTATTTTAATCAAGTCCTTGTTGATGAACAGTTAGGTTGTTTCCAAACTTTTTGATTTTTTTTTAATAGTAAGGAGTTTAAAAACTGTAAGCTAAACAAAAAGATGCAGCCAAACATAATAAGTATTTACATACTAATTTAGAATTGTACTACCTTGTAAACTAAAATTATTATTTTATTTTATTTTCCTGCATTTTTTAGCTGGCAGTAAACCAAATAGTCACCAAGTGCTAGTGGGGCATGTGAAATAGCACTTTTTGTTTCTCTGTCATGATTTTTATTTTCTTTTTCTTTCTATATACACCATCCCCTTCTCTTTGCCTCCTCCTCCTTTGATTCAGATTAATATTACTATTCTCTTTACAGTTCTTCCTTCTTTCCTATTGGTTCTTTAAGTTTGTCCTAAAGGCTTATTTATATTTAAACACTTTGGTAGAATTCAAAGATGAGGAAATGGCCAGTATTGTTAATATTTGAAATGTGCCTGCATAGAATTTCCCTGGGCTGAATTCATAGATAAATAGCCTAACACAAAAATTAATTCATATGCTGTGAAATGTCTTATAAACGAAATGATCAAATTGTCTTATATCCTTGATTCTCACAAGTTTATTAACTGTATTATGTCTTTCTCTTTATCCCATCCTTTATGCCTATCTCTTGACAAAATCATTTCTTAGGTCTATATATTGGCTATCTTAGCATTAACATGAAACTCTTACAGCATACTTAGCTGGCTCAGTATGGCTTCTCTCAGTGAGATATTTTCCCAATTAATTTTATGTTTGTAGATCAGCGGTTAAAACTAAATGAGGCTGGGGGTGGGTAGGTAAATGGATATATAATCAACTAGGGATTGATGGTCCTGTCTAAAAGTAGATGTCATTTACTTTTAGTCAGTTTTCATCATACAAGACAAGAAAGCATAAGTTGATTTTTTTCTCAAAATAAACCATAAATTCATATATTTATGTGACATCACTTTTTAATTAGCAAGTAAAATAAATAAAAATATCAAAAAAACACTGTGCAGTCAACACTGCACACCAAATCAAATATATCTGTAAGCTGTAGAACTCATTGGTCGGCAGTATGAAACTTTTGTGTAAACTCTTCAAGGACAGGAATTTTTCACTGCCTTTGTATTTAACAAGTATGCCTGCATGTGGTTGGTGTTCAGTAAATATAGGTTAATATACAGAATGAATAAAAAGTAAGATTTCTAATTTTGAATAGTAGTAATAATGTTTCTTTTATTCATATACCACAGCTCTCTAGATAGAAAGATATAGTGCAAATTCTTTAGGTTAATCAAATTCCATTACTTGAAGGAAAAAAATTAACACTAAATAGATTTTCATATGTAGAGTCTTAGAATTCTTACATACTGTATAGAAGTAAATGTAATCCTCTAAATTTTGTTGAAGAGCAGAGGAATGTCTAGAGAGGTTCTATAAATTTTTTAGTGGACAAAAATACTGAAGGCATGACTAAGCTTAAACCTCCTGATTTTTAAAATTGGACCCTTTTGTACCACACAATGTTTTCTACTCTGTCACTAGTGCTGTCAACAAACAGTTGGATAATAAAAGGACTTACTTCCTACATCTATAAGGGGTTTAGATTTTTAAAAATTGAACCTTTTGTTAGTAAGGAAAAAAGTTTAAAATTAAAAGTAACTGTTTTTTCTTATTCTAAATGGAGTTAATATAACTACCAGATTTATGCAGCAAAGTTCGATTTTATGAGTACAATACATTAAAAATTATTTAAGCCATAATGAAATTTGTAACTGGTCTGAAAACTAGTTTTGCCATGGTTAATCATTCACAGCAGTGAATGATTCTTCCTGTTTTATCAAGTAAACCCATCTAATTTAAAGTTGAAAATGATATAGCATATCCATAATGCTCATCTCAAAGGATGACAAGAATCATTGAGCAAATATGTAAATCTGCAGCTTAAAAAAATTAGGAATTTTCCTTTAAAAATCATCATCAGATATATTTGCTATATAAATATTTGGTTGCAGTCCTAACAAGGATTCCTTATTATGCTAATAAAGATACCCAAGTAATTAATTAATTATTTATTAATCTTATAATTAGATACCCTAGTAAGGATATGCTAATCAGGCTTCCATGCTCATGATCACTACCAGCAATCAGCACAGGCATACTAAGAAGTGGAATATGGGAGATAGTCAAAGAAGTATTTCCTTCCCATGAACGCTATTGCAATTTCCAATTTTGATTTTGTAGGAAGGGTACAGTAAAATAAAACTATGATGGCAACCTAGCTGTAACCTCAGGAATGCTCCAGAGTGTGTATAAATCTGCTGAGTGGGTCCTAAAGGTGGGGGAGGAGGAGATTAGCCTGTGCCTAAAACTTCTAAACGGAACCAGGTGGTACATCCACCCACCTTGGCATATCAAATAAATGATCACAAGCCACAAGCTCATGATGTAGCTCAGATATTTATCCAGCATCACTCTCCTGCTTATGCACTCTACTTATTCATTTACTTCTTGGCATACTTCTTGGTTTGGTTTTACTTATGTTTCTTTTGAAGGCATTTACCCTACACTTGGCCTGCATCCTGGCTTAGTGCACTGCAGCTTCAAGAAAAACCTCTGAAAAATTATAGAATATGTATAGAACTATTAATTAAAATTTTCATATATCTTATTGTGTCTGTGCGAGAAAACTTCACTAAATTAGGTAAAGGCAGTTAAGGGAAGTAGAAACTAGGAATTCCATTATTTAATATCTGCACTGTTCCTATGTTTTTTAAACAAACAACTCTGTTCGGTGTGCATCACTGGAGGATGCTAATAAATATAGCAGTTCTAAAAACATACACTGAACATCTTGTCATGTGAAAACTACATATTCTCTCACAACAGAAGAAATAATGATGAAAAGCCAATTCTGTACTTTAAAGTCAAGACAAATACAGCAGAGGGAAAAGGAAGGAAAACAAGTATCCAAGAATGATGTCAATCTTTGATGATGCTTTAATTATTATCTTGCTTATCACCAGGGGAAAAATACTTTCCATTCCTGGATATATCAGACCTTATTGATGAGAACTTTTAAAATAGATTTTATGCTTTAGTGTGATTCATTCATTCATTCATCCTTTGAATTTATCAAACCTGTATGAGCACTGCATGAACATCTTCAGTACCTCCTCTTTGGAAGATGCTTCACACTCACACTTCCATGGTCACTGGGCAGTCTGACCCCACTTTTGATCCACATCTGGCAAGTTCTAGGTGGGCACCTGACCCAAGGTAGGCCATTCATAATTCATTACAATGAATTTGGAACTGGCACTAAGATTGGTCTCATACCTGGGAATGTTTATTGAATGGTTAAAATGTAAAATCTCAGCCAAGCTTTCTGCGATGTGAGCTAGGGTGTAGCCAAAGCTGATACGAATATTGAAAAAAAAGTGACATGATAGGAACAAACAAGATGAGGAGTGGATAGTGACTGTAAGTTTGTTTGCTTTTGTAGGTTTGTTTGCTTTTGTTCATTTTGTTGTTTTATTGTTTTTATTTTGAAACCTTAGCTTAACTTGAAGCTGCATTTACTCTCACATTCTTGTATGCATCTCATTTAAACAATTTATCTTTCAATGTAAAACTCTTAAGAGCAGAGAATTTTAGAAACACAAAAATCTCACTCATACAATACTGTCCCGTTTTGTTAAACGTATTTTGTGAGGGCAATATTTTTGTGTAAAATTATCTAAAACTCTGATTTGTCAATACATAATACAACTCAAACCCTCAAATTAGATAGTTCTGTAACACATCCTATCTAATATATTTCTAAATAATTTTAAACTGTGCAAAAAAATCGATTCATATATTTAAGAGCAACTTTCTTTGAACTTTAAACAGATGTATTTCAGAAAAATATTTAATTAGATCTAAAGGACAGATTTTTCAGTAAAAAAACAATAATTAATTGCATTAAGAATTTCATGTATGAGGTTAATATGATTGCTTTTTGAAAACCAATATTACAGGGTGGTGAATAGGTCTTACCTGTAACTGGGAATTGGTAACTAGGAACCAGAACTGAGGACAGGGAGACTTAAATACTCTGTATTCTAGGGAGAGCTGAGGACAAATGAAGACTAGACACTTCTTTGGGTTTATTTAGAGGACATTATCACTCCTGTCCTACTGTGGACTCAAAGATGTCCTTAAGGAGAAAGGTAGAAAAAGAGGATAGTTGAAGGCAAGGAGCAGAAAAAAAAAAAAAAAACATTTCAAGTTTCTAACCCACTAAGTTTAAATTCAGTAAAATGGTTTGCTTTAACTGGAGAGTTTTCATTATCATTTTTGGACTGCCTTCTATGAAAGCAAGATTCTCAGCAGTGTAATGCTACATACCTACATGTTAGGCTTCCATGTAAGAATGACTTACGTGCAGAATTCCTCTTTGAAAAATGGAAGTTGTATAGACTGTAGCTTTGAAGCTTCTGCCTCACATAGCTTAGAAACATAAAAAGTACATCATTAGGCAATGGGGCAGTAGTCACATCTAAAATATTTAATTATTATTAGCATTTTTAAAACTTTTAGCTATAAACTATAATATGCAGTGTTAAAGTGCAACACACAAATCTATATCATATGATCTGAAACTATCAATTACATAAATCAATTTATGGCTTAGCATTATTAGAATTATGTGATCTAATAGAACAAAAAACTATTATCCTATATCTCCAAGGTGGTTTAATAAACTCTCAGTATAAGTTGTTCCAGGAGTAATCCTCATAAAAAATTCTCCGAAGCAATTATTTTATTGGATTTATGTAATGCAGACAAATCAAAAGATAATAGTTCAAAGTCTCCTTTGATTATTACAACGTTTAACATTATATTTCACTGGAACCTGTTAAGAAATGATGTGTTCAGGGTTTTATTTTTCAAGTGCTAAGAAAATTAAGAATATTTATAGAAAAACTTTAAGGTCACTACAGAGGTTACTGATTTTATTTATAATTTCCAAGCTTTCAGGTCAGAACAGTAACTTCCAATGTGAATTTTTCAGCATTCTAGGATTTTTCTGCTTAATTGGAGTGCCCCAAAGTTTCAAGCAGTTTTCTTTTAAAAAATCAATTTTAATTCATTTAAATTAAATTAAAATTATTTTTACTGAACTGTTCATGCTGTTTTTACTGCTTAAATAACTTTATTTAAAAAGTGAAAAACAGTTACCAGAAACATATTAGTGTACATTTTATAAATTAAGCATGTGTATAAGTATCAACAGTAGAACAGTTGTTCTCTTAGAGAATGAGGCCCATGGCATAAGCATCACTTGGGGATGTGTTAGAAGTGAAAATTCTCAGGTACCAGTCTAAGCTATTGAGTCAGAAACTTTGGGCTGGACCCAGGAATCTGAGATTTTCCAAGCCCACTATGTGATCTGGAAGCACACTGTGTTTTAAGAACCACTACAGGAGGGTATTGCTACTAGGAAAAGATTAAAACAGATTAACAATTGGTTGTTTTCTGTAAGTTGAATCTTCCGATTGTAAAACTAGTTTCAGTCTTGGCTACACATTAGAACTGGGGAACTTTAAGAAATTCTCATGCCAGGGCCACAACTAAAACCAAGTAAGTGAGATTCTCTGGGGTTTGGGACTCAGGCATATTTTGTAAAGCACCCCAGGTTATTATAATGTGCAGTCAAATTTGAGAACCACTACATTTTGGAGTAAGCTCTTGTAAGAGTAGTGCCCTGCGAGAGCTATAAAGATATTTCCTAAATATTAATGCCACCTTTTGAGGGTGCTTAAATGCTGAGATATCACAGGTACCCTCTGCCTTGGGCATTCTGCATCCTTCAAACCATCTGGAATGGCCAAAGTTAATGCATCCCTAGATTTTTCTCCACCTCCCAGAATTTACTGGAAGAAAAAAAAAAAAAAACAGAAATTGAAGATCACAGCTATAAAAGAAAGATAACACACTATGACCTAGACAAACCAGAATTAATAGAGAAGGTAGTTCAATAATTTAAAATAAACATAATAAATATCCTCAGAAAATAGAGAATGTTGGTAGCATGAAGGAGGAACAAGAAATTATAAAGAAGAATCAAGCAGAAATACTAAGTATTAAAAAAAAGAACTCTTGCCTCATTCTCTCTTTCCCATCACTGCCTATATTCCTCTGGAAAGTTATAATGAATCAGTTTTAGTTCTACCTTATTTAGAAGTTGCCTTCCTCCCTCCCTCCCCCCTCCCTCTCTCCTTCCCTCCCTTCCTTCCCTCTTTCTATTTCCAATTTTGATGTTTGCTTTGTAGACACTAATAGATTTAATTAAATTAATTATTCACCATTACTTCTTATATATCTGTCCAATGTAATGCACAAAAAAGAAAAGACAATATCTAATAGGCAGTATCTCTGCCCTTTAATCCTAGATGGCAATAGCAACCCCTCCCTCTGTATTGACAATAAAGAATGTCTTTGGAGATTGTCAGATGTCCCATGGGGGACAAAATCACCCCCAGTTGAGAACCACTGGTAAACAATATTCTGGCTTCTCTCACCATAGAATGATTTTGCCTGTTGCTAAATACCACATGATTGGAATTAGATGGTATGCAGTTTGGTCTATCTTATCTAATCAACCCATCACTGTCCTTGAGTGTAGATCTATTTGTGCTGTTAGAGTGGATGTTTTAACCATAGTTCCGAGATTGATCTCTATTGTTGTGTTTGGCTGAATTTTGTTTTTTTTATAAATGCAGCTTTCCATTGTATGAATATACTACAACTTATTTAACCCATTCTCTCATTGATGGGCATTTGGTTTCTAAATTTGACTATTATGAATAAAGCTGTGACCATTTTTGTACATGTCATTCTGTGGATATGCATTCGTTTCTGTTGATGTTCTGTTGATGTTGCTGTTCATTAAATCTAAGAACTTCTATTATGAAAAGACACCACTGAGAGAGTGAAAAGTCACTCTGAGAGGAGATATTTCAATACATATTTTCATCAAGGAACTCATATCTAAATATATAGAGAGAGCTCCTATAGATCTATAAGGAAAAGACAATCAAACTGGAAAAATGAGTAAAAAACTTGAACAAGTTCTTCACAAAAGAGAATATGCAATAAATGTATGAAAGGGAGCTCAATCCAATAGCCATAAAAGATATGTAAGTTAAAACAGTAATTGGATAACCCTACACAGCTACCAAAATGGCTAAACTTAGAGACTGACATTACAAAGTATTGGGAAAAATATAAAAAAAAACCTGGATCTTTCACATTGCTTACTCTATGAGACATTCTCACTATGAAATATACAAAATGCTCTGACATATGTTTGGGTTGTTCTTAATATTTTGTCATTAGAAACAATACAGTAATATTCTTGTGCTTTCGTCTTTGCACTTCATGTGAGAATTGGTTCTAGATTTCTAGAAGAATCTGTTTCACTGTGACTTGTAGGACTTTTTAATATATCATGGATATTAACTCTGCGGTACGCAGGCCTCTCACTGTTGTGGCCTCTCCCGTTGTGGAGCACAGGCTCCGGACACGCAGGCTCAGTGGCCATGGCTCACGGGCCCAGCCTCAACGCGGCGTGTGGGATCCTCCTGGACCGGGGCACGAACCCATGTCCCCTCCATTGGCAGGTGGACTCTCAACCACTGCGCCACCAGGGAAGCCCCTATGGATATTAACTCTTTAATGTTATATATGTTGAAAATATTTTTCTTCTTATATCACTTCTTTTAACTTTGTTTTTAAGCTCTGGTAATATATAGAACTTTAAAATTTTACTGTCATATCTATCACATTTCTTTTATGACATGTTCATATCTTGGTTAGAAAAGTGTTTTATCTCAGGAATATTCAAAAATATTTTTCTAATACTATATTTTACATAAAATTCTTATTTGTTAAATCATTTATAGTTTATTTTTCATTATGATATATGGCTGGAATCATCCTCATATTATTATTATTATTATTTTTTTTTTTTTCGGTATGCGGGCCTCTCACTGTTGTGGCCTGTACCGTTGCGGAGCACAGGCTCCGGAAGCGCAGGCTCAGCGGCCATGGCTCACGGGTCCAGCTGCTCCGCGGCATGTGGGATCTTCCCGGACCAGGGCACGAACCCGTGTCCCCTGCATCGGCAGGCGGACTCTCAACCACTGCGCCACCAGGGAAGCCCCATCCTCATATTATTTATTCCCTGTTGAAACAAAATTTTCTCTTTTCCATATACTAATTCCCCATATATGTATGTGTCCTTTTCTTAACTCCTCAGTTACTTTTTTCATCCGTTTGTCCATTATTGCATAATATCACATTTATTTTTATTTTCTTCCTTTTCAAAAATTTCCTGGCTATTCTTGAGCATTTGCTCATCCAGATAAGCTGTTGAATAAATTTGTTTTTCTCCCCCTAACCCCATAAAAACCCTCTGAGAATTTGATTGAGTTTGGCATTTACTCTGAGTCATTTTATATTTTTATGATATGGAATCTTCTCATCTAAAAGTACAGTATGTATTTCCCTTAACTTTTATATTTGTAACAAAGATTTACAGTTATTTTCAGAGATCTTACACATTTCTTGTTTGGTTTATTCCTATGTCTTTTATAGTTTTTGCTGCTATTATGGATTTCAATTATTTTCTTTCAAAACAATTTTTTGATAGTTTATGAAAAAAACATTAATTTCAGTATATTGATATTGGGCCTGCCACTAGTTACTAAGCTCCCCTAGAATATCTAATAGCATTTTTTTCTTAGTGTAATTTTATTTTTCCAATTTAGTATTATATTTTTGGAAATAATGAAATTTGCCTCATTTTAAAAAAGTTTTCTTATTTATTTCAGTTGAAATATTGCTTCAATCATGAATGCCAGTGCAATGCCAAACTCTGGAATTCTCCTGATGTTAATGGATGTCATTGCTTCTGTCTTTTCCTTTTCTTTTCTTTTTTTCACTTAAATGGTATTGGTTCTAGTGTACTACATATAAGTACACAGAGTTTTGCATTTGTTTTCTGGGTATGGGTTTATCATGATACGTAAGTTTCCTTCAAGTGCAAAATTACTAAATGCTAAATCTTAACTAGTATGGTCAGTTCTTTCTGCCATTCCATTCAGTGCATACATTCTCTGAAATTAGCTTTATGAGGGAAGATAGGAATCTCTCTATTCAGATGAATTCAGTTCCTGTTTGCCTCTCATTGTGGAAGACTTTTCTAAGATAAATTTTTGTTCTGGTGTTTAACCGTATGTATTTTTCAATGACCAGGGCCCCTAAATGCAAAGCAAATATTTACTAAGCTATAATTTGCTGTACATACTGAGATATAGTATTGACAAGGTTTACAAACACAAAGAAACATATTATGTTGTTATGAGCATTTTAAGGGGGTCTTCAGGGGTAATTTCAAATATTAAAAAACAGATTTTACCTTAGAGACTGAGTTCAGAACCTAATCCTCTTGTAAAATGCAAAGCCACTGCACCTTTGTAAATCAAATGAGTCTATGATTTTCTTTTTTTTTTGCTATGTTTGTTAGCATTAGGTGTCAGAGTTCAAATAGATTTCTAAAATAGATTGGAGAGCAATTATTTTTTATTTATGTTCTTAAATATTTTAAATAACTTGGAATAAGTAAAGGTAGATCATTTGTTAACTTTTCCATTTATTTTATATAATTTGGTTTATTTACCTTTTCTACGGTTTTCAATCAGCTCTGGTAGTTTATGTTACTATATATTTCTTATATAACTATTTCTAAATTTAACATCCTAATACAATTTTATTCCCATATATTTTTTAATCTTATTCGTATCTGTCATTATGTCCCTGTTATAATTGATAGTGTTTACTTTTCATTTCTCTTTGATTTTTTTCTTTGCTTACTAAGAGTTTGTCTATTTTGTTGGTCATTTCAGAATTCCAGCTCTTAGTCTTATTAACCGTGCTTTTAAAAAAATGTGGTAAAAATACTTAACTTGAGATTTTTCATTTTAACAAATTTTAAGCATACAATACACTGTTGTTGACTATAGGTACAGTGTTGTGCACAGCTCTCTAACATTTATTCATCTCGCTTAACTGAAACTTTGTACCTATTGATTAATTACTCCCTATTTCCTACTCCTCTCAGCTCCTGGTAACCATCATTCCAATCTTTGATTTTATGCATTTGACCATTTTAGGTACCTCATGTAAGTAGAATCATGAAATATTTATCTATGTCTGGCTTATTTCACTTAGCATAATTTCCTCAAAGTTCATCAATGTCATCACAAATTGCAGAATTTCCTTCTTCTTTTATATTTTAAAGTTGAGTAGTATCCCATTGTGTGTATAATACCACATTTTCTTTACCCATTCATCTGTCCATGGACATTTAGTTTGTTTCCATACCTTACCTGTTGTGAATAGTGCTGTAATGAATATGGGGGTGCTATTATCTCTTTGATATCAATTCTTTTGGACATATATACAGATGTGGGGGTGCTAGATCATATGGTAGCTCTATTCTTTAATTTTTAGGAACTTCATACTGTTTTCCATAGTGACTGCACCACTTTGCATTCCCACCAACAGTGTACAAGGGTTCCCATTGTTCCATATGCTCACCAGCACTTGTCTTTTTTTTTTTTTTTGATAATAGCTATCCTGACAGATGTAAGGTGATATCTCACTGTGATTTTGACTTGCATTTCCCTGATGATTTCTCATATATCTGTTGGCCATTTGTATGCTATCTTCTTTGGAGAAATGTCTATTCAAGTCTTTAGCCCATTTTTAAATTGAATTATTAGTTTTGTGGTTATTGAGTTATAGGGGTTCCTTATATATTTGGGAGGTTAACCCCTCTCAGATAAATGATTTGAAAATATTTTCTCCCAATCAGTAGGTACCTTTTCACTCCCTTGATTGTTTGCTTTGCAATGCAGAGATTTTTATGTTTGATGTAGTCAAAGTCCCAAAGTCATTTTTTTGCAGAATTAGAAAAAAACAATTCTACAATTCATATGGAACCACAAAAGACTATGAATAACCAAATTGATCCTGAGAAATAGCAAGGCTGTAGGTATCCTAGTTCCTGATTTCAAAATATATTATCAAGCTACAGTAATCAAAACAGTATGGTACTGGCATTAAAAACAGATTTATAGACCAATAGAACAGAATAGAGAATCAAGAAGTAAATCCATGGTCACTTGATCTTTGACAGGAGCACCAAGAATACACAAGGAGGGAAGGGTAGTCTCGTCAACAAATGGTTTGGGGAAAAATGGGTATTCGCATGTAAAAGAATGAAATTGGACCCTTATTTTACATGATATGCAAAAATCAACTCAAAATGGATTAAATATTTAAAACCTGAAAATGTAACACTTCTTGAAGAAAATGTAGGGGAAAAGCTTCATGACATTGATCTTGGCAATGATTTTATGGTATGACATCAAAAGGACAGGCAACAAAAATGAAAATAAACAAGTAGACTACACATTAACTTTTTTGAGGCGTTTTACTTTTAAAATCCACCTTAATATCATCCACCTAAATTCATCCAATGTATTTTATTGCTTTTTATCTACCTTCTTAAGGGCATAATTCATTTATTTTCAACATCTCTTTCTAATTAAATGAGTTACTGTGCACATTTTTTACTACATTGAGCTTTGGCTGAATCCTATAGGTATTCCATATAAAGTTTTCATCAATATTAATTTCAAGCAGATTTTTTAAAATTTAGTTTTTTCTTTTAGGAAAATTTATTTAGAGGATTGATTTTTTTAAATTCTCTGTTTTATATTAATTTTAAAAATATGTTTTATTATATACATTGAAATAAGGGAATGTTGACTTTATAGTTATTACTTGGAAATTTTATTGAGATTTTTTTGTGGCAAAAGACATAACTGATTTTATAAATAATATTTTTCAATTTTAAAAGAATATATATTCAGGGTATGATATAGAATTCTAGGGATATTAAGGATGATACTTAAATTTCTTGTATCATTTGTCTCCTCAGCCTATTGAATTCTGAGGTAAATAAGTTATTGTCTCCTAACATGAATTCTTTTTGGATGGAGGGAGGAAGGGTGACAAACAGTCATTGTTTCTAATACTTTTGCTTTGTATATTTTGCTGCTATATTAAAAGAATTTATGTTTGTAAATGTTTATAATATTGTAGCTTTTCCCATTTTGAAAGCTTCACATTTGTTCCATTACTGCAAAATAAAATTTTTTTCTTGAGTACTGTGTCATCTAATATAAAACTGCCATCTTACAATATTTTTTGTTTACATTTATCTGTTATATTTTTGCCTATGTATTTATTTATTTGCTCATTTTTTGTTTTTCTAGTATAAATTACATTTACATAGGTTTATTGATACTTTCCTCTTTTTCTTTAATAATATATAAAAGTTTAAAAATCTTATTTACACTTATTTTAATAATCTTTTATTTGTATTATTTATCCTAGTTGATTTTACATTTCATGTTTATTAAGCTTTCTTATGGGTTCTTGTCTTTTATTAATTTTGCTAAAATAAAACATCTTTTCATTTTTCCCTTTCATGATTTGAATGTTTTTGTGTCAAATTTGTATTTTCCTTGTGGTGTCCTTAATTTTTAGAAAACATAAATAGCTATAGATTTTGAGAAGTGTGATGCATTTCTGATCTCCCATCCTTTGTGTATAATCTGTTTTTCTATATCTAAAAATTTTTAAGATCAATTTCACGTTATATGTGTTCTGAAATGTTACTGTATGGTACAATGGTGGGATTTTTGTGTATGTCATTGTCACATACACAATTTATTGTGTAATTTATTAAAAAGGTAGTTATTACGATTATTCTCACTTTTATAGTCTTCCCAGGATCTCAAAACTTCATATATGAATGTTGAAAATTTCTCTTATTATCCCACTGTAGCCGTGAAACAATGATTTCAGTCTGAGCTTTCATGTGCAAGAAGTTCTAGATGACAGGGTCTACAGGGGAAGAAGAGGAGAGTTGTGAAAATGAATACCTTACTCATGCCCTCAAAAACCCGTCAGTTTATTTTGGGAGATAGGCACGTAACTGACCTATTCAAATCCAAACGTATCAGTGATGAATAGTGATGAGCTGGATTTCTAGTCAGGAAAGAAAATAAGGACAGAAGGAAGAACATGAGCAAAAGAATAAGGGAAGGTGTGAAAGTGACTGGCATATTCACATACCAAACAATGATGGAGTGAATGCAAAGCCAAAAAGGCATGGAACTGAGTGGCAAGGGGTACAACTAGAAATAATAATAGATACGTGAATGAGAGGATTGGGAGTATGGGCTTTATCCGGTCTGCAGTTAAAATAATTTAAAGATTTTGTTCAAGGAACTAATATGAAAAGGTTTATGTTAACGAATGATAATTCAGGAAGTGAGTAAAAGATGATTTAGAGAGAGCTGAGGTTAGAAAGTGTTGAGCAAGTGGTACTAGAAGAGAAAATGGAAGCAGGGAGTTTATTTAAACACAGTTTTGGTACCCATTTATCAAAAACCGTAAACAAGTTGAACGTGGGTATTGTTAGAGATGGAGTGGTCAGAGCAGTCTCTTAGATTTCAAGTATGAGTGATTGGTGGATGCTGAAGTCATTACCTGAGTTTTAAACAAAGTGGAAAGACAGGTTTCATTGTATATAAAATTTGTTTGCGGAAGCAGTGGAATTTAGCAGTTAGATAGACTTGAATTATAATCACTGTACTTACCTTTACTGTTTTTTTTTTTTTTGACATTGTGCATGTTACTTAACCTGATTGTTAGTTTTGTTCATGGTAAAACATGTAGAGTAATTCCTCTCAAGGGGTTTTTATGGAGATTAAAACAGCTAACATATGTGAAATGGATTACTATTTCTATCATAATATTATTATTACTATTATTACTGTTACTATTTTTGTTAATAATATACTTGAATTTTCTATTGGAGAACTATATAGATGTTCAGAATTTGGTAGGTGAATTAAAATGAACTTTGCACTCAGGAGAAAGTTTAATATTGGAGAAATAACTTTTGTAGTTGCTATCATGGAAGGGACTGTAGAAAGACCATAACAGGAACAAAGATATTGTTCATCTCTGGGGAAGGGAGCAGATGAAAAACTAATGCTAAACCAGCCAGGTAAATAATAGTGATAAGAAGGAAAATCAAAATAGTACTGGCAGTTAAGCTAAAAGAAGAGAGAATGTCCAATAAAACAGATATGACAAAGAAAACAAGGTAGGTGAAAAATAAAGTCTATTTGATCATCCAGAGGTCAATTTCATAGACTTTCTCTGGAGTGCTAGAGGAAAAGAAATAGCAGTGCAGTGGATTCAAGACACTGGAAGGCATAAGCATGAAAAAAGTGGGTAGAGATTGCTCTTGAGAGTCTATATCAGAAGAGGAGGAAGAATGGAAACTGAAAAACACGAATTATTTCCTCCATTTTCTGAGTGGAAAGGACTGACCATGTTTGAAGGCCAAGGTGAGGGTGACAGTCAAGAGGCAGGTTAGGGATTCAAGGAGAGTAGTAAAGGTATAGTAAAAACCTGAGGAGAATGAGAAAGGAAGTCAATAAGAAAGTGTTGATTTACCTCATTCATATAAATGATTATGTAGTTATACGCTCAAGCCAAGAAAGAAAAAGGTTTGTAACCGATAATTTGAATAAAATCTTAACACATGGTTTTGCATCTTATATTTCCTGTAGTTCCTACTAGTGTGTCCTGTTATAAGATGTATACATCTTTCTGAGGCTCTCATAATTGTGAACAAAAACCATAGAATACTCTTGGATTTTTAGATTTTGTTTTAGCTGCTGCTTTCTTATCATTTCTTATGCCTCACCCATCCTATATCTGACTATCCATGTTTCAAAAGCATGCACATTTCACAAAGGTTATATTTTTATTTTCTGCTACAGGCACATATTCTGTAGAATATGTTATAATTCAAATGCAACCTTTGGGAAAAAAGGAATCAGTAACTCCTGTAGGTCACAGAAACATGTTAGAGAACAGTCAATGTAATTATCTGTTTTCTGCTGCTCAATACTGACAGAGTGGGCTAAATAACAATTGCTGTCCTTGAGAACATTGGTTTTGTCAAATGCAACATCTAAAAAAGAAAAAACATAGACAAAAATCAGTGTTTTCCTTGGTTTGTTTATTCAGCGGCCAATAGTTACGATACAGGATTAATTTTATTTTTGTGGTTCTTTTACCAAGTACAATAAAAATCCCAGTGAATAAACATAGATAATAGATATTCATTAAGTACAGTGATGTTTGTGGAAGCTTCACTTAATTCTAGATAAGCAAAATTATTGTACCATATAGTATTAGGAGAGATCTAAACTGTGATTGTATTGTTGGACATTTTTATTATGATTTTGTCCTCGCTGGTCCGTACTGCAAACAGCAGAGCTAATTTGGATGGTATAAAACTACATTTACCAATATTGAGCTATAATGATGTAACAATTTTCGATTCAGTGGTCCTGTCATATTGGGTCAATAGCCAGCAATTGCCATTAGTGAGAATTGAAGCACCTACACAAAGTGCCAGGTCAGTAAGAGAAACAAATCAAAGGAAGATGAAGTGATCCATAATGAGCAGGGAAAAATCAGTAAGATAAAAAAAGAGCCTATCTCTTAAAATGAATAAAGAAACTGGCTGATGTTTGAACTGCATTTATGCCATGTAAGTAGTCACTCTGAGCAGTAAAGCTTAGCACAAAAATACTTCTTGCTTGCTGTAATTCTCCCTGATTGTGATCCTATTCTAAAACTGTATATAGTGATTGTACCTGGTAATACATTGAGAAAATGTATGTCTTATTAAAAAATCATGTTTAAAGAAGCAAACTTAAAATAAGGTCTACACTATGCAAAACCCTCTCTCTATATAATAGTAAGCCACACACCTGATTGTCATCCTAGACATATCACTCCTAGTAGCTTAATTCAGATTGACTAAAGAGCAGCATGTGAATAGTGTGTAGGTTGGCCTTGAGGCTAACTTAATTCAATGTTCTGTCTTGAAGCATGTAGAAAACTTCTCAGGAAAACATCAAAGAGGAATTCATGAGTCCTTGAAAAGCTAAACTATTTCATGGATCCTAGGAGGATAAATGGGAACTTTGACAAGAATGGAGAATGTGGTACTTCAAAGGTGTAAGTACAATTGCTTTGCTACTCTGTTCAGCTTCTCCTGTTAAGAAAACTGCCTCAGCTTCTGATTAACAGTAAGCTTTTCTAGTAAATCCATTGCTTTAACTGGAGAATACACCAAAGCAAGGGAATTCAGGATTTTACGGGGGCATTCAGTACATCACTTCAGTGCTCGAATACACTATTGCTTTATGTCTCCCATGGATGAGACAAAATCAGGAGGATATTCAGTGCCTCTAAAATCAAAAGGCAAGGGGCATCTTTTCTAATCATGGAGCTTCTGGGAAGAATAACGAAAGAGTGGGTTTTCATCTTCCTCTACTACCCAGATGACTTTATTAACTCAAGTCTTTGGATTCCAAGTCAAGAGCTCTGTGGTAACCAGCCTTAAAAATTGCCCCTGATGCCTCCTGATATCCAACCCCTTTCTGTTAAATGACTAGGGTTAGGTTATTTGATGAATCAGATATGGCAGAAGCAATGGGATATCACTTCTGAGCTTAAGTTATAAGACAGCTTCCGATTTGGATTCTCTCTCTCTCTCTCTCTCTCTCTCCCTCCCTCTCCCCCCCTGCCCCCGCTTCCCTCCCTCCCTCTCTCTCTCTCTCTTTCTCTCCCCTTTTCTGTCTCTATCTTATCGCCTGATTTGGGGGAAGACTTATGGAGAGTCCCTCATGGTGAGGAACTGAAACCTTTTACTAATATACTAATAACCATGTGAGTGAGCTTGGAAAGAGATTCTCCAGGCCCCATGAATCCATAGAGATGCAGACCAGCCAGCCAACAGCTTGACTGCAACCTCGAGAGAGACTCTGAGCCAAAAACACATGGCTAAGGATTCCTGACCCTCAGAAACTATGACATAATAAGTTTTTTGTCTTAAGCCACTAAATTTTGCAGCAATAGATAGTGTAGGCTCTTTCCGTCTACACTAGGACACACCTTTTCATTTGTGAAATGATTTTTTTAAAAAATAAGTGATGTCAAAAATTCTTTCACTTTATGAATGTCACTGATTGAGTGGAGCCACACCCTTTCAGTAACCATGATCCAGGAGATTTAAAAGAAAAGGTTCTCTTCTTGTTTTCAGAGTTTTAGTTGTCTTATTTATTTAGTTCATGGTGTCTGGCACACATGGCAGGCACTAAAGTTAGGGAATATCTCTATAAAAATTGTAAAGGTCTACATTCTGCAATTATGCATATTTATTATCATTCTTCGAGTAATTCTTCTTGCACTAGTCTATATGTATAAGTTGAAGATAATAATAGTACTGGATTGTTGGAGAGATAAAATGAGTAAATATATGTAAATTACTTCAGTGTCTGAAATTTTTATAATTACTATACATGTTCCCCTTCCTGTGTTATCTCCTTCTCTTCATCCTGACAAATAGGGATATTATTAAAGAGACCTCAACCTGTAACTGTGATCCTCACTTCTAATCCAGAGTATATTGGCCAAGAATGTGTTCCCCTGAATGCCTATCATGATCTTGCTTCTTAAGATATTCAGCTGAACACGCAAGATTTTGGGCCTGTCCTTTGGCCAAGATCAATTTATTAGAAAATATTCAAATTTAAATATAGCCTACCTATTAACTAAGATCATTTAAAAAGCATTTTAACCACAAAAAGGAAATGTCAATAATTGTCAGTCCTTTTATGAGAAAAGGAAGCACTGGTTGATTTAAGGTGTACAGTGTCGATTAACCCAAAAGAGTGATAGAAAAGAAACATTAGCAAACTAGATTTGAATGCAGACTCTGCCATGTAAGAAAGAAGTCCAGAATATACCTTCAGTACACATTTTGGCTTAATATATATCCTTTTTTAAAAAAATAGATTTTTCTTATTGTAAAAATTACTTTAACAGTACTTTAACATTACAATAATTTAATCAGAAAGAATTAAGGAAGTAAAGTTATAAAGGAACTAAAAAGTCATACAAATCCCTATATTGAACTTGGAAATAATCTTCCTAGTGCTTGGTCTGTACATATGTTATATTTCATCCAATCTAAGGTACCATCAATTGTAGGATGCTCCATTATGTTATGATCCATTAAGAAAGAAAAAGATATACACTGCCAATTAAAACTATGATAAAATGCTTGCCTATGACATATTGTGTTTATTTTTATGTATTGAAAGGGCTTATTTAGACATTTTAGCAAGTACTTTAATCATATATCACACTTGTACATGCAGAAAAAAGAAAATATGAGCAAAACAAATTGGTTAAGATACTCCTAAACTGTCTTACATGAAATTGTATCTTTTATTTTTTTTGTCTCAGAGTGGTCAATATACATGTTTTTCCACATTATATCTGTTGCAACTTCAAAAGTATAGATTATGCAGTGTTTCTTAAAACTTTTCTATTATCTTCTCTGAGATTTTCCTTTAAGCTACTGACACTCATTCTGCAAAATTTGATGCACATACACAGGCAATTGTAAATAAGTCAGTTTTGCTATCGCATCAAAAAAATAACAAGATCCATTCTAATATCAGAGATTTTAGGACAAAAAAATAATGAATCAGTTAGTGTCCAGTCAGGAAACAGAACTAATGCCAAGAAATTCAGTAGAAAGAATTTAATACAGAACTGACCAAGATGGCAGAGTAGAAGGACGTGCTGTCACTCCCCCTTCTGAGAACACCAGAATCACAGCTAGCTGCTGGACAATCATCGACAGGAAGACACTAGAACTTGCCAAAAAAGATACCCCACATCCAAAGACAAAGGAGAAGCCACAGTGAGACGGTAGGAGGGGCACATCACAGTAAAATCAAATCCCATAACTGCTGGGTGTGTGACGCACAGACTGGAGAACACTTACACCACAGAAGTCCACCCACTGGAGTGAAGGTTCTGAGCCCCACGTCAGGCTTCCAAACATGGGGGTCCAGCAATGGGAGGAGGAATTCCTAGAGAATCAGACTTTGAAGGCTAGTGGGATTTGATTGCAGGACTTTGACAGGACTGGGGGAAACAGAGACTCCACTCTTGGAAGGCACACACAAAGTAGTGTGTGCATCGGGACCCAGGGGAAGGAGCAGTGACCCCAGGGGAGACTGAACCAGACCTACCTGCTAGTGTTGGAGGGTCTCCTAGAGAGGCAGGGGGTGGCTGTGACTCACAGTGGGGACAAGGACACTGACAGCAGAAATTCTGGAAAGTACTCCTTGGCATGAGCCCTCCCAGAGTCTGCCATCAGCCCCACCAAAGAGCCCAGGTAGGCTCCAGTATTGGGTTGCCTCAGGCCAAACAGCCAACAGGAAGGGAACCCAGGCCCACCCTCTTACATAGCCTCATCCACCAGAGGGCAGACAGCAGAAACAAGAACTACGGTCCTGCAGCCTGTGGAACAAAAACCACATTCAGAGAAAGACAAGATGAAAAGGCAGAGGGCTACGTACCAGACGAAGGAACCAGATAAAAACCCCAGAAAAACAACTAAATGAAGTGAAGATAGACAACCTTCCAGAAAAAGAATTCAGAATAATGATAGTGAAGATGATCCAGGACCTCAGAAAAAGAATGGAGGCAAAATTCGAGAAGATGCAAGAAATGTTTAACAAAGACCTAGAAGAATTAAAGAACAAACAAACAGATGAAAAATACAATGACTGAAATGAAAACTAGACTAGAAGGAATCAATAGCAGAATAACTGAGGCAGAAGAACGGATAAGTGACCTGGAAGAGAGAATGGTGGAATTCACTGCTGTGGAACAGAATAAAGAGAAAAGAAAGAAAAGAAATGAAGACAGCCTAAGAGACCTATGGGACAACATTAAAAGCAACAACATTCACATTATAGGGGTCCCAGACAAGAAGGAGCATAGAGAGAGAAAGGACCAGAGAAAATCTTTGAAGAGATTATAATCGAAAACTTCCCTAACATGTGAAAGGAAATAGCCACCCAAGTCCAGGAAGTGCAGGGAGTCCCATACAGGATAAACCCAAGGAGAAACAGGCCGAGACACATAGTAATCAAATTGGCAAAAATTAAGGACAAAGAAAAATTATTGAAAGCAGCAAGGAAAAACGACAAATAACATACAAGGGAACTCCCATAAGGTTAACAGCTGATTTCTCAGCAGAAACTCTACAAGCCAGAAGGGAGTGGCATGATATACTTAAAGTGATAAAAGGGAAGAACCTACAACCAAGATTACTCTACCCAGCAAGGATCTCATTCACATTCGATGGGGAAATCAAAAGCTCTACAGACAAGCAAAAGCTAAGAGAATTCAGCACCACCAAACCAGCTCTACAACAAATGCTAAAAGAACTTCTCTAAGTGGGAAATAGAAGAGAAAAGGCCCTAAAAAAACAAACCCAAAACAATTAAGAAAATGGTCATAGGAGCATACATGTCAATAATTACCTTAAACGTGAATGGATTAAATGCTCCAACCAAAAGACACAGTCTTGCTGAATGGATACAAAAACAAGACCCATATATATTCCGTCTACAAGAGACCCACTTCAGACCTAGGGACACATACAGACTGAAAGTGAGGGGATGGAAAAAGATACTCCATGCAAATGGAAATCAAAAGAAAGCTGGAGTAGCAATGCTCATACTAGATAAAATAGACTTTAAAATAAAGAATGTTACAAGAGACAAGGACACTGCATAATGATCAAGGGATCGATCCAAGAAGAAGATATAACAATTATAAGTATATATGCACCAGATATAGGAGCACCCCAATAGATAAGGCAAGTGCTAACAGCTATAAAAGAGGGAATCGAGAGTAACACAATAATATTGGGGGACTTTAACACCTCACTTACACCAATGGACAGATCATCCAAAATGAAATAAGAAAACAGAAGCTTTAAGTGACACAGTAGACAAGATAGATTTAATTGATATTTATAGGACATTCCATCCAGAAACAGCAGATGACACTTTCTTAAGTGGGCACGGAACATTCTCCAGGATAGATCACATCTTGGGTCAAAAATCAAGCCTCAGTAAATTTAAGAAAATTGAAATCATATCAAGCTTCTTTTCTGACCACAGTGCTATGAGATTGGAAATGAATTACAGAGGAAAAAACGTAAAAAACACAAACACATGGAGGCTAAACAATATGTTACTCAATAACCAAGAGATCACTGAAGAAATCAAAGAGGAAATCAAAAAATAACTAGAAAAAAATGACAATGAAAACATGACGATCCAAAACCTATGGGATGTAGCAAAAGCAGTTCTAAGAAGGAAGTTTATAGCTATACAGGCCTACCTCAGGAAACAAGAAACATCTCAAAAAAACAATCCAACCTTACACCTAAAGGAACTAGAGAAATAAGAACAAACAAAACCCAAAGTTAGCAGAAGGAAAGAGATCATAAAGATCAGAGCAGAAATAAATGAAATAGAAACAAAGAAAACAATAGCAAAGATCAATAAAACTAAAAGCAGGTTCTTTGAGAAGATAAACAAAATTGATAAACCATTAGCCAGTCACACCAAGAAAAAGAGGGAGAGGACTCAAATCAATAAAATTAGAAATGAAAAAGGAGAAGTTACAAAAGAGACCGCAGAAATACAAACCATCCAAAGAGACTACTACAAGCAACTCTATGCCAATAAAATGGATAACCTGGAAGAAATGGACAAATTCTTAGAAAGGTATAACCTTCCAAGACTGAACCAGGAAGAAATAGAAAATATGAACAGACCAATCACAAGTAATGAAATTGAAACTGTGATTAAAAATCTTCCAACAAACAAAAGTCCAGGACAGATGGCTTCACAGGTGAATTCTATCAAATATTTAAAGAAGAGCTAACACCCATCCTTCTCAAACTCTTCCAAAAAATTGCAGAGGAAGAACACTCCCAAACTCATTCTATACCAAACTATACCAAACTCATTGGTATCCACCGTCACCCTGATACCAAAAACAGACAAAGATACTACAAAAAAGAAAATTACAGACCAATATCACTGATGAAATTAGATGCAAAAATCCTCAACAAAATACTATCAAACAGAAGCCAACAACACATTAAAAGGATCATACACCGTGATCAAGTAGGATTTATCCCAGGTATGCAACGATTCTTCAATATATGCAAATCAATCAATGTGATACACCATATTAACTAATTGAAGAAGAAAAACCATATGATCATCTCAATAGATGCAGAAAAAGCTTTTGAGAAAATTCAACACCAATTTATGATAAAAGCTCTCCAGAAAGTGGGCATAGAGGGAACCTACCTCAACATAATAGGGGCCATATGTGACAAACCCACAGCAAACTTCATTCTCAATGGTGAAAAACTGAAAGCATTTCCTCTAAAATCAGGAAGAAGACAAGGATGTCCCCGCTCCCCACTGTTATTCAAAATAGTTTTGGAAGTCCTAGCCACAGCAATCAGAGAAGAGAAAGAAATAAAAGGCATACAAATCAGAAGCGAAGAAGTAAAACTGTCACTGTTCACAGGTGACATGCTACTATACATAATCCTAAAGATGCCACCAGAAAATTACTAGAGATAAACATGAATTCAGTAAAGTTGCAGGACACAAAATTAATGCACAGAAATCTCTTCTATTCCTATAGACTAATGATGAAGAATCTGAAAAAGAAATTAAGGAAACACTCCCATTTACCACTGCAACAAAAAGAATAAAACACCTAGGAATAAACCTATCTAAGGAGACAAAAGACCTGTATGCAGAAAACTATCAGACACTGACGAAAGAAACTGAAGATGATACCAACAGATGGAGAGATATACCACGTTCTTGGATTGGAAGAATCAAGTTTGTGAAAATGACTATACTACCCAAAGCAATCTACAGATTCAATGCAATCCCTATCAAACTACCAATGGCATTTTTTACAGAACTAGAACAAAAAAATCTTAAAATTTGTATGGAGACACAAAAGACCCCAAATATCCAAAGCAGTCTTGAGGGAAAAAAACGGAGCTGGAAGAATCAGACTCCCTGACTTCAGACTATAGTACAAAGCTACAGTGATCAAGACAATATGGTACTGGCACAAAAACAGAAAAATAGATCAATGGAACAGAAAGCCCAGAGATAAAACCATGCACCTATGGTCAACTAATCTATGACAAAGTAGGCAAGGATATACAATGGAGAAAAGGCAGTCTCTTCCATAAGTGGTGCTGGGAAAACTGGACAGCTACATGTAAAAGAATGAAAGTAGAACACTCCCTAACACCACACACAAAAATAAACTCAAAATGGATTAGAGACCTAGATGTAAGACCAGACACTATAAAACTCTTAGGGAAAAACATAGGAAGAATACTCTTTGACATAAATCACAGCAAGATCTTTTTTGATCCACCTCCTAGAGTATGGAAATAAAACCAAAATAAATGGGACCTAATGAAACTTCTAAGCTTTTGCACAGCAAAGAAAACCATAAACAAGACAAAAAGACAACCCTCAGAATGGGAGAAAATATTTGCAAACGAATCAGTGGACAAAGGATTAATCTCCAAAATATATAAACAGCTCATGCAACTCAATGTTACAGAAACAAACAACTGAATCCAAAAATGGGTGGAACACCTAAATAGACATTTCTCCAAAGTAGACATACAGATGGCCTAGAAGCACATGAAAAGTGGCTCAATATCACTAATTATTAGAGAAATGCAAATCAAAACTACAATGAGGTATCACCTCACACCAGTTAGAATGGGCATCATCAGAAAATCTGCAAGCAACCAATGCCAGAGAGGATGTGGAGAAAAGGGAACCCTCTTGCTGTTGGTGGGAGTGTAACTTGATACAGCCACTATGGAGAACAGTATGGAGGTTCTTTAGGAAACTAAAAATAGAATTACCATATGATCCAGCAATCCCACTACTGGGCATATACCCAGAGAAAACCATAATTCAAAAAGACACATGCACCCCAACGTTCATGGCAGCACTATTTACAATAGCCAGGTCATGGAAGCAACCTGAATGCCCATTGAGAGACGAATGGATAAAGAAGATGTGGTATATATATATAATGGAATATTACTCAGCCATAAAATGGAACGAAATTGGGTCGTTTGTTGGGATGTGTATGGATCTAAAGACTGTCATACAGAGTGAAGTAAGTCAGAAGGAGAAAACAAATATTGTATACTAATGCATATATGTGGAACCTAGAAAAATGGTACAGATGAACTGGTTTGCAGGGCAGAAATTGAGACATAGAACAAACATATGGACAGCAAGGGGGGAATTCCGTGGGGCAGTGGTGGTGTGTGTGATGAATTGGGTGATTGGGATTGACATGTATACACTGATGTATATAAAATTGATGACTACTAAGAACCTGCTGTATAAAAAAATAAATAAAATTGAAAAATTAAAAGAAAAATGGAAAGGAAATAGGAAAGATTTCCAGAGAAGCAAAGAGTTAACTTGGAAGCCTAGGGGGAAAAAAAATGCAGAGTTTAATAGAGAACGACTTATAAAAATGTTAGCGAGCTAAAAAGCAAATAGACGTAGGTAAGACATATAAAATATTTCATAAACTCTATTCTTGGCAGTTAGTAATCTGGGCTCTTATATCTACTTTTCTGTTTGAAGAGTAGGCTAGCTTAAAGTATGATGGTTTTATTATCAAACTCTGTATTATTCATTACTTTGTTGAAATATTTGTTAATGATAATATTAGTTAATGTGGAACTTTTGTTGACCTTGTCTTTTATCACTGTGACTTGGACTCAATCACGGTTACATACGCCTGTACTCTTTGGTTAAAAGTGACCAAAACTCAAAATAGATTAATTAAAAACGAACTTATTGGCCCAAGTAAGTCAAAACTCTATTTTTATTTATTTATTTATTTTTAATGAATATTTATTGAAGTATAGTTGATTTACAATGTTGTGTTAGTTTCTGCTGTACAACAAAGCAAATAAGTTATACCTACACATATATCTGCTCTTTCTTAAATTCTTTTCCCATATAGGTCATTACAGAGTATTGAGTAGAGTTACCTGTGCTATGCAGTGCGTCCTTGATGGTTAACTAATTTTTTTGTTTGTTTGTTTGCGGTACACGGGCCTCTCACTGTTGTGGCCTCTCCTGTTGTGGAGCACAGGCTCTGGATGCGCAGGCTCAGCGGCCATGGTTCACGGGCTCAGCCGCTCTGCGGCATGTGGGATCTTCCCGGACCGGGGCACGAACCTGTGTCTCCTGCATCGGCAGGCGGACTCTCAACCACTGTGCCACCAGGGAAGCCCAACTATTTTTTTTCTTAAACATCTTTATGGGAGTGTAATTGCTTTACAATGGTGTGTTAGTTTCTGCTTTATAACAAAGTGAATCAGCTATACATATACATATATCCCCATATCTCCTCCCTCATGTGTCTCCCTCCCACCCTCCATATCCCACCACTCTAGGTGGTCATAAGCACCGAGCTGATCTCCCTGTGCTATGTGGCTGCCTGCTACTAGCTATCGGTTTCACATTTGGTAGTGTATATATGTCCATGCCAGTCTCTCACTTTGTCTCACCTTACCCTTCCCCCTCCCCATGTCCTCAGGTCCTTTCTCTACGTCTTCATCTTCATTCCTGTCCTGCCTGTAGGTTTTTCAGAACCAATTTTCTTTCTTAGATTCCATACGTATGTGTTTACATACGGTATTTGTTTTTCTCTTTCTGACTTACTTCACTTTGTATGACAGACTCTAGGTCCATCCACCTCACTACAAATAAGTCAGTTTCGTTTCTTTTTATGGCTGAGTGATATTCCATTGTATATATATGCCACATCTTCTTTTTCCATTCATCTGTTGATGGACACTTAGGTTGCTTCCATGTCCTGGCTATTGTAAATAGAGCTGCAAGGAACATTGTGGTACATGACTCTTTTTGAATTATGGTTTTCTCAGGGTATATGCCCAATAGTGGGATTGCTGGGTAGTATGGTAGTTCTATTTTTACTTTTCTAAGGAATCTCTGTACTGTTATCCATAGTGGCTGTAGCAAGTTACATTCCCACCAACAGTGCAAGAGTGTTCCCTATTCTCCACACCCTCTCCAGCATTTATGGCTTTTAGATTTTTCGATGATGGCCATTCTGAATGGTGTGAGGTGATACCTCACTGTAGTTTGATTTGCATTCCTCTAATGATTAGTGATGTTGAACATCCTTTCATGTGTTTGTGACCATCTGTATATCTTCTTTGAAGAAATGTCTATTTTGGTCTTCTGACCATTTTTGTATTCGGTTGTTTGTTTTTTTGATATTGAGCTGCATATGCTCCTTGTAAATTTTGCAGATTAATTCTTTGTCAGTTGCTTCATTTGCTAATATTTACTCCCATTCTGAGGGTTGCATTTTCATCTTGTTTATGGTTTCCTTTGCTGTGCAAAAGCTTTTAAGTGTCATTAGGTCACATTTCTTTATGTTTTTCTTTCCATTTCTCTAGGAGGTGGGTCTAAAAGGATCGTGCTGTGATTTATGTCATACAGTGTTTTCCCTATGTTTTTCACTATGAGTTTTATCGTGTCTGGCCTTATATTTTGGTCTTTAATCCATTCTGAGCTTATTTTTGTGTATGGTGTTAGGGAGTGTTCTAATTTCATTCTTTTACATGTAGCTGTCCAGTTTTCCTAGCACCACTTACTGAAGAAGCTATCTTTTCTGCATTGTATATTCTTGCCTCCTTTATCAAAAGTAAGGTGACCATATGTGCATGGGTTTATTGTGGGGCTTTCTATCCTGTTACATTGATCTATATTTCTGTTTTTGTGCCAGTACCATACTGACTTGATTACTGTAGCTTTGTAGTATAGTCTAAAGTCAGGGAGTCTGATTCCTTGAAGCTCCGTTTTTCTTTCTCAAGATTTCTTTGGCTATTCAGGGTCTTTTGTGTTTCCATACACATTGTGAAATTCTTTGTTCTAGTTGTGTGAAAAATGCCATTGGTAGTTTGATAGGGATTGCATTAAATCTGTAGATTGCTTTGGGTAGTATAGTCATTTGCTCAATATTCATTCTTGCAGTCGAAGAACATGGTATATCTCTCCATCTGTTTGTATCATGTTTAATTTCTTTCATCAGTATCTTACAGTTTTCTGCATACACGTCTTTTGTGTCCTTAGGTAAATTTATTTCTAGGTATTTTATTCTTTTTGTTGTAGTGGTAAATGGGAGTGTTTCCTTAATTTCTCTTTCATATTTTTCATCATTAGTCTATAGGAATGGAAGAGATTCCTGTGCATTAATTTTGTATCCTGCTACTTTAACCAAATTCATTGATTAGCTCTAGTATTTTTCTGGTAGCATCTTTTGGATTCTCTATGTATAGTATCATGTCATCTGCAGTGACAGTTTTACTTCTATTCCAATTTGGATTCCTTTAATTTCTTTTTCTTCTCTGATTTCTTTGGCTGAAAGTTCCAAAACTATGTTGAATAATAATTGTGAGAGTGGACAACCTTGTCTTCTTCCTGATCTCAGAGGAAATGGTTTCAGTTTATCACCACTGAGAACGATGTTGGCTGTCCGATTGTCATAGATGACCTTTTTTATGTTGAGGTAAGTTCCCTCTGTGACTACTTTCTGGAGGGTTTTTATCATAAATGGATGTTGAATTTTCTCAAAAGCTTTTTCTGCATTTATTTAGATAATTTTATGTTTTTTCTCCTTCAGCTTGTTAATATGGTTTAATCATATCGATTGATTTGCATAAATTGAAGAATTCTTGCATTCCTAAGATAAACCCCACTTGATCATGGTGTGTGATCCTCTTAATGTGCTGTTGAATTCTGTTGGCTCGTATTTTGTTGAGGATTTTTGCATCTATGTTCATCAGTGATATTGCCCTGTAGTTTTCTTTCTTTGTGACATCATTGTCTGGTTTTGGTATCAGGGCGATGGTGGCCTCATAGAATGAGTTTGGGAGTGTTCCTCCCTCTGCTATATTTTGGAAGAGTCTGAGAAGGATAGGTGTTAGTTCTTCTCTAAATGTTTGATAGAATTCGCCTGTGAAGCCACCTGGTCCTGGAATTTTTTTTGTTGGAAGATTTTTAATCACATCTTCAGTTTCAGTGCTTGTGAGTGGTCTGTTCATATTCTCTATTTCATCCTGGTTGTGTCTCAGAAGGTTGTGCATTTCTAAGAATTTGTCCATTTCTTCCAGGTTGTTCATTTTATTGGCACAGAGTTGCTTGTAGCAATCTCTTATGATCCTTTGTATTTCTGCAGTGTCAGTTGTTTCTTCTTTTTCATTTCTAATCTGTTGATTTGAGTTTTCTCCCTTTTTTGCTTGATGCATCTGGCTAATGGTTTATCAGTTTTGTTTATCTTCTCAAGAACCAGCTTTTAGTTTTATTGATCTTTGCTATTGTTTTCTTCATTTCTTTTTCATTTTTTTCTGATCTGATCTTTATGATGTCTTTCCTTCTGCTTACTTTGGGGTTTTTTTGTTTTCCTTTCTTTAATTAATTTAGGCGTAAGGGTAGGTTGTTTATTTGAGATGTTTCTTGTTTCCTGAGGTAGGATTGTATTGCTGTAAACTTCCCTCTTAGAACTGCTTTTTCTGCATCCCATAGGTTTTGGGTCATTGTGTTTTCATTGTCATTTTTTTCTAGGTATTTTTTAATTTCCTCTTTGATTTCTTCAGTGATCTCTTGGTTTTTTAGTAGTGTATTGTTTAGCCTCCATGTGTTTGTATTTTTTACAGATTTTTTCCTGTAATTGATATCTAGTCTCGTGAGTTGTCGTCAGAAAAGATACTTGATAATCATATCAGTTTTTTTAAATTTACTAAGGCTTGGTTTGTGACCCAAGATATGACCTATCCTGGAGAATGTTCCATGAACACTTGAGGAGAACATGTATTCTGTTGTTCTTGAATGGAATGTCCAATAAATATCAGTTAAGTCCATCTTGTTTAATGTATCATTTAAAGCTTGTGTTTCTGTCTTTGGATGAGCTGTCCATTGGTGAAAGTGTGGTGTTAATGTCCCCTAGTATGATTGTGTTACTGTCGTTTTCCCCTTTTTTGGCTGTTAGCATTTGCCTTTTGAATTGAGGTGCTCCTATGTTGGGTCCATAAATATTTACATTTGTTATATCTTTTGCTTGGATTGATCCCATGATCATTATGTAGTGTCCTTCTTTGTCTCTTGTAATAGACTGTATTTTAAAGTCTATTTTGTCTGTTATGAGATTTGCTACTCCAGCTTTCTTTTGATTTCCATGTGCATGGAATATCTTTTTCCATCCCCTTACTTTCAGTCTGTATGTTTCCCTAGGTCTGAAGTGGGTCTCTTGTATACAGTATATATACGGGTCTTGTTTTTGTATCTATTCAGCCAGTCTTGTCTTTTCGTTGTAGTATTTAATCCATTTACATTTAAGATACTTATCAATATGTTTGTTCCTATGACAATTTTCTTAATTGTTTGAGGTTTGTTTTTGTAGGTCTTTTCCTTCTCTTGTGTTTCCTGCCTAGAGAAGTTCCTTTAGCATTTGTTGTAAAGCTGGTTTGGTGGTGCTGAATTCTCTTAGTTTTTGCTTGTGTGTAAAGGTTTTAATTTCTCCCTCGAAGCTGAATGAGATCCTTGCTGGGCAGAGTATTCTTGGCTGTAGGTTTTTCCCATTCATCACTTTAAATATGTCCTGCCCCTCCCTTCTGGCTTGCAGAATTTCTGCTGAAAGGTCAGCTGTTACCCTTATGGGGATTCCCCTGTATGTTATTTATTCTTCTTCCCTTGCTGCTTTTAGTATTTTTTTCTTTGTATTTAATTTTTTTATAGTTTGATTAATATATGTCTTGATGTGTTTCTCCTTGGGTTTATCCTGTATGGGACTCTGCGCTTCCTGGACTTGATTGACTATTTCCTTTCCCATATTAAGGAAGTTTTCAACTATAATCTGTTCAAATATTTTCTCAGATTCATTCTTTTTCTCTTATTCTTCTGGGACCTCTATAATTCAAATGTTGGTACATTTAATGTTGTCCCAGTCATCTCTGAGACTGTCCTCAATTCTTTTCTTTCTTTCTTCTTTATCCTGCTGTGTGGTAGTTATTTCCACTATTTTATCTTGCAGGTCACTTTTCCATTCTTCTGCCTCAGTTATTGTGCTATTGATTCTGCTAGAGAATTTTTAATTTCATTTTTGGTGTTGTTCATCACTGTTTGTTTGCTCTTTAGTTCTTCTGGGTCCTTGTTAAATGTTTCTTGTGTTTTCTCAATTCTTTTACCAAGATTTTGGATTATCTTTACTATCATTACTCTGAATTCTTTTTCAGGTAGACTGCCTATTTCCTCTTCATTTTTTGGTCTGGTGAGTTTTTACCTTGCTTCTTCATCTGCTGTGTTTTTCTGTCTTCTCATTATGCTTAACCTACTGTGTTTGGGGTTTCCTTTTTGCTGGCTGCAGGTTCATATTTCCTGTTGTTTTTGGTGTCTGCCCCCAGTGGCTAAGGTTTGTTCAGTGAGTTGTGTAGGTTTCCTTGTGCAGGGGACTGGTGCCTGTGTTCTGTTGGATGAGACTGGATCTTGTCTTTCTGGTGGGCAGGGCTGTGTCCAGTGGTGTGTTTTGGGGTGTCTGTGACCTTGTTATGATTTTAGGCAGCCTTTCTGCTAATGGATGGGGTTGTGTTCCTGTCTTGCTAGTTGTTTGGAATAGGGTGTCCAGCACTGTAGCTTGCTGGTCGTTGAGTGTAGCTGGGCCTTAGCATTAAGATGGAGGTCTCTGGGAGAGCTCCCGCCGATTGATATTACATGGGTCAGGAGGTTTCTGGTGGACCAGTGTCCTGAACTCGGCTCTCTCACCTCAGAGGCACAGACCTGACACCCAGCCAGAGCACCACAACCCAGTCAGCCACATGACTCAGAAGAAAAGGGAGAAAAAAAGAAAGAAAGAAGGAAAACAAATAAATAAATTAAATAAATAAAATATAGTTATTGAACTAAAAAATAAAAAAAAATTAAAGATAAAAACAATTTTAAAGTGTTAAGAAAGGAAAAAATATCACACAAAGAAGTATACACACACACAGTCACAAAAAGAGAAAAAGGAAAAAAATATATATATATCTATATATATAAACGTAAAGGAAGAGACTAACCAAATCAATAAACAAATATATCAATGATAATAAACTAAATAGTAAAGTAAGTTAAACATAAAACCAAACAAATTAGATGCAGAAAGCAAACCCCAAGTCTATAGTTGCTCCCAAAGTCCACCTCCTCAATTTGGGGTGATTCATTGTCTCTTCAGGTATTGCAGAGATGCAGGGTACATCAAGTTGATTGTGGAGATTTAATCTGGTGCTCCTGAGGCTGCTGGGAGAGATTTCCCTTTCTCTTCTTTGTTCGCACAGCTCCTGGGGTTCAGCTTTGGGTTTGGCCCCGCCTCTGCATGTAGGTCACCTGAGAGCGTTTCTGCTTTGCTCAGACAGGACGGTGTTAAAGGAGCACCTGATTAGTGGGCTTTGGCTCACTGAGCCTTGGGGGAGGGAGGGATACGGATGCAGGGCGAGCCTGCGGCGGCAGAGGCTGGCGTGACGTTGCACCAGCCTGAGGCACGCTATGTGTTCTCCTGGGGAAGTTGTCCCTGGATCACGGGACCCTCGCAGTGGTGGACTGCACAGGCTCCCGGGAATGGAGGTGTGGATAGTGACCTGTGCTCGCACACAGGCTTCTTGGTGGCTGTAGCAGCAGCCTTAATGTCTCATGCCTGTCTCTGGTGTTCATGCTGATAGCCGTGGATTGCGCCCGTTTCTGGAGTTCGTTTAGGTGGTGCTCTGAATCCCCTTTCCTCACGCACCCTGAAACAATGGTCTCTTGCCTCTTAGGCAGCTCCAGACTTTTTCTTGGACTACCTCCCGGCTAGCTGTGGCGCACTAACCCCCTTCAGGCTGTGTTCACCCAGTCCTCTCCCTGGGGTCTGATCTCCGAAGCCTGAGCCTTAGCTCCCAACCCCCATGTGCCCCGGCGGGTGAGCAGAGGAGCCTCTCGGGCTGGTGAGCGCTGGTCAGCACCGATCCTCTGTGCGGGAATCTCTCCGCTTTGCCCTCCGCACTCCTGTTGCTGTGCTCTTCTCCGCAGCTTCGTAGCTTCCCCACCCCACCCCCCATCTCTGCCTGTTTAGGGGCTTCCTAGTGTGTGGAAAGTTTTCCTCCTTCACAGCTCCCTCCCACTGGTCCAGGTCCCGTCCCTATTCTTTTGTCTCTGTTTTTTCTTTTTTCTTTTGCCCTACCCAGGTACATGGGGAGTTTCTTGCCTTTTGGGAAGTCTGAGGTCTTCTGCCAGCATTCAGTAGGTGTTCTGTAGGAGTTGTTCCACATGCAGATGTATTTCTGATGTATTTGTTGGAAGGAAGGTGATCTCCATGTGTTACTCCTCCACCATGTTGAAGGTCTCTCTCCAAAAGTCTATTTTTAGATATAATTCATCACTGGTTGCATCTAGGTACTTAAAATGTTAGTGGAATACTCTCTAAATTTATCTCACACTTATACAATACCTGAGATGAGAGCTATTTGGAATCAATTTAGACACCTCATTATTGATTTTTATACAGTACTCATTTTTATACAGTACTTATACAGTACTTTTTTAATGCCTAAGTTTGCAAGGAAAAACCTTGACTTGCTGCTACTTTCACTTGAACTGGAAACGTGTTCTTCATAGAAAGGATAGAAAGGTACACACTCTCTTCTATGCAATTGACAGAAATGTATTTTCTTAAGTTTGGAGACAACTGAATTGAGTATGTAATCAATAGTAAGAAAAATGACTTCAGAGCGGCTATTCCATAACCGAGGCATATTTTGGTTTTTGGTACCTGTCTTCCAATAATTTACTGCTTTGTATCCAGCAATTGACATGTAGTTTGGAACATGCACTTTGATCTTTTACTATTATATATTTGTGTGTGCTTTACTGGAGAATACATACATACACAGATATACCCTTTTTTACAAATCAGGAAGTATTACTAAAATGAGCTGCACATATTTTCTAGACTAATTTTCTTGTTGCCATCGTTTTTTGCTACACTATCTATGCACTCCTTTGATGGTATGATTTCCTCTGGAAATCCCTGTGGAGACCATTTCAGGAATTCTTTTATATCCTATCTCTGTGCAGAGGAAGAAAGACCTTCTATTAAATTAGGCATTTGTGTGTGTATCATTTTAATTTTCTTTCTCTCTTTTGTAAAGTGGTGTCCGTTCTACCCCCTGCCTAACCTATTAACTCCTGCTTGGTTTTGGTTTAAGCCACAGCACAGAATACGTGCACTAGAAACTTATTAGGGAGAATGACCTCAAACTTAGTACTGCTCAGTGTCTCAAAATCTTTGTGGAAATAAATAATATTTACAAAGGATTTTCTGAAAATCAAGTAGTCCATCCATTTTTCTTGCTCAGAGATTCTTAACTTTGGATAAGGGAAGATCTAAGAGCACCTTAAAATTGCACATAAATTCTATGCATATGAATTTTAATGGGCTGTCTGTTATTTTCACCAGGTATTCAAAATGGTCTATAACTAAGAATTGGTTAAGAATCATCTCAGTTTATATTTTCAAAGCTATATTTGGATTAATACAAAAGACCGGAAGGCTACAGCCTACATACCTAGACTTCAGTTTTCCAGAACTACTGCATATGATTAATTATCCCTAAGTCAACTGTTAAAATTATATATATATATTTTAAAAACAATAACAGAAACATACCACTTTGTCTAGTGAAGGTATTTATCTTTAGTGTCCATGTAAGCAATGAATGTTCTTCTTTGAGAAACTGGCCTATCTTCATATTTTGGAATCTATGCCTCAAAGAACCAGTTGTGTTTCCTCTGGCTTTACTATTATAGTGTACTGCCAAATTAGAGGCTCAGTGTTAGCTACTGTACTCCAGGGCATGCATTTTTGTAACTCTTGAATTTATTCTGTTGTCTCTACCCTTATTTACCTTTGCCACAAATTCTTTACTTTTTTGATAAGCATTTTGTTGTAGTACGTATTTTTATAAGTTGCCCTAAATCATTTCCAAAAGCACTGAGTGTACAAGTACAGATGAATAAATAAATAATAATAGTGACTGAGGCAGCACATAAATCTTTTTGTTTATTTCATGTATTTTTTTCACATGGTCCACAGTTTTAAATTGCTTTCAGAAATGGCTTCTTTAATAACATACTTTTGGGGGGAAACGGGGGAGTGCGATGAATTTTGGGAGATTGGGATTGACATATATATGCTACTATATATAAAATAGATAACTAATGAGAACCTACTGTATAGCACAGGGAACTCTACTCAGTGCTCTGTGGTGACCTAAATGGGAAGGAAATCCAAAAAAGAGGGCATATATGTATATGTATAGCTGATTCACTTTGATGTACTGCAGAAACTAACACAACATTGTAAAACAACTGTACTCCAAAAAAATTAATTAAAAAAACACATACTTTTGTAGTTTTTGTTGTAAATATTTATTATTAAAGTTTAAAACCTACTAATGTATCCTTAATAAAGTAAGAAGAGCTAAGGGGCCAACAATGAAAAATGAATCCAAAGTATTTTAACCTGAATGGTAAAGGAGGGAAGCTCTTTTTTCTGGTTTAAAGTATAAAAACATATTTTAGGCATCATTGCTTTAGGTAGATGTACTATTTTGCAGTCACTTGTTCAAAAGATCTAACAAAATTGAGTATATTTTCAGAAAATGTCTACTCTGTCTTCTTCTTATAAACATAAGACATACATACATACACAGATATACCCTTTTTTACAAATCAGGGAGTATTACTAAAATGAACTGCACATATTTTCTGCTTTGGGATGTATTTTAGTGCACACTAGTGTACTTTTGTGTGTGTGTATGTGTGTGTGTGTATGTGTGTGTGTGCTTTGGGATGTATTTTAGTGCACACTAGTGTACTTTTGTGTGTGTGTCTGTGTATGTGTGTGTGTGTGTGTGTGTGTGTATAACTAAGCTTTGTCTTTTAGTGAAATTGAAGTTATTTATATAGTCCCTGTTTTGCTTTCTTTTAGTTTTAAACTTGCATTTGTAAAAAGTTAGCAATACGTATTGCTTCTTTGTTGCTGTTTGTCAAAAATGGGTTGCTGACTACTGTATTATTGTATTGTGGTAGGGTGTACTGATGAATGGAAAACGAGTAAAAAAGGGAATTGATTTTTATTCTTATGTCCTGAGTAGGACTTCCCAGTCTACAATGCCATCTATAAAATTATCATTTGAACGTACATTTAGTGGATAAGGTAAAAGACCAGGCCTAAGACACAGCATATCTAATAAGCAAACCCTAAAGATCAGCTGTAAACCATTTCTTCCCAGCTACATATTAATTGTGCTATAATGGAAACACTGAGGGTTAGCTTAGAGAAAAGAATGGGAAATCCTATTCCCATTATATAAAACTTTACCAGTGACAGGTTAGGTAAAATTTTTAAAGCAGCATAAAATGCATGTGTTTTAACCTCAACAAAAGGTACTATAACTCTCCTTTTTGAGTAGTCTGTATGCCCAAGCATATGCCATGTCCTCAGATAAGCTGAAGAGGTTTCCCTCATCATATATCTTATCCCAGTGTAGGCCTAGGCTAAGTTCTGTGCCTGGTACATGGTAAATGCTGAGTAAATACTTATAATATTGAATATTTGACACTGTTAGGAAAAAGAAAGGCCATGCACAGTGAGCGTGTGACTCAGAAACAGCTGTCTGGGAGGAAAAATGAAGTGCCCAGGTTGCCAAAAACCAAGTCTGCTGGAATAAAAGGAAATGTCTGTGTGGTAGCTCCTAGTCAAAGAGCTGATATGCATTGCTCCCTTTCACAGCATGGCTGATTTAGCACTGTGCTACAAGATGTGGTCATTGCTCTACTCAGCTTTTCCTAGAAACATCAGAGCTTGGCTGACCCTTATAGAAGGAAAAGGAAATGTGAACATCACTTCCTTCACAAGTTTGCAGTGAACTGCTAAAGTATAAAGACTTCACTCTTAATACACAAAGAGAAAAATTTGCGATAGTTTTTTTAAGGACTGCTAACATAGCCCGAGGGACAGACTTTACAAGTAGTCATCAAGTAGGCAGGAAAAAGTGGAACAAGGACACTTAAGACTGAAGACTTCAGTTAGTTTGAGAGTGAATATTTGAAGGAGGAGCTACTAGGAGCTACATTCTTTCTACCTTAGGAGAAACTAGGTGTTATTGTGTAAAGTAGTCTCTAAAATAAAATAAGAACTATAGAAGTATACATTTAGGGATATGGAATCAAATCAAAGAAGGTAAAGTATGCTTCTAGGTTCTTCTACTAACCCTCTTTGAGAGTGTTTGGCAATTAATCCCTTTGATTAATTTCTTCATGTCTCTGAATTACTACTTTACCTGTCAGGATTTAGCCTGAGAAGTAGAATCACTATGAGTGATGTAGAATAGAGATTTATTATAGAGGCTTTCACTTCACACAGTTGTTCCTGGTGCAGAAGTCTGTACAAGGCTGTTGCCTCTGCATCTTGTACCAGGTCTCAAGTCTCAAAAGGTCAGGTTAGTCCAGCAGTCTGAGAGAAAAGCTGAATGTGTAGTAGGGAAGAACTGAGAAATTTGGAACCTAAGAGGACAAACTGCAGCCCATGAGCCCAAATGGAGACCCAGATCTGTCTTTTATTGCTTCCAAATCTATAGTGCACGTAACCTGTAAGATAAGCTGGTGCCATTTGCCATAGAACTGAATACAAATCTTAAAGTTCATGGTTAGCCTGAAGTTCTTCAATAATAGCATTTTATCAGCTTACTTCCACCCTCCCCACACACACTCTTCAACTCTCTACAGAGCATTAAAAAATGCCCTAAAAGGTTTTTTAAAAGGCTACTAAATCTTCATCTGAAATTGATCCACAATTATCTACAAGAAGCAGAATCCTTTCTGAGGGTACTTTCAGACTAAATTGGTTTCCCAAGAGGATGATTCTCAATACAATGAAATGGAATCTTTCTCTTGCATTTTTAGGATCTATGTGCAGCAGTGGTAACATTAAAAAAAAAGGGTCACTGGTCATATGAAAAAGATGACTCTCCCCATCCCTGCTCCTTCAGAATTCGTACTATATTTTCTAGCTATTTCTACAAAGGCCATGTCTACCAGATTAATCTCTGACAAATGAAGACCATCCATTCATAGTCATCTGGAAGACCTGTGTTGCACTACTATGCTGTTCAGGAATTTAGTGCCAGCTAACACAATGACTGGTTGACCAATGTAGTTTTGATGTGTACAATAGTAATACGGTTTTTATTCTCCCTCTAAGGAGGAATGTTGGAGTCTGGCTCTTTAAAAATAACCAGGTTAGAATGAAGCAGCCATATGGTTGATTACAATGATGCTTTTCATTTTAGTTCAGTTTTGATTAAGTTAGAATCTGATACTGTAAGTGCTCCCATATAACAACAGAACAAAGTTTAGGCATTTCAGTCTTAGCATTTCATGTTTGTATATAAATGTTGAAATTCTAAAGATAATATGAAGGATCAAGCATTATATACATTTAAAATTCTTGATATTTAAAAAGTTTTTCATATTTACATAATTCCTTACTGTAGTACTTAAGTTTTTCATATTTATATAATGCCTGACTATACTATTTACTCCAAAATGATTTGAAGTTTAGTGAGAAATTGAGGAAAAGAAATTAACATGTAAATATTATTCCTTAAGAAAGGAAGTTATAAGACAGTTTATCTAATGCAGGTGAAACTGGAATTAAGCAATATATATCTAGATGTTCACATTTTTAGGTTCAGTTCACATTAATAAGGATATTAAATAAAGAGATTCTTTGGTCACATAAAAGCTGATTTTCACTCTCCTTTCTCGCTAAGAACCAATGTTGTCTTTCGTAGTAATTTATTGTCTTTTCTTTGGTAATGTCTTCTCATAATATAAGAGATGTAGAAATCAAAAAGAAGGGGGAATCAAAGGAATATGAGATCTATGTACATTGCTGCAATGATTTTTAATTTCTTCAAATGTTTTTGTATGAAGCTTGCAAAAAACATTTTTCTAAATCGTGAATGCCAGAATAAAGTGCATCAACTTGCTACAGTTGTTTTAGATAGAAAAAGTTGTTATCATTAATTTTAAAGTTTGTATTGAAAAGTTGACTTTTGAAAGCCATTGAATTATGTGCAAATCTTGAAATATAAATGTTATACTATTTTTGTGAGTGTCATAATATCACAATATTATGCCCATAGGTCTATCACATAGTATCAGGTGTTGATGTTGAATTACTTACTATATAATTTCATTTTTAGATATTGAACATAATTTAATTTTCTAATTAGTATTTTTTTTAAAGGAGTATAATCTTTTATTTTTATTATTATGTTTTTTTACATCTTTATTGGAGTATAATTGCTTTACAATGGTGTGTTAGTTTCTGCTTTATAACGAAGTGAATCAGTTATATATATACATATGTTCCCATATCTCTTCCTTCTTGCGTCTCCCTCCCTCCCACCGTCCCTATCCCACCCCTCCAGGTGGTCACAAAGCACCGAGCTGATCTCCCTGTGCCATGCGGCTGCTTCCCACTAGCTATCTACCTTACGTTTGGTAGTGTATATATGTCCATGCTTCTCTCTCACTTTGTGACAGCTTACCCTTCCCCCTCCCCATATCCTCAAGTCCATTCTCTAGTAGGTCAGTGTCTTTATTCCTGTCTTACCCCTAGGTTCTTCATGACATTTTTTTCCCTTAAATTCCATATATATGTGTTAACATATGGTAGATCTGTAAAAAATACAGACACATGGAGGCTAAATAATACACTTCTTAATAATGAAGTGATCACTGAAGAAATCAAAGAGGAAATAAAAACATACCTAGAAACAAATGACAATGGAGACACGACGACCCAGAACCTATGGGATGCAGCAAAAGCAGTTCTAAGAGGGAAGTTTATAGCAATACAAGCCTACCTTAAGAAACAGGAAACATCTCAAATAAACAACCTAACCTTGCACCTAAAGCAATTAGAGAAAGAAGAACAAAAAACCCCCCAAAGTTAGCAGAAAGAAAGAAATCATAAAAATCAGATCAGAAATAAATGAAAAAGAAATGAAGGAAATGATAGCAAAGATTAATAAAACTAAAAGCTGGTTTTTTGAGAAGATAAACAAAATTGATAAACCATTAGCCAGACTCATCAAGAAAAAAAGGGAGAAGACTCTAATTAGTATTTTTATATGAAGCAGAAAAAAATATGAGGGGATTAAGAAAAATTTGAAGAGTTTTCAGTTACATTTAGAAAAATTTTCCCTGAAAGCTTTTCAGTAACTTTGGTACTCCAGGTATCAGGTTTGTCAGTTATGTTTGACTCTGGAGGTTTATTTGAGGAGCCTGTAGAGAATGGTAACCTTGACCCTCCCTGGGAAGCCCTAGTCTGTCAGGCAACCAGTTAGCCTTAGCCTGTAAGTCAGTCAATCAACTAGTCAGTCAACCAGTTAATTTACATTTACTTGTTACAAGGTAGAACATTTTGGAACCTAAAAGAGAGCAGAAACCATTCTGGGATACTGCAGAATCTTAGGCAAAACAGTAGGCTATACTGTACACAGCACTAGGTCCAAAACTTAGTTCAGCAGGCAATCCATTTTATGATTTTTATCAAGTCTAGTTTTTGATCCATGGACTGTTTAATTAGCGTGTTGGCCTAAATAGCTCCTGTACCTTATAATTCTAGAATTCTATGATTTTTTCTTTATTTGTATCAATCCATAGAATAGTAATTCCCAACAATTTCCCACAGCTTTCCAGTGTACTATGAGCTCTTTTCATTGCAACAACTCAAACTGATATTGAATATCATTTCATTTTGTTAAGTCAACTTTACAAACTGTTTTTAGTGATGTCCATCAAGTAGATCATTAAGTCGAATGGTTGGTGGTATAGAATTGGGAACAACTTGCTACAAATAAAAAGTAACATAGGATAATATTAATCCAGTGCTAAAGAAAGGTAATTTCCTTAAGAGGGTGGGTATTAGCCCTGTCATATTAAGATAGTAAACAATTATTAGAACAGCAGCACGATGCTATGCGTGAAAATGTGCATGGTAGAATAACTGTGAATGGTTTTCTAAATAGATACTATGACAACTTGTTATACTTTAGTAGTGATTACTTTATAATTATAATTGCCTTTCAAAAAATGTTGTATTGGGTCTTTTAAACTTTACCAAATAATTCAGGCATTCGTAGGGGTTTTTACAAATATAAGAATTTTAAGATTTACTATAGAAAGTTGGATAATGGAGCTGATACATAGTAAATACACCTCAAATTAGATGGAACTCTCTGAATCCAGTCTTAAAATTAAAAAAAACGTATCTAGAGACAGACCACTTTAAGTCCTCTCTGGCTTAGTGCAGGATGCTTTTCTGAATTAACTGTAAATAGGAATTGTATAAAAAGGAAGGCATGTTTCTACATTTTGTTATGGTACTTAACTTTGAGGAATGTATACTCCAAGTTGCTATGGTGAATAAATATTCAACTTGCAGTCATATTCAAATTTTGAGATTATTTTCTTGATAATTAAATATTTTCCTAACTTAAAAAATTCTTAAAACCAGAACTATTGTTTTTAAAAACATGTGAAGTTAATAATAAGTATGAAAAAATACCTTGGCTCAGAAATGGAAACATGAAAAGCGTGGATCAAATTGCATAGCACCTCTTTGTTAGTTTGACATGAGGCCAGAAGCAAGAGTTTATACTAAACGTTGTTTTTAAAATGCACCCTTTACTGTTATTTGATATTTTCCCCAAGCAAACTAAGATGTGAAATTTAATAATCCATTATGACAATTTTATAAAAATGGACTGCCATGCTTAATTGATGACGAGCCGCTTCATCTGCCACCTCCAGACATTCGCTGTAAGTTATTGATACAGGGTTCACAGCCTCTATCCATCAGATCTTTGACTGCGTCTGTGTCATTAACCTTTGGGTTGATCTGAGAGTGGCATCACCCAACTAACTGGCTGTCATGTCAGCTTGGCAGCTGGGCTTCACATGTTCTCCTTCACTTTGTCTCCCAAGAGCATCTGAACAGATAGGGACAAAGCGATGTAGCCAATTAATTACCTTGTGATTTCTAGATTGTCCAGCTTTTCTCCTGAGATAATGTCACGAGGAAATAAAATCTAAAATATATGAGTACTTGATGCACTAGAAATATGAGTCAAAAGTCTTTGTGCCGTAGAGACCCAGGTTCTGATTTCAGCTCCAAATCTATGTGACTTTTTGTAAGTTACTTAACTTCTCTGGGCCTCATTGGAAATTATTTAGAGGCAGAGACAGTGAATTTTCCTCCAGGATTTATTCTCCTTGTATTAGTTTATAGATAAGTCCTACCTGTTGGGGACAGATCTATCTTTTGGAAGTGTTAAGGACAAAAGGGTATAAAATAAATAAATGAATATGTTGCTAGTTTCCCCTCCCTCAGAGTCTTGGAAGAAGCACATGGGCTCTGAAAGTTATACCACCCTAACTTCACAGTAAATCTGCCTTGACCAATTCTGCCACATACACATAGGTTTTAGTAGGGCTTCTGCTCTCCTAGCTAGAGACATTTCTTAACCTGCCTTATTCTTGAGTGAGATCATCTGACTCAGCTCTGGCTCACAGGAGAACACAAATGTTACATGCAACTTTCAGATTCTGTTCTTAAAATAACCCACTTATACCACCCCTCCCCCCCCCTTTTTTTCTTTTTCCACTGGCTGGAGAAAGCAGTACCAGAGCAATAGTTGGGCTTGGGAAATGGCACCATCTTGGACTCAAGAGATGGAAGCTCTACCTTGAATCTGGCAGAACCCTCTTGGGATAACACATTCTGGATCACCCTATATATCTAAGTATTCTTTAAAAAAGAAATAAACCTGTATCTTTTTTTTTAAGTCAACGTATATTCGGGTCTCTTTGCTAAAGTAGCTTAGTTTAAATCCTAATAAATATAAACACCTACATTCTGGTATTTTTATGAGGGTTAAATTATATAAGCCATGTAAAATGCTTGCATGTGGTACTGTGCAAACACTCTCTTTGCAGATGGAATTTTTAAATTATCTAGTTTTGTTTGGACAGACAAGTAATCCTAAAATCTATAGAGAAGTTAAACCTCAGTGTTAATGGTTTTAAAAATCTCTATTTCTTTATCTTAGTAATAAATGTTTCACTGGTTTAGCATTTACAGGGCAAAGGTACTGCCCAGTATCATCCCATACCATCTTCATATTTATTATCCTTTATGGATATTTTGATGAGTTTATAATGTATATAATAAAGTTTATAGGACAGGTAGTAGGTGCTCAACACATGTTAAAATAGTCTACTTCTTCCCTTTCATCACATTCTACATTAGATATAAAATATAATGGCTTTCAAGCTCACAAATATTCACCCATTAGCCTTCGTATTCATTTGAGGAACTGCACCTTCTCCCCACATTCTAACTATGATAAAAGGGAACTGTTGGGATCTTGCCTCTTTCTTCATAGCCCTTAATGGACTTGTGAATATTTCCCTAGGATTTCTAAAATATTGGTAAGAGAGAGACACTCTTTCCTGTGGTTCTGCTATTTTAGAAATGTGAAAATTAAAGCTTTCTGTAGTTTTGTCTGCTGTCACACAGCAATAGTTGTGGTAATAATTGATTTACTTGTTCTAAATGGGCAAGACAAGTTTCACTCTAGCTTTTCTTGTAATTCGAGTCCATGAAACAAAATATTTCTCCTTGATTAAGGTGAATTAAGGTGGGTTTCTTTCACTTGCTGTGAAAATAATCCCTGAATAATGAGGAGCCTCTTTGCTTCAGTGCAGTGTCTCCCATGGGCTGTTGCTGGAACAAAGATCACTATGCCTGAATTCTCTGCCAGATTAAGTCGGCAAGTGCCCTGCCTTATACAAAAAGAGTTGTTCTCTAGGACACAATCCTACCCTCAAGGGGTTTACCATAGAGCAGAAATGATATGAACAAAATAAGTAGCTAAATAACAATACAAGCTTTAAGTAACTGTGAAAAGCAATAATAAAAAGAGATATGACAGTGTAGTGCAGTGTTATCACGAATATAATTTCCTGTGGAACTTGAGGTTCAGGGCGATAAGCAAAGCAAAGCATATCATAAATCATTAAGAGAATATTTGTTTAAAACTTCTGTGGGATAGTACCTGCAGGCTATGCCTTCCCTTTTTCTGCAGCCTGAATAAGGTAAATAGAATTAGGTCAGCAGCCATGTAACAGAGCAGGACCCTATGGGGTCTTCCCAGGACAGGCCCTTCCGCCATATCCTCTGCTTTAGCTCCTCTCTGTTACCTAGATAACAGTATTTCCTGAGTTGTTTTACAGATGTGAAAATCCCCCACCAAATGGAAGATGTTAACTACTTGATGACCAGGTGCACATAGCCCCAGGCCTCCTGGAGCCTAAGGACTGATAACGTTAACCCCCGTGACACAGATGGCCCTGCAATAAACCTTTCTTTGCTCCAAACAAGGATGTTTTGGTTTGTTTGGCCTCACTGTGTGTCAGGCACATGAACTTGTGCTAACAGCAAAACCAAAAAATCTGAAAAGATATGAAGCCTCTAAAGGTTTTTCTCCCCCACTCCCCACCACCCTTATCACTCCTCCCCTCCCTGAGTATACTGCCTTCTTTAGCTCTCCCTTAAGAGCTAAGCTCTCTCCTTTTCCTTGCAGAAAAGGCTGCGCAAGTCTACGCACTGGCCCAGCAGGATGTAGCACTATGTGCATCCCCAGAAGCATAAAGGTTCTAGAGTTTATTGAATTAACTGTGCTGCATAATATTCAGTGAAATATAATTAAGCCTCACATTTTCTGTAACTCCTTGGTTGTAGTTTTTGTTTATCATTCCAGGCCTTACTGGGAGTGCTGGGGAAATTCTCCTGAACCACAATACATTTGTCTGGGTATTTGTTTGCATACCTGCTCAAAGCCTTTCCACAAGTTCTGAATATTTTTCCTATATGTCAGCTACTCACCGAGTTTCCCTCATGGGTCACATCTGTAACACCCACTTCTTTTATTCTCTTATAAATGAACTGGTCATCCAAACCACGTTATCGACTGACTTAGAATGTTTATCACCATGATCACGTTGATTAATTTGCTAACCTCAGGGATTAAGCTGTCTTGACTATTAACAGTGGTTTGAAAAAGCAAGAATTTGCCACTTCCTTTGGTTGATACTATGTAGACTGCTTGCCATATGGCCTGGGCACACATGACCTAGTTAAGAGAGGCAGAGCTACATGTTGGCAAAAGAATCGGAGGCCTTGGAGCAGGAACTGTATACTTAGACTGACATGGGTTTAAGCTAGGCCCTACCACTTAGTAGCTGTATCACCCTAATCAAGTTACTTACTATCTTTAATTTCTTTAAGTTTCACCAGTTGTAAGACTAGCAAACACAACTTACAGACTTGTGGAACTTTAGAATGACAACATTCATAAAATATTTACCAGGTCTATAGTGAGCACTCAGTAGTAACCATTAGTTGTGATTGAGATGACAGTGAATATGAATAAGCAACAAGTAAATGTATAAATATGATTCTGTGATACTTTTTATATTGTAAAATTAATTTAGCAAATTAAAGGAACCATTTGGGGGCTTAGTTTGAAAGCTTAGTATTCCTCTAAAGAAAAAAAAATGAGGACAAGATTCATCCTTAGATAATTTTAAACTAAAGTTATTGTAAAATTTAATCCAATAAACAATTACTGGGTTTGGAATAAAGTCATTCTAAAATTTAATCCAGTAAACAGTTATTGGGTGTTGTCTGTGCCAGGAAATATGCAAGCATCAGTAATACAAAATTAAGTATAGTTTAGTGATATAAGCATACTGATTGAGCATGTACATGAGATAACCTGAATGTAAAAGTGAAACAGATAATTGTTCAGACATGAAATAAGTGTGTGATATTTTCTAGTCTGCATAACTGTTTATTTCATTTATACCTTCATATTTTACTAGTTGTGGTTTTTCAACATATAATTGAACTTCTACAGTAGGAGAGGAGAAGCATTTTAATTTCCATCAAGATTTAGTATATGTATTTTTCACTGCAACATCCATGCTCTTACTATTAAACTAGGATAAATAATGTGTAGAATTTATTGTTTGATCATGATTGCTTACCTATGCAAAATAAAAATTGGAAGAAATTTACTTGTGTATAGATAATTAATCTTGCTCAATTGTCTAAAAATAACATCTATATGGATAACTGATTATGGTACTTTCGTTCCTCACTTATTTTCTCATCCTATAAATTTTTATCTTCAACTATTCAGTTATTGGGAGATAACATTTTGTGATTTTAAAAAGGCAGCTAATTTTATGTAAATGTTTTGGTTCTTGATATGTAAAGATGTACAAATACAAAATAAAAGGTTTGATTCTCCCTGTGAAAAATAAGGGAAGAGATGTTCTACCCTCCCTTTTCTTAGATATTTGCTTTAGAAAATTTATAATTGTAAATACTTTCTCAGTTTCTTTGAAATGTATGTAAACCTTTTTAAAGTTAAATAAGTCTTTTGTCAGTTTTACAATTCTGGAATATCTTTCTGTAGGACCTAGGAACCATACCTTTGAAATATAATCATCAAGGAAGGTAGCACCCATATTTCCCAGTTTCTGTGAGAGCCCAACCATGACCAAGTTGCAAAACTACCACCTGTCATAGAGGTAAGAATTTAATTTGCCTTTGGGTAAATCCAGTTAACGAATATAATGGATCATCTCAGGTGAATTTAGAATGAACTGTGTGTGACAATGGTGCTGTCAAGTCCTCTTACTTGAACAATAGTTATTGTTTACCTTGGGAGCATGTATGGAATGGGTTGTGTCTGCTTGGCTGTATAAAAGGGTGAGATTTCTTTCTGCCTTTGAAATCTCTTAGTGAGTTACCTGTAAGGCTCATCATGTTCTGGCTTAATACTCATTCAAAAATAAAATTATTTTCTCTCACTTCTGCCTTCGTGAAGCCATTTTTCTGGCTCAGCAGATTTTTTAAAAATTATATTTTCCCAACAAAGGTGAACACAAATATTCACTCATTAAACCATTCATAGTTTTTTTTTTTCATTCATAGTTTTTAAAATGTTATTTAAGCACTGCTCAACAACTATTTGAAAATAAATAAAAATCTGTATACATGCACATATGTATTAAGTTAAATCATTTAATAATGTTTTGCAAGTGAAAAACAGTAGAATATCAGCAGTTTCATGTGTTATAACCTAAATTATATGCATTTAGAGAAATGTGTGGAAGAATCTACAGCTAACTGTTAATATCAGCTAATTAGTTGGGGAGAGATTATTACATTTTCTTTTATGTATCTGTCCTCATATTTTTTGACTTTTGCAATAAGTTTGTATTATTGTTTTTCTTGGTTTACAAAGTAAATTGATTTTTAAAAAGATGCTAATTGCACTTGCAACATAAGCGTCATTAATCAAGGCAGGGACGATTTCCCTTTTACATTTTCTTTTAATGTCCAGCTCCTAATGTAGTGCTACATAAATATTTGTGAAAGGAAAAAAAATGAAAAAAAAATGTGTAAATGAATGAATGACCATAGCCAGAGAGATTTTTGAGGGAATAGTGAAGACTTAAATAAGCTATACTGAAATCGTTGACTGGTGTTTGGGGGTAAAAAACAAAAAAAACCAGAGGCCGTATATAAATAAATAAATACCTTTTTGGAAAAGTTTGGCCAATAATAGACTCGGTAAAGTGACTTACATTGTTCAAAAGAGAACCTTTTGTAGTTGTGAGTTCTCAGAGCATATTTGCATGCTTATTAACATCATTGTTGGTGGCAAAGAGGTTGAAGATAGAGAAGGAGACAGGATAACTAAAAGCTAGAGATCACTGAGAAAGCAGGAGGAGGTACTGGTCTTAATTTGGTTCATACAGAGTTCTTCCATTATTCCAAAAAAGAAGAAAAGGTCGCAGAGGCAGGTCTATTTGTGCATCTGTTGGAAGATTGGGAGGATCTTGGCTGATGATGACTTTTCTGTCTCTGCGAGGCCTGGAAATGAGATATGATGCATCTGTTTTTCATGTTGCAATTGCTCTTTCTGAGTCCAATATCTGTACAAACAGAAGTAGTACCTTACATGCTTTCAAAGCTACAAGTTTTAGTGGTCATTTGCATGCCCAGCTACTAATTCTGAAGAATGGTCGTTGTGCCTGAATGCCTAGGACAGATGGTTTTTCATCTTTGGTTACATATTGCCAAATAAACTCTCCCCCTATGGACAACCCTGGAGTTGATCACAGATCATCAGCCCATTTTCTCCTTTCCTCTTGGTGAGTTCCCATTTGGGGTCCTTGGTTCCTTTCTTCAGTCAGGACCACCAAAGGACTTGAAAAGAAGGGAATGAATTCTGGATCCCTTTTCTTCCAGAGACTCTGTATTAATTGGGGTTCAGTCAGGAAACCAGAAGTAACTCCAGGTATTTCAAACAACAAATGGCTTAATAGAGGGGATTAAAAAATATTAGAAGGTCTGGGGTAGAAAAGATTAGGGAAGCCACTCTACCATTGAGGAAATCAGGAAATTATCAAATTATAGGAAACCACTGCCATTGATTTCACTGCCCACTGTACTGAAGCAGGTGAATCTTTGGAGGACACTGGGAAGTTGCTGGAAAACCCTTGATGCTGAAGCCTTAGTAATTGCCAGCCACAGCCATGAGAATAATAATTGCTTTTACTTTTTGCTTTTCTTCCAGATTTACACTAGCTCCTCTCATTGGCAGAATCGAATCTAGGGCCATAATGACAGTAATTCTTGAAAATGCAGTTCCCAGGCTTCCAGCTCCTATGATAAAATGAGAACATAGAAGGGGAAAAATAAGCTGAGTGGCCCACACAATTCCACACAATCCAGCACATTCCTCAGCCAAATTACCTACATCCTTTCCCAGGGAACAGTTCCCACTTGACCTACAGTAAGAGGTGCTGAATATGTGTTCTTGCTAATTTGAGTGAGACCCTAGTAGAAACTTATGCCAAAAATTGATAACCTTAGAAAGTTGAAGCTAGTCAAGCGTTAAAGGGCTGGGTTGATTTGCCTCTAACTGCCATTATCACAACTCTCTTAGCAGTAGCCCCAAGGGCATAGCAAATTAGCGTAGGAGTCATTCGTAGGGCTGCCAAGCAGAAACTCAGTAATATTTCTATGCTTCCTCTAACTCCCACCAAGTTGTTTGAAAACCGAAATGGGGAAAAGGAAGTACCACTTTCAAAGGATCACTAAACAGTTGCATTCAGAATAAGTTATACTTCTCAATCTATGAAGGTAACTCTGTTGCATGTAATAATTTAATAAAGACAATTTATAAGAAAGTTTAAGATAAAAAAATTTATAGATGAGATTGCTTTGAAGATTAACTTAAAGCAACCTTGTGAACTAACATTGGTAAAGAAAGTAGAAATTTAAGAAAATATGAGCAGGATGCAAAGACTAAAATTACAGTATATTCACTTAAGTTATTATACTGAGTAGTCCACAAGGAACCATTACAGTTAAAATTAGTAATAAAATTTGGAAATGAGAATATCATAATAAAATCAGAGTTTTATGGAACCATGATCAACCCCTTCAGTTTTATGAAATGTCAAGAATTTTTTATTTCTGGATTTAAATCTGAATGTCTTAGATAGCCTGCTACTTACTTCTTCCACAAGAATATTGGCAAGCGTATCAAACAACTATCTTGCTTTGTAGAAACCTCATTTTATTTCTGTTTAGGAAAAAGTCCAGATTCTGGGAGGAAGATAGTGGTCATAACAGGACCATTAGATGCTTAAATTGAGGTTGATGGAAAAAGAAATGGAAGACTTAAAACATATTCTTCAGTTTTAGGAGAAACTGAAATTTGAGGCCATGCTTGGCAATGCTTGAATTTCAGTCTTAGTTAAATACACAGTTTAAGACCTCTGAAATACAACACATACAGCTTTTAAAACATGGGAATGGCAAAATAAAAGTCCCTTATTTCTCACTTCTTTTATTCTCACAGTTGAATAAATTTTCCTTTTTTTTTTTGTCCTCTGCAGTCTAAGAAATGTGAAAATCTGGTTTTTAATAAAGCATCATTTATTAAACACTGAGGATTTAAAAAGTACCTTCTCAAAACACTGAGAGTTTCTTTATTGTTAATTGTTCTAAAATCTTCTCCCAGAGATTTTGTAATTTAAAATTAAGAGCAATTTAACCTGATGTATATGTGATGTGATGTATATGATAATATATATCACACGTATCTATGCACTGCCCATTCTATTTAAAAACATTTAGCAGTAGTAGTTATTATTTTAATTTAGTTGCTTTAGTAAAATATTTTAATTTTGTGCAAAATGCATAAATCAAAAGGGAATTCGTACTATTTTTTTCTCTCACGTGACCATAAAAAGACATGCTGCTCAACCCAGAAGAGTATTTCTAGTTTCACCTAGTGATGGTATATATTTCTTCCAATAAAACTATGTAGAATTAAATAAGTTTTGACTGATAGATTAGAAAATCTAAGTTAAAAAATTGAAATTAAATATTAAAATTTGGTAAGATAGTGAAGCTTAAGAGTTCTTTGCCAAGTGAAATGAACACAGCATTGAACAGTGTTTGAACATCTCATGATTCAACAAAAGTTGAGGAGGCTAATCTGGCTAGAGGAATGGGCTGTCTCATTGGAGAGAATAGTGATTAAAATATTCAGATGTGTGAAGGCTTCCATGTTGATCTTTATTTCTTTCAAGGCTTTATATCATTTGCTGTTTGTGCCCTACACTTAGTACTTGTCTTAACTTATCCTCTGATTTATATATTATTTTATGTGAAATCTCTGCCTTAAATAAACTCTTATAGGCCATGAGCCATATTTCATACTTCTTTGTATTTCTCAATTGTGCATGGCACAGTGCATATTATAGGCATGCAATAAACATTGCAACTGGCATGGTTGATGATGGTGATGTGATTATGCTGGATAGGTAGATTAAAACATGATTGGGGAATTGCTTGAATGCCAATCTGATAACATTAGATACAGTTTTTTACCTAAGGGTAGAAAAGAATTATGGAAGATTTAGCTGATGAAGTCAAAATTTTAAGGAAGAATCTATAGTCGCATATATAATGAAATCAAGCTCAGTGGGGAAAAGAAAATCTATTGACAGGAAATCAGTTTAAAAATGTAGATTAGTTGCCTGAGGAAGAAGAAAATTAGCAATTCAGGCTTTTTAGAAAATCATAAATGAATTAAGAAGAACTTGAACCTCAATGACATTCGTGACAATGAAAATAATGCAGTGAATAATGTGAATTGTGACTCCTGACGTGAAATCAGAGTGTTTATATGATCAGAATCCCCCAATTTCTAATATATCAGTGCTACTGTCACCTTTGCTATATTGCAAAGAATGTAGAATATGTGTGTAGGACTGCCTCCTTGTCACTAATGGCTGTCTCACCCTCAAATGTAGCGTAATGGGTTGGAATATTTGTGGTTTGCAAATACATATTCTTTTGTCCTTTAAGCTAGAGAGTGAAATGTACTGAACAAACTGTTCTATAACACTTTTATGTTAGGCTTGCAACCTTGGGATCTTAGCACACTTTGTGTTACCACTCTGGCTATGATAGATATAAGAAGAGACTAGAGGGAGGAAGAATAATGGCTCCATTTCCCTATGGCCAATTGCTAGAGCCAGCCTAAGATTCTGCTTGCTCCCTCTTTTGCCCCCAGATTGTTTCTAATCCTTTTTGCATTTCAAGTGAAACATCAACTCCTAGTATGGAGGCATTACCAAGGTCGATGTGATCACTTCAGTCACTGAAGAGGAGAAAGAATCTCAAAAAGAGGCAAACAGATAAAAGATTCAAAGAGAGAACAAAGGAGTAAGAATTTTTACCATATTCAAACTCCATTTGCAATCTCTTTACTCTTCATACCCAAATTTTGCCATTTATTATTGCATCTTAACTGTGTTTCTCTGGTGCCTCCATTTTGCCCTTGATAGGGTGTAGGCTGTGAGAATGGAAAAGGGATCTAAATCCCATGTATTATGTAGTTTCTTAGTTCTTATTCTCTCATATACAAAAACACAATTTTTTGCACACTACTTATAATACTTGATACAATTTTAAAAATTAAGTACCTTTTAAAACTTTGGCAATTTTATTTCAAAAGTTGATTTCATATCATAAATGATGGGTTCAGGACATGCTACCCCAAAATATGACACCTTAGTATATTGAATATTTTAAGTTGAAGGAGTTTGAAAAAAACAGCAGAAGCAGAAAGGTCTCTTTAGCTTTCCCCTGCCCTTCTCCCCTGAAACAGGTGGCAAAATCCTCATGTGAGAGGTGTCCTCCCTATATCCCAGAAGAAAGGAGCACCCTTATCTCTGAAGACAAAGGGATGCCAAAAAGAATTCAAACAGGCCTTGCTAAGTTTTCCCCAGTTTACTGCACTTACTTCATACCCTCTGACCTATCATATTTCTACATGACTGCCCACTCTTCATCAGCTTAGCATAAAAATACTGAGGTCTGTTTTTTTGAGTCTCCATTTCCTAATGTAGACTTCCATGTCATATAAAACTTATATTAAATAAATCTGTATTCTTTTCTTATATTAATATGTCTTTGTCAATTTAATTTTCAAGCCCAGTTAGAGACCCTAATGGGGGTTGAGGAGAACTTTTTCCTCCCCTACACTACCGTAAAAAATATACTTAGCATAAAAGAGAGCAACAATAAAAATGTATAAATTAAATAGTATCTCTGTAATAACCTGAAATAATTTTGTGGATCTCTAGAGGTACATGCACCACACTTTGGGGAGCATGGCATTAGAGGCTAGAATTCATCATGAAAGAATTTCAAAGGCAGAATTATCAAGGTATTTGGTGATTGATTCTGGGTAAGGAGGGCACAGTTGGCACAAATAATAATTAACTGTAATATTTGAGTAAACTAATAACAATGAAAAAAGTGAAAATACCAAGCATATCATTAAAGATTATAAACTGGTATTTGTGCAAACAGCAAGGAAGGAGATATAGGTTTAGAATTCATTGATTGATATTTGATGATCCAAGAAAGGATGTTCTAGTTCTCTTTCACAGGAAGAATGAAGAAAGAAACAACATATAAGCATTTCAAAATGGCATATATGCATTCCTGAAAAACTTTACATTCTGCAGAACTGTACCCTGCAAATAAGGCTTACGTAAAAGATAAGACTGGGTCAAACCTGTCAAACTCTTTGCAACATTGTAACTAGAGCACTAGCATAAACAGAAACAATCCTAATTTTAAAAGACATTGACAGGTTTTTAAAAAGGCAAATTCCTAATAAATAAATTATACTGTAAAAATAAGATTTTTAAAAGAAACCAAAAAAGAGAAAGTAGCTTGATGGAAGGTATATAGAGAAGAGTGTAGAGTTACATGATGGGGAGAAGTTGGTAATAAAGACAAAGCAAGTGGCCAAACTGAGTCAAGACAAAGAATGTGTGATGATAAACACTCCTCAGTGGCTTGCTGTCATTTAGCCCCTTGTGGTAGGCATAATAATGGACCCTCAAGGATGTCCATGTCTTAATCCATAGAACCTGTAGATGTATTACTTCACATGGCAAAGGGAAGTTCTTACGTGTAAAGACTTTGAGATTGGGAGATCATCCTGGATTATTTGGGTGGCCCCAATCTAATGACACAGGTTCTTAAAAGCAGAGAAACTTTCCTGGCTGTGGACAGAGGCACATGTGAATATGAAGAATGGTCAGAGAGATACAACATTGCTGGTTGTGAAGATGGAGTAAGGGGACTCAGAGCAAGAAATGTGGACAGCCTCTAGAAACTGGAAAAGGCAAGAAAACAGATTCTCCTCTAGAGCCACCAGAAAGGAATGCAGCTCTGCAGGCAGCTTAATCTTAGTCTAGTGAGATACAAGATTCCTGTCAGATTACTGTTGCTGCTAGCACTACTAATACCACTACTACTACCACTACTATAGATCTGTTAAGACAATAAATCAGATAAGATACAGATTGTCCAGTTAAGTTTGAATTTCAAATAAGTGATAAATAATTTTTGTTTTAATATAAGTGTATCTCATACAGTATTTGGAACATATTTATACTAAAAAGTTATCCATCATTTATCTAAAATTCAGATCTACATAGGCATCCTGTATTTTTATTTGCTCAATCTGGCAACCCTACTTGTTCTAAAAACTCTTAACTTTAAGCCACTTTTAATATTAATATATTTGAAATCAGAAGGAATCTTTCAACTTAGGTATTTGATGTGCTTCACTGTGCTTTTCAAAAAACCTCATTAAATTTATGGTGTATCTTACAATGTATGGCATCTTAAAATCATGGAAGTACGTATGAACTTTTCTTGAAAAACGTCACCTCTTTTTTTTTTAATATTCCATATGTTTAACATTTGTATTTAATTGGTTAATTGATTTTTACATTTAATTATCTGAGAGTACATTTGTGTCTATTTTTTATGAACTACTTCTGGGATATTTAAATTTAATCCATGATAGCAGAAAATATTAAGCAAAAAATTTCATCCTGTGATGTGCTAAGATATGCGGGTAAGACAAATGTATTTGTGTTTGTGTGAGGCAGCTGCTATTTAACATTTGAAATCATGATTAGGTTCCAAGAAGAGTCTGAAAAAGAACTGAAAATATCAAATAATAAGATGAACTATATTTTCAGTGGTAAAGTATGTTGGAATTATAATTTAGGATTCCAGAATCCATTTATCTATTCCTTTCCCCCCTCCCTTGCTACATGTTACAAAAATTAGTAACAAAGTTACATCCATGAAAGAATAACAAAAAGTTTCATCCATGAAAGAATAACAGTTTTGGAATAAAAAACATCTAGGTTTGAACTGGGGTTTACTTTTGACAAGTTCCTTGCCATCACTGAGCTCTATTTACCTTTTCTGTAAAGCAGGGATAATGACAGTGTGCCATTTTGAGGAGACAATTCTCCTTTTTTTTTTTTTTTTTTTTTGTGCAAGGTCTGGGCTTTCTGAACAAAACTCACTGGAAAACTTTGTTAAAACATGGTTAATAGCAAACATGCCTTGAAACCTTAAGATGGTGAACTGCTCCAAAGATATTTAGACTTACCTCCCTTGGGGCCATTTGCTGTTGTTCCAGCTTGGAGGGCTGGGGACTTTCCACTCCCTTCCCAGGCAAAGATTTGTTTACATCCCAGCTTGAAGGCCTCTCTCTCTCTCTTCAAGGGAAGGAGGGACAGATGTATTAACAGATGTATTAACTGCCCTATACAACTTCTGAGTATCACAAATTAGGGCTCCTCCTCTGTGGTGCAAGCACAGGGTAACATCAGGCTCTCACCACATTGCCCAGTGAAGGCTGCAGTTCGGGGGACAAGCACTAAAATGCTCTGTGCATAATGAAGATCTGTTCTCTGATCCAGGGGCCTTATGTATCCCATTAAGCACAAAATATAAATATATAACTTAAACAGTCATTTGTCTCGTTTCCTACGAACCTAAAATTTATTCAGCAGCAATATGCCCAACCCAGAGCATAAAGCATGTTTTGGTGACTAGCATGAGCTTACATAAACTCCTTTTCCTCTGGTTAATTTAGGGATAGGTTAAATAAGCCCAAAGAGATTAAAGGAGAAATCTGCCAAGTTGATGATAGTTCTGTGAGAGATTTTCCTCCTAAGTGAGAAAGAGTGCCATACAAAGAGAATCCCTTTCACTCCAAATTACGGTATTTTGAGCTTGTCATATGAGGATGTGATGTTTGGAGAGGCAGCAGACATGTTATGACTATTAGAAACAAGTCTGAAGAAGGAAACTAATAGATTGAGGGTGAAAGAGCAGAAGAATGTCAAATGAATGAGCAAAAGAGCAAAAGAATGTTCTGGATGGCATCTTTAAGCTGTTGAATCAACCCTGAACTCATTTCTTTGTATATTTAAAAAATATACAGTAACTGCTCCTTACAATTCAAACAAATTCTTGTCGAGTTTTCATTTATTTAGACCTAAAAGCATTCTAAGTAACACAAGAATCTAACTCAAGGAATTGTGAAGACTAAATGAAAAGAGAGAAAAAATAATTAGAATATATATATATATATATATATATAAATAAATATATATATATTAGATTATGTATATGTGTGTGTATGTATATGCTGCCGCTGCTGCTAAGGAGACTCTCTCAGGACCAAGCACCCGTTTGTCTATAGTATAAGTGTCTATATCATATCATACCATATCATCATATATCATATCATATCATATCACAAGTCAAGGGCTCCAGTTTGGGAGGGTTTGTGAAAGAGGGGTCATTGAAGCACAAGGACAGAAAAGATGGGGCATAGTGGTCAATAACGGGAACATTAAAATAAAATATAAAAATTTAATTAGAGCAGTTGTTCTCGAGTAGAACCCTTTATATTCTTAACAATTGTGTAGAACTCCAAAATGCTTTTTATGAGTTTTCTATATCAGTATTTACTGAATTAGAATTTAAAACTGAGATATTGAAAAATATTTTTTGAGTACCTTATTTTAACTTTACTATACTTTATTTAAAAACACATTTTATATACAACTTTTTTCCCAAAATTAAAAAAAGAGAAAAAGGTCAGTGTTTACTTTTTGTTTGTTTTTGCAAATCTCTCTGCTCTCTGGCTTCTCATATCTGCTTCTGCTTTCAAACTGTTGTGTTATATAAATTTGACTGAAGTGTAATGAAGTTTTGGCTTTACATAGGTATGGACTTAGAAAAGGAAGGTGTATTATAATACTCTTTTAAGATAATTGTGGGTTTTGTTTTTGTTTTTTGGAACTACACCAAAGCTTGGCAATAGATGGTTTCTTAAAAGTTGATTGTAATGTAGAATCTTGACCTGGCAAATATTTCATAGCAACAAGTGTGAAATACGTTGATCTGTCTTACACCTTAATTATTCTTTACCCATGGATAATTTTGTAACCATGCACTGACTAGTAAATATTGATTAACTGAGTTATGTACATCTTCTAAAAGTTGACAAATTCGTTGTCACATTTGTTAACATCATGGGTGTTCTTATCAGAATATTAAAGTATTGGGAAACTAGTTCATAGTGACAGACATACATTTTCCAAAATTCTAATTTTTTCTTGAAAGCTTGACATTTATCATCACAACAAATATTATCAGTTGTTTGCCTTGAAATGAAGTCCACTTCATTAATTTTTGAAAAAAAATGGCTGTCAAAACATGTCTGAATAATTATAGTATGTCTGTCAGTTGTGTTTTCAAGTAAAAATGGTGTTCCACTAAAAAGACAGCTACTTGAGCTTGTATTTGAGACAAATTGCACAAGTGCTTTTACTTGAGAAAGCCATCATACTTCAGAATGTAGAAGTGTTTTATCTACATCTATTTTGTCATATAGATGATAAAAGAGGTATGTTATGCAAAGGTCTGGTTTAATTAAATTAAAATTTTACTGCTTCATTAAGAACACTGTTATGTGAAAGTCAATGTTTTTCCTTTTTTTTTTTTTTTTTTGCGGTATGCGGGCCTCTCACTGTTGTGGCCTCTCCCGCTGTGGAGCACAGGCTCTGGACGTGCAGGCTCAGCGGCCATGGCTCACGGGCCCAGCCACTCCGTGGCATGTGGGATCTTCCCGGACTGGGGCATGAACCTGTGTCCCCTGCATTGGCAGGTGGACTCTCAACCACTGCGCCACCAGGGAAGCCCAATGTTTTTCTTTTTTTAAAAAAATTATGAGTGCCTGGCAATAAAGAATAGAATGACTACTACACTACTGATATAATTTGGTGCTGGTATTGAATATTTTATGTTAAAGTGATAGCATTTTTACCCTCATTGTTTTTGTATCATCAATGTGTGTGTCAACCCAGTAAAAAAGGCAAATTATGTCTTAGTATTATTATGGAATAATTTTGACCTCATTGACCCCTGAAAAGTTCTTATGGACTGTTTTCGGCTCCATATACTGTACTTTGAGAACAACTGAATTCTCAAAGGGTGGGATAAAAATGTATCAGTGTATCTCAGTTCTCCCTAAAATCCTGATATGTGCTACTAGAATGAAGACCTGACATCTAGCTCATTAAAAAAGAAACCTGTTTATTTGGGTTCATCAGCCATCCATGCCAATAGATAGGTTTATTTGTGTCATATTTTAGATTCCACATATAAGTGATATCATATGGTAGTTATCTTTCTCTTTCTGACTTACTTCACTTAGTATGACAATCCCTGCTTTTATCCATGTTGCTGCAAATGGCATTATTTTGTTCATTTTTATGGTTGGGTAGTATCCCATTGTATTTATGTACCACATCTTCTTTATCCATTCACTTGTTGATGGACATTAAGGTTGCTTCCATGTCTTGGCTACTGTGAATAGTCCTGCTGTGAACATAGGGGGTGCATGTATCTTTTTGAATTAGAGTTTGTCTGGATATATGCCCAGGAGTAGGATTTATGAATCATATGGTAATTCTATTTTTAGTTTTCTGAGGAACCTCCATACTGTTTTCCATAGTGACTGTACCAACTTACATTCCCACCAACTGTGTAGAAGGGTTCCCTTTTCTCCACATTCTGACTTGTGTGAGGTGGTACCTCATTTGATTTGCATTTCTCTAATAATTAGAGGTGTTGAGCATCTTTTCATGTGCCTATTGGCCATTTGATTGCTTCTTTGGAGAAATGTCTATTTAGATCTTCTGCCCATTTTTCAATTGGGTTTTTGATTTTTCTAGTTGAGTTGTATGAGCTGTTTGTGTATTTTGGAAATTAAACCCTTGTTCGTCCCATTATTTGCAAGTATATTCTCCCATTTTGGTCAGGTTTATTTCTAAGTATTTTATTTTTTTGGTGTGATTTTAAATGTTTGGTGTTTTTTTTATATATTCCCTTTCTACTGTTTCATTGTTAGTATAAAGAAATGCAACCAATTTCTTTATGTTAATCCTTTATGTTAATTCTTATATCCTGCTACCTTGCTGAATTCACTTATCAGTTCTAGTAGTTTTCATGTGGAGTCTTTAAGGTTTTCTGTATGTAGTATCTTGTCATCTGCATCTGCATATAGTGACAATTTTACCTCTTCTCTTTGGATTTATTTATTTATTTTCTTTTTCTTGTCTGATTGCTGTGTTTAGGACTTCCAATACTATGTTGAAGAGAAGTGGTGAAAGTGGGCATCCTTGTCTTGTTCCAGATTTTAGCAGGAAGGCTTTCAGTTTTTCACCATTGACTATTATATTGGCTGTGGGTTTGTCATAAATAGCTTTTATTATGTTGAGATATGTTCCCTCTATACCCACTTTCGTAAGAGTTTTGATCATGAATGGGTGTTGAATTTTGTCAAATGCTTTCTCTGCATCTATTGAGATGTTTGTGTGGTTTTTTTCTTTTGTTGATTTGGTTTATCACCTTGATTGATTTGTGTATGTTGAGCTGTCATCGTGAACTTGGGATGAATCCCACTGGGTTGCGTTACGTGATGTTTTTTATGTGTTGTTGGATTCAGTTTGCTAGTATATTGTTGAGAATTTTTGCATCTATATTCATAAAAGATATTGGCCTGTAAATTTCATTTTCGGTGGTATCTTTGTCTGGTTTTGGTATCAGGCTTAATAGAATGTCTTTGGGAGTGTTCCCGCCTCTTCAGTCTTTTGGAAGAGTTTGATAAGGATTTGTGAAAGTCCTTCTTTGTATGTTTGGTAGAATTTGCCTGTGACGCCATATGGCCCTGGACTTTTGTTTGTAGGGAGGTTTTTGTTTGTTTGTTCGTTTTTTTTATTACAGATTCTGCTTCTCTTCTAGTGATTGGTCTGTTTCTTCTTGATTCAATTTTGGTGGGCTGTATGTTTCTAGAAACTCGTCCGTTTCTTCTCGGTTGTCGAATTTGTTGGCATATGATTGTTCATAGTATTCTCTTATATTTTTTTGTATTTCTGTGGTATTCATTGTTATATTTCCTTTTTCATTCCTTATTTTGCCCATTTGGATTTTCTCTTTTCTTCTTGGTAAGCCTGGCCAGAGGTTTGTCAATCTTGTTTACCCTTTTAAAGAACCAGCTCTTGGTTTTATTGATTTTTTTCTATTGCTTTTTAAAATTTCTATTTATTTCCTCCCTGATCTTTATTATTTCCTTCCTTCTGCTGACTTTAGGTTTTGTTTCTTTCTCTTTTTCTAATTCTTTTAAGTGATGGGTTAGGTTGTTTAGTTGAGATTTTTCTTACTTTTTGAGGAAGACGTGTATTGCTGTGAACTTCCCTCTAAGAACTACTTTTGCTGCATCCCATAGATTTTGTATGGTTGTGTTTTCATTGTCATTTGTCTCAGGGTATTTTTTAATTTCCTCTTTGATTCACATTGACCCATCGGTTTTTTAGTAGCATGTTATTTAATATCCATGTAATCATTTTTTCTTATTTCTTTTTCTGTGGTTAATTTCTAGTTTCATGCTGTTATGGTCAGAAAAGATGCTTGAGATGATTTCCATACTCTTAAATTTGTTGAGGTTTGTTTTGTGCTGTATGTGGTCAATCCTAGAGAATGTTCCATGTGTACTTGAAAATAATATGTATTCTGTTTTTTTTTTCTGTATGTAATGTGCTGAAAATATCAATTAAGTCTAACTGTTCTATTGTATCATCTGAGATCTCTGTTGCCCTATTGATTTTCTGTGTAGAAGATCTGTCCGTTGATGTCAGTGGGGTGTTAAAGTCTCCTACCATTATTGTATTCCTGTCAATTTCTCTCTTTATGTCTATTAGTGTTTGTTTTATGTATTTGGGTGCTCCTATAGTAGGTGCATATATGTGGACAACTGTAAAAGCCTCTACTTGTATTGATCCTTTTATCATTGTATAGTGGCCTTCTTTATTTTTCTTTATGACCTTTGTTTTGAAGTCTGTTTTGTCTGAAATGAGTATTGTGACCCCTGCTTTCTTGTCATTTCCTTTTTCATGAAATATCTTTTTCCATCTCCTCACTTTCAATTTATGTGTGTCCTTTGCCCTAATGTGGGTCTCTTGTAGGCAGCATATTGTAGGTTCTTGTTTTTTAATCCAATCTGCCACTCTGTCTTTTGATTGGAGCATTTAGTCCATTGACATTTAAGGTAAATATTGGTAGATATGTACTTATTGCCATTTTAAACCTTGTTTTCCCATTGATTTTATATTTCTTCTTTGTCCCTTTCTTTTTCTTTTGGTTTTTCTATTTGTGGTTTGATGATTTTCTTTTGTATTATACTTATGTTCTCTTCTTTTTGGTTTTTGTGGACCTATTATATGTTTTTGAATCGTGGTTACCCTATTTTTCAAGTATGTGAACCCCTTCTTATATCTACTTGCTGTATAGTGGTAGTCATATAGGCTCAAGCACATTCTAGGAAAAAAACCCTACATTTTCTTATTCTCCTCCCACACATTTTATGATTTTGATGTCTTCTTTTACATCTTCATGTTCATCCTTTTGCTGTTCCCTGTGTTTATCATCACTTTCACAGAAATTATTTGACTTATTTTTTTAAATCTCTGTACCGGCCTATTTAAGTGATTTACTTTCCAGTTGCATTTTCTCATTCTTATTGATTCTTATTTCTGTTCTATTTAGAGAAGTCCTTTCCATATTTCCTTTAGGATAGGTTTAGTATTGCTGTATTCTTTTAGTTTTTGCTTGTCTGAGAAATTCTTTCTCTCTCCTTCTATTCTAATGATAGTCTTGCTGGGTGGAGTATCCTAGGTTGCAGATTTTTCCCTTTCAGGATTTTGAATATATCTTACCACTCCCTTCTAGCCTGTAGCATTTCTGTAGAGAAATCAGCTGACACCCTTATGAGGGTTCCCTTGTAATTAACTATTTGTTTTTCTCTTGCTGACTTTTGAATCCTCTCTTTATCTTTAACTTTTACCATTTATATTATATTATGTCTTTGTGTAAGTCTGTTTGAGTTTATCTTGTTTGGACCCTCTGTGGTTCCTGTACCTGGGTATATGTTTCAATCTTTAGGTTTGGGAAGTTTTCAGCCATAATTTCTTCAAATACATTTTCGATCCCCTTTCATCTTTCTTCCCCTTCTGGAATCCTTATTATGTGTAGATTGGCACACTTTATATTATCCCATAGGTCTCTTATATTGCTTTCATTTTTTTTTTTTTTTTTCAATTTGGCTTTCTGTCTGCTATCCTGATTGGGTGATTTCCATTGTTCTATCTTTCAGGTTACTTTTTTGTTCTTCTGCATTGTTCATTCTGCTATTCATTGCCTTTAGCTCAGCTTTTGTCTTGGCAAGTGAGTTTTGTACTTTTTCTTGGTTTCTCTTTATAGTTTCTAGTCCCTTTTTACAGTATTCTGCATTTCTGTCAATGGCCTTTCTTAATTCCTTCAGTATTTTCATTATCTCCTTTTTGAAATCAGTGTCTGTTAGATTGAAGAGGTCTGTTTCATTGTTTGTTCTCTCAGGGGAATTCTTTTGGTCTTTTAACTGGGAGTGGTTCCTCTGCTTCTTCATTTTACTTATACTTCTCTTACTCTGTGAGTTTAGGAGAAACAATTATCTACTGTTGTTTTGGAGGGCTATTTATATGTGGGAGTATCCCTGTGTAGCTTGTGTGGGTTTAATTTTTTGGTTCAGGGCTGTTTTTAGTATGGATGCCTATCACGTCTTTCCTCAGCATGTGCTGGCTGTTATCCTCTTGATAAGGGGTGTGCAGATGTGGCGGCTGGTGCTCAGTCCTGGGGTTCTCGGTGGTGGTGGCAGTTCACGTGCACCCCTGAAGCACGTGATGGGAGTGGAAGCGGCTTGTAACCGCTCCTGGAGCTCACGTAGGCAGTGTTCTGCTGCCTGAGACCACACACGGGGAAATATGCTGCAATAGCAGGTTCTGTCCCTCTCCTTATGCACCCCCCCCCAAACAATGGCTCCTGGCCTCTGAGACAGCTCAGGCTTCCTCCATTAAGCCTCAGTTGAGGCTGCACCAGACTCCAGCCCCTGCTGGAGTTTTCAGACAGCCAACCCCACTCCTCTCCCCAGGTCCAATCTCTGAAGCACAAGCTTCAGCACCCAGCCCCTGCCCACACAGGTGAACACGTCCCAGGCTGGGGAATACTGGGAGGTGGCACTGACTGTCTGTGCAGGTCTCTCTCCATTCTGGCTGCTGCAAACCGGTTGCCGTGTTCTCCTCCAAGGGTCTAAAGCTCTCCCTCTGTCCCGGCTGATCTCCCTGCTGGTGAGGGGCCTTCCAGGGTGCAGGAACCTTTCCTCTTTTACAGCTCCTTGTCAGGGGCACAGGTCCTGACAAGATTCCTTTGTCACTTTCTTTTTTTCTATTTTCTTTTGTCCTACCCTGTTACATGGAGATTTTCTTGCCTTTTCAGAAGTCTTAGGTCTTCTGCCAGTGTGCAGTAGATATTCTGTGAGAATCATTCCACATGTAGATATATTTCTGATGTATTTGTGGGAGGTGGTGAGGTTCATGTCCTACTCCACCATCTTGATTGCTCCCCTAATTGTACTTTATAAAACATTTTAAATTATTTTTGTAATATGGTGTTGTATAAATAAGTAAATAAGTAACTAAGTAAATAAATAGATAAAGTGAGTTCCAACAACTACTTTTCACATACTAGTCTGTTCTCATTCCCATTTTATCCCATTTTTTCCTCTGATGGCAATTTCAAATGGCACAAAGTGTCTAATTGTGTGTCTCTGATATTTATGTATGAAGACTTATGTACCAGACCATGATTCTCATGGCTCTATGACCCCTGAGAATGAAACAAGCAATGGCATTTTGGGGATAAATGACTGTATGCACACTGAAAATATGAGATAGTACTATAAGCAATCCTCAGGAAAATTAACCCATGGGAACATGAAATCTTCCTAGTCACTAATCACATAATAATTTTTCTTTCATGTGAGAATTAATAGAGAACACCAATACCTTTAGATGATTGGTCTTAAACAATGTATGCTGAAGGCCACTGCAAAGAACATCTGCATTTTATACTAAGGAAGAATGAATAATGCTTTTAAGCACTATACATTTCTTTGTAGATTTAAATGTCTGCTTAGAAGATTCTAAGGTTTAATTGGAACTCTTCATGTGTATTTAAGTAAATTTTAACTTTAAAAAAATTTTGCTTTGTCTTAGAGGAGTACTTTTAATTTTTTCACTGTTAAGTATGTTAGCTTTGGGTTTGTCACATATGACCTTTATTCTGTTGAGGTATGTTCCTTCTATACCCATTTTATCGAGAATTTTTTAATCACAAATGGATGTTGAATATTGTCATATTCTTTTTCTGCATCTATTGAGATGATCATATGATTTATATTTTTCATTTTATGTGGTATATCGTTTTGATTGATTTGCAGATGTTGAACTATCCTTGCTTCCCTGGAATAAATCATACTTGATCATGGTGTATGATCCTATTAATGTATTATTGAATTTGGTTTGCTGTTATTGAATTTTTGGCTAAAGATTTTTGCATCCATGTCATCAGAATTATTGGCCTGTAATTTTCTTTCTTTCTGTTATCCTTGTCTGGTTTTGGTATGTTCATTGCAGTGTTGTTTACAATAGCCAACATATGCAAGCAACGTAAATGCTCATTCACGGATGAATGGATAAAGAAGATATGATATATATATATATATATGTATCTACACATATATATTTGAATACTATATTTGAATACTATTCAGCCATAAAAAGATGAAATCTTGCTATTTGCAACAACATGGATGGACCTTGATGGTATGCTAAGTGAAATAAGTTGGAGGGAGAAAGGCAAGTACCATATGATTTACCATATGATTTCACTCATATGTGGAATATAAAAACTAATTAAGTAAATAAGTGAACAAACCAAACCAAATAAAAACAAGCACATAGATATAGGGAACAGAGTGGTGGTTACCAGAGGGGGCAGGGCATGGAGGGAGGGCAAAATGGATAAAGGTGATGAGCAGTATGGTGATGAATGGAAACCAAACTTTTGGTGGTAAGCATGCTGTAAATATATACAGAAATTGAAATATAATATTGTACACATGAATCTTATATAATATTATAATCCAATTAAAAAGAAATTAAAAATTATAAAAAAACTTCTGCCTCAGGAAAGATATTGCTCCAGTTCGAGCAAATTCTAAAATAGTTTTGGACCAAGGATAAGATACCATCACATGGAAATGTTTTGGCAGCACATGAAGAGGTATTTAGTGTCCTTTCCTGTATCTCCTTTGTTGTATTTCCTTTCCTGTATCCTACACACTGCCAGTTTCATTACATAGCAAGTATGTTCCAGAATGTAGTGACTGGGAGATGAATCATGGAATTTGGGAGAGGAAAACAAGTATCATAAGGAAAAACAGTGCATCCTTCCAAAGAGTGCAGGAACCTTTCCAAGGTTGTCATTCATACATGAAAAACTTATTTAAAGAATTTAAATATAAATCTGGGAGTGTCTGAAAGGTATTGACCTCATGCAGAATGTAACATTTTCCTTCTTTTTTCATCTTCTTTCAAAGACCTATAATATTTAATGTGAAATTAGCAAAGCCTGCTCATTCTTATTCATTATTTCTGGATATGGTATATTGAGAAAAAAATAAAAATATGTTAATGTATAAGAGTCTCATATTTCTATAGAAATTCAGTGATTACCTCCACAAGATGTTTTTGCCCTTAGTGTTGCTATTGTACAGCATGACTTTAAAGCTTGTATATGGGAGATTTAGAACAAGTGTTCTATAAAGAAGTGATTTTTTTTCTCGATTTGCTAGACTAGAAAGTGCACCCCCATCCACCCACCCATGGTACAGGGAATATTTCAGATTATTTCATTTTCCCAGATATCAGAACATCAAGGGAAAAAAATACCCAGGTACTAAAAAATTAATCTTAAAATGTTCTGCTCATGATTAATTGCTATAATGCATTTTTAATTTGTTACGCTAAGGTTCTTCTTAGAGGTCAGAGTTTTAACTTTTATGAAAACAACCTTATTGAGTTATATAATACAAATCATAAAATGTACCCATTTTAAGTGCACAGTTTAAGAATTTTTAGTAAATTTAAAGAGTTGCACAGCCATCATCACAATCCAGTTTTAGAACACTTCCTTAAACTCAAAAAGATTCCCTGTGCCCATTTTCAATCCTCATTCCCACTCACATCCACAGGCAACCACTAATCTACATTCTGTCTCTAAAGATTTGCTCTTCTGGACCATTCATATACATAGTCAACCATACACTATGTAGTCCTGCATCTGACCTTCTTTAGCTTCTTTAGCTTAGCATAATGTTTTTGATGTTCATCCCTGTTGTAGCATGTATCAGTAGTTTGTACCTTTTATTGGTAAATAGTATTCCATTATACGGATATACCACATTTTTTGTTTAGATATTCATCAATTGTTGGGCATTTGAATTTTTCCCACATTTTGGCTAGTATGAATAATGCTGCTATGAACATTCACATGCAAGTGCTTGTGTGGCTATATATATTTTTTTTCTTTTTTTTTTTTTCACACACATCCCATATATATTTTTGTGGGTTAGAGACCTAGGAATAGAATTGCTGCATTATATGATAAATTTATGTTTAAATCTTTAAGAAACTGGCAAGAGGCTTTCTCTCCAAAATAACTGCACCACTTTACATTACTACTAGCGATATATGAGGGTTCCAGTTTTCTACTTTCTCACGAACACTTGTTATTGTATGTCTTTTTGATTACAACCATTCTAGTGAGTGTGAAATGACATCTCACTACGGTTTTAATTTGCATTTCTCAAATGGCTAATGAGGTTGAGCATCTTTTCATATGTTTATTAGATGTTCATAAATCTTCTTTGTTTAAATGTCAGTTCAAATCTTAATTGTCAGTGACTCTGCAAGTTGACAGCAAGGTTCAGGACCTTGTTGAATTCACCTTTTAAAGCTTCTGGTTAGTTAGCCTCCCAGTTTTTTCCTGGTAAAATGCTACTTTACTCTTCAGTGAGATAAGTGGACCTTTTTATGTGATACTGTGATATCTTATATTTCTCCTTTGCTTACAACAATTAGGGAGAGAAGCCTAGTTTCATAATTCCATATTCTCCTGCAGGGCTCTGACTTTACTCTGAGCATGTTACAGTTTGTAGGCAAATAATCACGTATCCCTGTCCAAAAGTGGAATAGAGTAGCACAGAGTTCAGTGCTGCATGGTGATTCTTGTGTTGGTCATTCATAGCCCTGTAGAATTTGAATTGAGAACATTTGTGTACTTACGTCACCTCCTTGACTTGACCCTTTACCTGGTTAGACCTGTGATGTCTACAAGACTTGCACACATAAACTTGAGGACTTGAACCTGGATGCTCCTCACTCTTTGCTTTCCAGATTTCTACACAACACTTCTATTCCTATTTCCAGAAATAAGACAGGAGCATACTACTTTTTTCAAGAGTGAGATTGCCACTTTATTTTTTTTATATATATTTTGTTGCCTGGAACCACACACCGGAAATACTAATTTAATGTTTATAAAAGGAGTTTGCATCATTTTGACAAGACTTTGTTAGATAATATTTCAGAATTTCTCCCCTTGCCCTGTCCTACTGTGATATATGTATATCACACAAGAGACATTTGGCCTACTGTGTTACCAATAGCTATGTAGTAGAGTGGAGTAGAGTACAGTTTTATGATTCCACTTTTTACCATCACAGAGTAGCTGCTATTAGACCTGTTTTGCCACAGTAAATAACTTCAAAACTGGACAAAATATTTGAGCTGTTTCCAGACATTGAATAAACAGGTGCCATGGGAGTGCAATCATTGAGAGAAGGGAAACAAGTGAGGTTAGCTGCCTGATCACTCTGGTTTTCTGCCTGAATGCATGTTTCTGACTATAGTTCAGGGAGAGGAAGCCCAAAAGTATTCTCACCAAGCTGAGGATACAAAGGTTATTTGTATATAACTTAAGGCTATTGAGTTGGCTGGAATTTACAGAGCAGGGTATCAGAGAAAAGATACCTATGTAAAGAAGGAGATTCAGAAATCTGTATATATGACTTGCCTTTGGTCTTTGGCTAAATACCAAGCTGAACATGTGCAAATTGAAACTCAAAGAGGATGCATAATGATACCAAAAGATACACATCTATTAGGGAGTCGTGAACTGAACAACTCCTGCAGCTTGCACAGAACAGATGTTCTACTTCCAATTAGCCAGTGTGGAGAGAATTCATTTCATATGATAGGTAGCAAAGAGGCCATGCTTTAAGAGTAGGGCTATTCTAGCCCTCAGCTAAAGGCTGCTTTCTATTTTAACTAACAAAGATTTTTTTAAAACCTTGGAAAGTTGAAAGATGTGTAAATAAATTAACTGTCAGATTAATAACAAATCTGACAAAATAAACAAAATAGTGACAAAATAAACAAAATAGTAACAAAATAAACACTATTAAGGAAAAGAATAACATCTAAATAATAATATAGTATTCATAATGTCCAGTATACAGTGAAAAATAAACATGCAAAAAGCAGTTAATGAGGTCCATAATCATGAGAAATATTAATCAATAATGAAAGTGACAGAATTAGCAGATGAATTTATAACAGCTATTAAAAATTAGTTCACATTTTAAGAGCAATTTTAAAGGGCAATATTGACAATAAAATTTAATCCCCCATGTAAACATTGCAACTTTTCCAAACCTCACATTAAATAAACACATAGTAAATATAAACAAACAAACAACACATGCACACATACATACAAAAATACATATTTTTGGCGAAGAGGGAACATGAGAACATTCCAGGTAAGAGAAAGATCAGAGTAGGTGATAGGAAATTAACCTGTTCTATAAGATTGGTTGTACAGTGTGCTTAAAACAGTAAAAGATGAGGTTAGAGAGTTATTAAGGAGCCAGTTAGTATAGATTTTGAAACCAGATTAATGGGCTTGAATTGGCTCCAACTACAGGAGCTGTCAACCTAAAAGGAATAGAGTGCCAGATATTTCTCCAGCAAAGATGAGTTTATTTGGGATCGTCGAGAATTGCCATTGTCTGCAACCATGGCGAGCCACATGGAAAACCCCACACAGCAAGGAAAGAACTATTTTATAGACAGGGAGGGCTGTTAGGAGGGCTATAGTAAACAAAGAGTCCATGGCTGAGTACTTGCCAGGGAAGAAGAAACATCTTTCTTCTTTTTATTGGGCTCTGCCATCTTTGCCAGGCATGAGGGCTCTCCCTTCTGGTCTCCTGACTCTATTTAATGGAGGTTTCTGTTTATTAATTTTTTAACATTCCCCCTTTTGATCAAGATCTTGCTCTGAAAGCATTGCTGATCATGTCAGATTTTCTAGTTTTAGCAGCTTTTTGCCCCTGTGTCAGGAAGGACCTTTCTTGGGTGTAGTGTCTCACATTGGACCAAAGGTGTGTGGATTGGAAATCTATTGAGGTCACTTTGAGTAACAAGGAGGGGTAGGAGGGGGAACTATAAGGTACATTTTATCTAAATTCCATACGTTATCACGATCATAGATATTAGAGAGCATCTGAAGTATTATGTCATCATCAGAGGTTTGATGATAAACTTCCAACAGGACAGATCTGGATATCTTGGGAAAGCTTTCTCATCAGATATTGTCTGCTTCAATTTCAGGAAATCTTTCCTTTTACATTACCAGATGATGTGCAGGTCCATTTAGGGTTTGGTGCTTTCTTTAGGTATGTCACGTGAACCCAAGAGTCTATTCCTTGGAGTTTGGCAGCACAAGGATTGGTTAGCAGTACCTGATAGTGGTCTCTCCAATGAGGTTGAGGAGAGTTCTTCTGTTCTTTTACAACAGATAAAAACCCCAGGTTGCAAGTTGTGATGCTTAAAGTCTTCATCTTCCAATAACACTCTATGAAAAGATTGATCTACCAAAACATGGTTATTTTATTATTATAAAGCAATTAGCCCTTTGCAATATTGAAATAGCCCTCCTTTTGTTAGTTGTGTATCAAGAGAAGCAGAACTCAAGTGCATTGGGTGTCCTGTGACTATCTCAAAGGGTGAGAGTTCATAAGTTCCAAAAGGGATGGTTCTGATATTTAGGACAGCAATGCTTTCAGCCAAGGTATCAGTGGTGGTGGTGGGGGGCTCTGTAAATTTTGCCAATGGAATCTTAATAATGCCTTCAGTGCGTTTGACTAAACCAGAGCACTGAGGGTGGTAAGTGCAGTGAAAGTGTTGTAAAACCAGCTAAACAACACAGGCTTGTCAAAGCACCTGGCCAGTAAAATGGGTACCTTGCTCACTGTGAAGTGCAAGAGGAACCAGGTAGGGATAATGCTTTCCAAAAGGATTTGAGCCACAGAAGAGGCAGTAGCCTGTCTGCAAGGGAAGGTTTCAGTCTAGTATGAAAACATATAGACCATGACTGAAACATATTTATATTCATGAGACAAAGGAAGTTGTACGAAAAGCATTTGCCAGACTTTAAATCGTCCATTGTGCAGTTGAAAATGTCCAGGAGCAGTAAAAACAGGCTTCCCTGGGTTGAACTTCAGACAAATAGGTTAATTGAAATAGGTACTTTTTATAGCCTTGTTAATGTTTCCCCACAAATATTGATTCATGAATACTATCATTTTGTTAGTAGACCAAGAGTTTAATGTATATTCAGGGGTGAGGAGTGAATTTTAGAGTCTTCAATAGGACTGGGTTGTTATTTGGTCCAAACCAGAGCTTTATCGTTTTTTTTTGTTGTTTCGTTTTTTTTGTTATATTCACTAGTTATATTTTTTAGATTACACATATAAGTGATATCATACAGTATTTGTCTTTCTTTTTCTGACTTATCTCAATTAGCATAATACCCTTTAAGTCCATCCACATTGTTGCAAATGGCAAAATTTCATCCTTTTTTATGGTTGAGTAGTATTCTATTGTGTGTGTGTATACACACACACACACACAACACACCACATCTTCTTTATCCACTCATCTGTTGATGGACACTTAGGTTGCTTCCATATCTTGTTAATTGTAAATAATGATACTATGAATATTGGGGTGCATGTGTGTTTCCCAATTAGTGTTTTTTTTCCTTTTCTTTTTTTTTTGAATATGTACCCAGGAGTGGAATTGCTAGATCATATGGTAGTTCTACTTTTAATATTTTGAGAAACCTCCATAATGATTTCCACAAAGGCTGCACCAATTTACATTCCCACCAACAGTATACAAAGTTTCCCTTTTCTACACATCCTGTCAACATTTGCTATTTGTGTCATTTTTGATGATAGCCATTTTGACAGGTGTGAGGTGACATCTCATTATGGTTTTAATTTGCATTTCTTTGATGATTAGCGGTGTTGAGCATCTTTTTATTTGCCTGTTGGCCATCTGTATGTCTCCTTTGGAAAAATATCTGTTCAGTTCTTCCACACATTTTTTTTTAAACACCTTTATTGGAGTATAATTTCTTTACAGTGCTGTGTTAGTTTCTGCTGTATAACAAAGTGAATCAGCTATATGCATACGTATATCCCCATGTCCCCTCCCTCTTGCGTTTCCCTCCCACCCGCCTTATCCCACCCCTCTAGGTGGTCACAAAGCACCGAGCTGATCTCCCTATGCCATGCAGCTGCTTCCCACTGGCTATCTAATTTACATTTGGTAGTATATATATGTCAGTGCTACTCTCTACTTCGTCCCAGCTTACCCTTCCCGCTCCATGTGTCCTCAAGTCCAGTCTCAATGTCTGTGTCTTAATTCCACTGCTACCCATAGGTTCATGAGAACCTTTTTTTTTAGATTCCATATATATGTGTTAGCATACAGTAGTTGTTTTTCTTTTTCTGACTTACGTCATTCTGTATGACAGACTCTAGCTCCATCCAGCTCACTACAAGTAACTCAATTTTGTTTCTTTTTATGGCTGAGTAATATTCCATTGTATATATGTGCCACATCTTCTTTATCCATTCATCTGTTGATGGACACTTAGGTTGTTTCCATGTCCTGCCTATTGTAAATAGTGCTGCAGTGAACATTATGGTGCATGACTCTTTTTGAATTATGGTTTTCTCATTGTATATGTCCAGTAGTGGGATTGCTGGGTCATATGGTAGTTCTAGTTTTAGTTTTTTAAGGAACCTCCATACTATTCTCCATAGTGGCTATACCAATTTACATTCCCACCAACAGTGCAAGAGGGTTCCCTTTTCTCCACACCCTCTCCAGAATTTATTGTTTGTAGATTTTTTGATGATGGCCATTCTGACTGGTGTGAGGTGATACCGAATTGTAGTTTTGATTTTTATTTCTCTATTGATTAGTGATATTGAGCATCTTTTCATGTGTTTGTTGGCAAACTGCATATCTTCTTTGGAGAAATACCTATTTAGGTCTGCTGCAACCTTTTGGATTAGGTTGTTTGTTTTCTAGATATTGAGCTGCCTGAGCTGTTTGTATATTTTAGAAATTAATCCTTTGCCCATTGATTCATTTGCAAATATTTTCTCCCATTCTGAGGGTTGTCTTCTTGTCTTGTTTATGGTTTCCTTTGCTGTGCAAAAGCTTTTAAGTGTCATTAGGTCCCATTTGTTTATTTTTGTTTTTATTTCTATTTCTCTAAGATGTGGGTCAAAAAGGACCTTGCTGTGATTTATGTCATAGAGTGTTCTGCCTATGTTTTCCTCTAAGAGTTTTATAGTGTCTGCCCTTACATTTAGGTCTTTAATCCATTTTGAGTTTATCTTTGTGTATGGTGTTAGGGAGTGTTCTAATTTCATTCTTTTACATGTAGCTGTCCAGGTTTTCCAGCACCACATATTGAAGAGGCTAACTTTTCTCCATTGTATATTCTTGCCTCCTTTATCAAAAACCAGGTGACCGTATGTGCATGGGTTTATCTCTGGACTTTCTATCCTGTTCCATTGATCTATATTTCTGTTTTTGTGCCAGTACCATACTGTCTTGATTACTGGAGCTTTGTAATATAGTCTGAAGTCTGGGAGCCTGATTCCTCCAGCTCCGTTTTTCTTTCCCAAGGTTGCTTTGGCTATTCGGGGTCATTTGTGTTCCCATACAAATTGTTCAATTTTTTGTTCTAGTTCTCTGAAAAATGCCATTGGTAGTTTGATGTTTGATAGGGATTGCACTGAATCTGTAGATTGCTTTGAGTAGTATAGTCATTTTCACAATGTTGATTCTTCCAATCCAAGAACATGGTATATCTCCCCATCTGTTTGTATCATCTTTAATTTCTTTCATAAGTGTCTTATTTTTCTGCATATAGGTCTTTTGTCTCCTTAGGTAGGTTTATTCCTAGGTATTTTATTCTTTTTGTTGCAATGGTAAATGGGAGTGTTTCCTTAATTTCTCTTTCAGACTTTTCATAATTCATGTATAGGAATGCAAGAGTTTTCTGTGCATTAATTTTGTATCCTGCTACTTTACCAAATTCATTGATTAGCTCTAGTAGTTTTCTGGTAGCATCTTTAGGATTCTGTATGTATAGTATCATATCATCTGCAAACAAAAAAACGTTTTACTTTTGTTTTTCTGTTTTGGATTCCTTTTTTTTCTTTTTCTTCTCTGATTGCTGTGGCTAAAACTTCCAAAATTATGTTGTATAAGAGTGGTGAGAGTGGGCAACCTTGTCTTGTTCCTGATCTTAGGGGAAATGGTTTCAGTTTTTCACCATTGAGAATGATGTTGGCTGTAGTTTTGTCATATATGGCCTTTATTATGTTGAGGAAAGTTCCCTCTATGCCTACTTTCTGAAGGGTTTTTATCATTAATGGGGGCTAAATTTTGTCAAAAGCTTTCTCTGCATCTATTGAGATGATGATATGGCTTTTCTCCTTCAATTTGTTAATATGGTGTATCACATTGATTGATTTGCGTATATTGAAGAATCCTTGCATTCCTGGAATAAACCCCACTTGATCATGGTGTATGATCCTTTTAATGTACTGTTGGATTCTGTTTGCTAGTATTTTGTTGAGGATTTTTGCATCTATGTTCATCATTGATATTGGCCTGTAGTTTTCTTTCTTTGTGACATCCTTGTCTGGTTTTGGTATCAGGGTGATGGTGGCCTCGTAGAATGAGTTTCGGAGTCTTCCTCCCTCTGATGTATTTTGGAAGAGTTTGAGAAGGATGGGTGTTAGCTCTTCTCTAAATGTTTGATAGAATTTGCCTGTGAAGCCATCTGGTCCTGGGCTTTTGTTTATTGGAAGATTTTTAATCACAGTTTCGATTTCAGTGCTTGTGATTGGTCTGTTTATATATTCTATTTCTTCCTGGTTCAGTCTCAGAAGGTTCTGCTTTTCTAAGAATTTGTCCATTTCTTCCAGGTTGTCCATTTTATTGGCATAGAGTTGCTTGTAGAAATCTCTCGTGATCCTTTGTATTTCTGCAGTGTCAGTTGTTACTTATCTTTTTTCATTTCTAATTCTATTGATTTGAATCTTCTCTCTTTTCTTGATGAGTCTGGCTAATGGTTTATCAATTTTGTTTATGTTTTCAAAGATCCAACTTTTAGTTTTATTGATCTTTGCTATCGTTTCCTTCATTTCTTTTTTATTTCTCTGATCTGATCTTTATGATTTCTTTCCTTCTGCTAACTTTGGGTTTTTTCTATTCTTGTTTCTCTAATTGCTTTCAGTGTAAGGTTAGGATGTTTATTTGAATTTTTTCTTGTTTCTTGAGGTAGGATTGTATTGCTGTTAACTTCCTTCTTAGAACTGCTTTTGCTTCATCTCATAGGTTTTGGGTTGTTATGTTTTCATTTTCATTTGTTTCTATGGATTTTTTGATATCCTCTTTGATTTCTTCAGGGGTGTCCTGGTTATTTAGTAGCGTAATGTTTAGCCTCCATGTGTTTTTGTTTTTTATAGTTTTTTTTCCTGTAATTGATATCTAGTCTCATGGCATTGTGGTCAGAAGAGATACTTGATAGGATTTCAGTTTCCTTAAATTTACCAAGGCTTGATTTGTGACCCAAGATATTGTCTCTCCTGGAGAATGTTCCATGAGCACTTGAGAAGAATGTGTATTCTGTTGTTTTTGGATGGAATGTCATATAAATATCATTTAAGTCCATTTGTTTAATGTATCATTTAAGGCTTTTGTTTCCTTATATATTTTCATTTTAGATGATCTGTCCGTTGGTGAAAGTGGGATGTTAAAGTCTCCTACTATGATTGTGTACTTTTGATTTCCCCTTTTATGGCTGTTAGCATTTGCCTTATGTATTTTGGTGCTTCTGTATTGGGTGCATAAATATTTACAATTGTTATATCTTCTTCTTAGATTGATCCCTTGACCATTATGTAATAGTCTCTTGTAATAGTCTTTATTTTAAAGTCTATTTTGCCTGACATGAGAATTGCTACTCCAGCTTTCTTCTGATTTCTATTTGCATGGAATATTCTTTTCCTTCCACTCCCTTTCAGTCTGCATGTGTCCCTAGGTCTGAAGTGGGTCTCTTCACTTAGACCCTCTCACTTAGAGTGTCTAAGTGAGACCCTCTAAGTGAGACCCTCTCACTTAATGCTCTCACTTAGTAGAGAGCATTAGTATGGGTCTTATTTTTGTATCCATTCAGCCAGTCTATGTTTTTTTGGTTGGAGCATTTAGTCCATTTACATTTAAGGTAATTATTGATATGTATGTTCCTATTACCATTTTCTTAATTGTTTTGGGTTTGTTATAATAGGTGTTTTCCTTCTCTTGTGTTTCCTGCCTAGAGAAGTTCCTTTAGTATTTGTTGTAAAGCTGGTTTGGTGGTGCCGAATTCTCTTAGCTTTTGCTTCTCTGTAAAAGTTTTAATTTCTCCATCAAATCTGAATGAGATCCTTGCTAGATAGAGTAATCTTGGTTGTAGGTTTTTCCCTTTCATCACTTTAAATATGTCCTACTCCTCCGTTTTGGCTTGCAGAGTCTGTTGAAAGATCAGCTGTTAACCTTATAGGTATTCCTTTTTATTTTATTTGTTGCTTTTCCCTTGCTGCTTTTAGTATTTTTTCTTTGTGTTTAATTTTTGATAGTTTGATTAATATATGTCTCAGCATTTTCCTCTTTGGGTTTATCCTGTATGGTACTCTCTGTGCTTCCTGGAATTGATTGACTATTTCCTTTCCCATGTTAGGGAAATTTTCAAGTATAATCTCTTCAAATATTTTCTCAGATCCTTTCTTTTTCTCTTTTTCTTCTGGGACCCCTATGATTCGAATGTTCGTGCATTTAATGTTATCCCAGAGGTCTCTGAGACTGTTCTCAATTCTTTTCATTCTTTTTTCTCTTTCCTTTTTTTTTGCGGTATGCGGGCCTCTCACTGTTGTGGCCTCTCCCGTTGCTGAGCACAGCCTCCGGAAGTGCAGTCTCAGCGGCCATGGCTCATGGGCCCAGCCGCTCCGCAGCATGTGGTATCTTCCCGGACCGGGTCACGAACCCGTGTCCACTGCATCAGCAGGTGGACTCTCAACCACTGAGCCACAAGGGAAGCCCCATTCTTTTTTCTTTTTTCTGCTCCCTGGCAGTTATTTCCACCATTTTATCTTCTAGCTCACTTATCCATTCTTCTGCCTCTGTTATTGATTCCTTCTAGTGTATTTTTAATTTCAGTTATTGTGTTGTTCATCGTTTGTTCTTTAGTTCTTCTAGATCCTTGTTAAATGTTTCTTGTAGTTTCTCCATTCTGTTTCTGAGATTTTGGATCATCTTTACTGTCATTACTCTGAATTTTTTTTCAGGTAGATTGCCTATTTCATTTTCATTTATTTGGTCTTGTAGGTTTTTACCTTGCTCCTTCATGTGTAACAATATTTTTTTGTCATTTTATTGTTTTTTGTTTTGATGGGTTGTGCTGTATTCCTGTCTTACTGGTTGTTTGGCCTGAGAGGTCCAGCACTGGAGTTTGCAGACAGTTGGACAGAGCTGGGTCTTGGTGCTGTGATGAAGACTTCTGGCAGGCCTCACTCTGATATGCCCTGGGATCTGAGGTCCTGCGTTACACTAGCGGTTTGGACTCAGAGCTCCCACCACAGGAGCTCGGGCCCAACCGCCGGCCTGGGAACCAAGATCCTGCAAGCTTTGTGGCGCGGTAAAAAAAAAAAAAAATTAAAAGGAAGAAAGAAAGAAAAAAGGAGCAGTACAATATCTAAGAATAAAAAACAAAATAAAATTAGAAAGAAAAAATACATTAGGGAAAATAAAACTGTATTTGAAATAACTGCAACAAGGTAAAATAAAACCACAACAGAAGAAAGAACAACAAAAAAAAGGGGTTGGGGAAACAAGCCAAAAGGAGAGATTGCTAACAAAGTATAAAGAATACCATAAAATTAGAGAAATAAAAGATTTATTAGGAAAAATAAAAATATAAAAAAATCAACAGCAGTGAATCAACGAGGTAAAACAGGAACACAATCTAAAAGAGTAAACGAAAGAAAAAAAAAAAGCCTTGGCTATGGGGGGGCAGAGTTTAGGTGGGGGCTGGAACTTAGGCATTGGTGGGGTTTAGCATGGGGTGGGACCTAGGTTTATGGGGATGTGACGTTTGACCGTGGGGTGGGGCCTAGGCGGGGCAATATTCAAGTGTGGGGTGGGGCTTCTGCTTAGGACCTTCAGAGAAGGGCAGAGGCAGCACATGGAAAGGAGAGCCTCTGGAGTGTGGAGTTCCGGAGTTTGGAGGTTGGGCCCTGAGTGAGGGTGTGTGGGTGGGGTTTAGGGCCAGCTCGTTGAAGAGGGTCTCCGAGTGTGGAGGTATGGCCCTGAGTGGGGGTATAAGAGAGGGGATTGGGCACTGCATTGCAGGAGGGAGGCTCCGAGGGCAGAGTATTAGGCCTAGGAGCCCAACAGGCTTCCCAGTACCTAAGTGGGCCCCCACCGTCCCCCAGGGTCTCCCCCATTGCCGCTGGACCCCTAACCGTGGGTCAGTCCCGCTGGGTGTAAGAACTCCTACCTCCCCCAGCCACCCCTCAGGGGTGCCAGTCCTGGAGGTCTGGCCTTTACTTTTCCTCCCCCTTCCTTCCCTCCCATTCCCTCAGGACCCGCACAGCTTGAGGGGTCCTAGGTGGGCAGAGGATCAGGCCCGGGATCTCAACAGGTTCCTGTGGGTCCAGGTGGGCAGGGGAAACCTGGACATGCTCCCTTTTGATACTCTGCCCTCCCAGTCGTCCCCCAATTTACCCCTTTGGGTGTGGAATCCCTTTCCCTCCCCCAGCTGCCCCTCAGGGGTGCCTGTCCCTCCCTGCCTCCACTTCCCCTCCCCCTTCACTCCCCCCATGCTCCACATTCTACCCAGTCACTGGGGATTCCTCACGTCCCTTAGGTGTCCGTGGTCCCCCACCAGCGCCTGGTAGCTGCCCTAGTTGTGAGGAGATGTGAATTCCCCATCCTTCTAGTACGCCATCTTGACTTTGTCTCAGAGCTTTATCTTTGAATCAAACCAAAAATTATTGAATTTCTAGTCTTGTGTTTTTCTTTTTTGAAGCCAACTTTTGGGCTTCTCTAGCCAGTTTTTCTAAATTATCGTTGGGGTAAATAACCCTTTGGATGATGACAGAGGTTTGGCTACTGTTGGTCCCTTTAAGGGAAGCATTCCTTATGAAATATCAGCAAAATGATTTCCCTTAGCTTCCAGAGAGTCAAGTTTTAGAATGCCCTAGAATCTTAATGCCCCAGGTAAAAGCATTTTTTCTAATAATTCCCAAACATAGGGGCCGTTTTAAATTTTTTCCACTGGAAGTAAGGAAGCACATGGCTTCCGTGACATTCCAAAATTATGAGCTACCCTGAAAGCATATCTACTATCAGTATAAATATTGCATTTTTGTCCTTGGCTAAAGTACAAGCCCATGTAAAAGCATATACTCTATCCTCTTGGGTGGTTGTAGCCATAGGTAAAGATGCTGCCTCAACAACATCAAAAATAGTGCCAGTTAAATACCCAGCACAATATTTGCCGTTGTCACCTTTTAAATAAGAACCAACAGTGGACCATGACAAGTCAGTTATCCAGAGGAATTTCCTGTAGATCATCACAAGGAGTCAGGAGGTGGTCCATCACTGTTAGTCAGTCACGAGAGACTTCACTGGTGATGGAGGAGAGAAGAGTAGTGGGGTTAAAGTTTTTTACAGTGTAAAAGAGTTATGTGAGAAGCAGTTAACAAAAGGACTTCATGGGAGGTAAGGCAGCTGACTGAGAAATGCTGAGTGTGATGAGAATTAAGGAGAGCTTCTAGTGCGTGAGGTATAAAAATGGTTAAAGGCGGGCTTCCCTGGTGGCGCAGTGGTTGAGAGTCCACCTGCCGATGTAGGGGACACGGGTTCGTGCCCCGGTCCGGGAGGATCCCACATGCCGTGGAGCGGCTGGGCCCGTGGGCCATGGCCGCTGAGCCTGTGCGTCCGGAGCCTGTGCTCCGCAACGGGAGAGGCCACAGCAGTGAGAGGCCTGCGTACCGCAAAAAAAAAAAAAAAAAAAAATGGTTAAAGGGGATGCAGTAATGATTTTCTTGGTGGTCTTAACGAAAAGGGCAGAGACAGTAATGCGTCCAAGCCAAAGGGGTTGTCCTCATGCCACAGGACCCAGTTGCTGGAAGTAATACTCAATGGATCAATGGTGGTGCCGGTGTTTTTGAATGAGTACCCCAAGTATATTCCCTTCATTTTCATATAAAAAATGAAATCTTATCATTGGGATGCCCAAAGGTAGGTGAATTCATCAAACTCTCCTTTAAGGCCTTGAAAGCTATGTTGTTTGGTTTTCCTCATAAAACTGGGTTGGGAGTATTGTTTAGTAAAGCATACAGAGGTTAGGCATAAGACAGAAATTTGGAGTCCAATTTTTTTTTTTTTTTCTGCGGTACGCGGGCCTCTCACCGCCGTGGCCCCTCCCGCTGCGGAGCACAGGCTCCGGACGCGCAGGCCCAGCGGCCATGGCTCACGGGCCCAGCCGCTCCACGGCATGCGGGATCCTCCTGGACCAGGGCACAAACCCACGTCCCCCGCATCGGCAGGCGGACTCCCAACCACTGCGCCACCAGGGAAGCCCTTGGAGTCCAATTTTGGCAATAACCTGTTAGCTCAAGAAAACCTTGCAGTTGGTGCTTAGTTTTAGATTTTGGGAAACTTAAGACATCATGAACTCTATCTGGATCTATCTGGATATCAGTTCTTGTTCTGATATCAGATGCCCTAAATATCAAACCTGGGTTTGGGCAAACTGCGATTCTTCTTTAGCGAGCTTTTGTCCCTTTAAGTCTAAAAGCTTTAGCAATGGGAAGCTGGCTTCCTGTGAGGAGGCTTGAGAAAGAGAGCAAAGTAGCAAATCATCCGCACTTTGCAACAAAATAAGACCCCTAGGGAACTCTATATCATTCAGATCAGCCTTCAGGATTTGTGAGAAATGAAAAGGACTCTCAGTAAAACCCTGAAGTATTACTGTCCAGGTGAATTGTTTTTCTTCCCAAGTGAAGGCAAAAGGTATTGGCTAGCTTCATCAACTAGAATACTAAAGAATGCACTGCATAAATCATTTACAGTAAATAATTTGCAACCAGTGGGAATGGATGTTAGTAGCATATAAAAGTTAGAAACAACAGTTTCAAGGCATAACAGTGTTGTTTATTGACCAGAGGTCTTGGACAAACTTCCACCCTTGGCCCTTAGGTTTTCTCACCAGTAAACTGGGAGTGTTACAAGGGCTAGTACTAGGGATAATGAGTCCTTGAGCCTTGTAATATTCTGGGCTTTATGCCTTGAAGGGCTTCTTTACTTGTAAGGTATTGATTAATTCTGGGAAGAAGTTTTGAAGGATCTATTTGAATCTTGATGGGAGGTATGCTGTGAATTTCACCAATATCAGGTGGAGATTTTGTTCAGAAGGGAGATGATAGCTGATTTGATAGGGATAAATGGTGATTGTTTCCAGAATCAGCTCTAATACTCTCAGAAATAGAACAACAACAACAAAAAAGTCAATGGGTCATTTAATTCACCTGGTTCATTACTTTGATGATTAATGTCAAATTCTAGACTTATTTCCCCTTTTGGGAGAAATTCCAGCATGATACTTCTCTAAGGCATCTCAGCCTAATAAATGGATAGGGGTAGAGAAACCAAAGAGAAAAGGGTGTGTATTTCTCAAAGGGCCTAAACAAAAGGGAATAGGTCCATAGACAGAAACCACTTGAGGTTCAGTAGAGATTCCCACTATTTGAGCTGTTTTAACACTCATAGGCAGGGGAGTTTTATGGTAGTGGGGTTGAGCACTAGAGTGTGGCTCTGGTGCCGATTAGGACTGGAAGAGATCCATCCCAATCTGGAGAAATGTTTTTCCAAGTCAATTAAGAGGGACGACTGGGAAGAGCTCCTGTACTTCCTAGGAGCCCCATCATTGAGAATTGGGAGGACATTGGAAAGGCTGGTTAGAAGGCTGAAGGCACCTAAAATGCTTAAATTTGTAACTGTCTCTTTTCCAATGTCCTGGCTCTTTGCAATAATAGCAGAAAGTAGGAGGGTTTTGTTTTCACTTAGGAGCATTCATTTGCTTGAGTTGAAGATGAAGAATTTTGGCATTCTTCTTTTTAGGTGACTCATCTAAAGTGGGAAAGAACTGGTTTACCAGATGAACTACATCTGGAGTGGACATAGTTTTCCATTCCATCCTGGTCCTTTTTACTAGAAGGGAAAGGTCCTCGTTCAGCCCATTAATAAATATAGAATTAAAAGCTACCTGGGTGGAATCAATATCAGAAAAAAGTCCAGAATTTTAAAATAATCTGAAGTCAGTTGTAGTAGTCATGAACAGATTCATCAGATTTTTGTGTTCAAGCCTAAATTTTATTCCAATCAACGGGCTTTGGAAAAGCCCTAGGAATTGCCCAAAGACGTCACTTAGGATTGCCTGAGCCTGGATCATATAATAAATTAGTGGGCTGGTCTCCCATTTGTAATTCTAGAAACTTTTCAGGACTCTTCCAATTAACAGTTTCCATCCAGTGCTGGGCCTGGGCTTCACAGACAAGCATATGAACTAGCTGATATGAGTCAGAGAAACTGGGTTGATAAGTTTGGATGACTGTATTAAATTCCTCAGCAGATCTGTGAGGATCATCAGTTACTTTGGGAAAACCTTTGACTATGGCTTACAGTTCAGCATTAGTCCAGGGTACATAAGAAATTAAGGGTTTAGCTTCTGGATCCCCAGAAGGCTTAATTTAAAGGGACAGGTTCTGACAAATTTAGAGGAAAAAATATTGGGCAGAGTTTCAGAAAAAAAGGCGAAGTTCAGCAAGATAATTTGTATGCGTGACCAGTGGGTATAGAGGAGGCATAGGTAGTGTAAAAGAGGAAGAAGATGGCACCAAAGTCAGAGTCGAACTGCAGGGAGCCACGGGAGAGAGACAAGATGGCACCAGAGGTGGAGCTTGAGAAAAAGAAACCAAGGAAGAAGAGCCTGAGTCTTTAAGACCCATTTTATCTTTCTTTAATAGTTTGTTTGACTCTGTGGATCTTAAAAATCTTATTTTGCAAAGGCAGAACTTTAGACTCCTGATAACTTTTGCAAGCCTCAAAATACCAATCAAAATAGGCATACAAGTCAATTCTAGAAAGTTTTGAGTTATTTAATACAATTCAGTTTTAATGAAATTAAGTTTGGGGATTTCAAAAGTTCCCCATAAAGACCACTGATATTCTAAATTTGTTTTGGTCATATTGGTCCATTTTGTTATAAATGCACATGAAGAAGGACAGTGGTTTTTAAACATAAAATAGGCTGTATTTTGGGTGCCCTTAAAAAATGTAAATAACTGGGATCCCATTTCTCAGACGTTTTTCTCTAGAGTTAAGAACAATTTTCAAACAGTTCAAATAGCTCAACTCAAGCAGCTTGCAAGCTAATACTAGCCAATTCTAAAGAAATATCGAAGCCAAAGGCTTTTCAGCCAGTTTACAGAAAACAACCCCTATTCCAAAGGAATGGGTGCATAGCTGAATTGGCACAGTTTCTGTGAAGCAGTCCCTGTTCTGGAAGGAATAGGCCACTGGCTTCTCAGTCAGCTTTGGCTGAAACAGTGATCTCAAAATCAGACCAAAGTGCCAAAGGAGCATTTGCATACAGAATAACACCTTAACCAGAAAGATGAAACCTTAAAATTGATCCCAAATAAAGCCTGAAGAGTTTCAAAAACAAAGAGGATGTGAGCTTGGATCCAGGAAAAAGATGTAGGTTCAAACTCCAGGCTCAGCGAGAAAAGCATTGAGTGACAATGGGCTCAATTGTGGGAACTGCACCTGTTTGCTCACCAGGCCCAGTGCCTTCGGGAGTCTTCTCTGTTTCCTCTACAGGCCATCAAAATGTTTACCTGACAGACAGCCAAGTATTTCTCCAGAAAAGATAAATATATTCAGGATCAACAGAGAATTGCAGTTCAAGGTCTGTAACCATGTTGAGCCACATGCAAGTTTCCACACAGCAAGGAATGGAGAACACTTTTATAGAGAGGAGAAGGAAGCTGGGAGGGCTAGAGTAAACAAAGAGCTTATGGCTTTTCATTGGTTAAGTCCTGCCAGGAAAGAAGAGGAGTGTTTCTTTTTCCTGTTGGGCTCTGCTATCATTGCAGGGTGTGAGAGCTCCCCCTCTGGTCTCCCGATTCTATTTAATTGAGGTTTCTGTTTATTTTATTTTGTTTTTTACATAGGGACTCAGGAAGTATCTTGATTTATCCAATTTTTAATGTGTGATAGGTCTGAAAAATGTTATACTGGACAGGTGTTTTGCCGAAAGCCTTACTTTTGGTTTCAAGGTCCATAGGATTAGCTGGCAAAATAACACTCAGTTAAACAAGAATTTAGAGAGAGTTTATTGAATTAACAAAGATTACAGTATACTAATTAAGAAAAGAATAGTATAACTAAAAAAGAATAGTAAAGACAGAGGTTTATACATCACCAAATTGGAGAAACAGCTACATCCAGATCCAAGCAGTGCTGCAAAGTCCCTTGAACAGCAATCTGGAGTCCCAGTTGGATAGGTCCCGGGCTGTGAGTCCACCCCATGGATGAGACTTCAAACTGTAGTTCTGGGAGCTTCTGTTTATAATCCCAGGCTGCAAACTGATATCATCAGTGTGCATGCAAAAATGAAGCTCTGATTCAATATGCTGTTGGTTCAATGCAGCTCTGGTTCAATATGCTGTTGATTTCACCATGTGAGTCACAAGATTTTCCAGACCTGGGGGGACTGGCCAGGTCCCCAGGGCTCAAGAAATTCTAAGACCCACTCCCTTTCTAATTGTACATGCTGCTTGAGTTGTTAGTAACAATTGTTAGGTGTGCAAGCAGGCACCCAGTCCAGGCAGGGTCACAAGGTGGTCAGAGGCCTTCTTCTGCCTCTGAAGCCTGAACAGGACTACTTTACCAGTTTTCCCAACAACAGTGAGAACTTTTTGCCATTACTACAGGATAGGAAAAGGTATTTGCTGTGTGTGCATAGAGACCCATGTGTGCCCACATGTTTAAATTGAAAGAGCTATACAGTTAAAGAAATTTGTCATCTGATGCACTCTGACTGAATACAATACAGAGAAGAAAGGACTATTTGCTCAGTTACTTCTTCAGATTATTGCTTCTAGGCAAATTAATGGAATGATTTCCAGTCAAGACTCAGGATCATCTATGTCAGGGAATAATCATTGTCAACAATAAATGAATACAAGCCATGCCACGGAAAACAGTTGTCCCTTGCTATCCACCAGGGATTGTTTCTAGGAGCCCCCTGACGCTATAATCCAAGAATGCTCAAGTCTCTTATATAAACTGGTGTAATACATTGAATACAGTTGATCCTCTATATCTGCAGGTTTTACACCACAAACTCAACCAATCAAGGATTGAAATTGTCTTATTGATATTTCTGTGTTATTATAACTTTGACTTTCAAATTTATTGTAAGGAGGGCCAGCAATTTTATTATTGATAGTGATTCAACTTTGAAGTGCACATTTTTCTGTTATACTTTTTGTAAGCATTATGTCAAGTTAAAGAATATCTTGAAATTTTAAGTTAGCAGTTGTAGCTGCTTATCTGTTTGAATCAGGATTTTATCTATATTGTGCAATCCAAACAAACAAAGACATTAGGTGTTAGGCTAATGTACAGTAGCAACCATCATTTAATAATCTTAAAAGATTATTAAACTTTTAACTCTAAACAGCTTCAATTTTCTCATTAATTGAAATGATAATAAATATTTGTTATCTTAAGAATAAACTTATACTAGTTACCATGTTTATATTTTTATATATTGAGATTCTATATAGATTTTGTTTTAAAAAATTACTCATTTGCTAACAACATTTAAAACCACTATTCTGAGTTATTAATCAAAAGCGAACCTGAAAAAGAGAGGTAGCACTGACAGAGGGTTAGGAATTCTAGGATAAATCTAATTTTAGACATTTAAGGTTTGATGCAGTGACATTAACCTACATAATAGAATATATTTGTAGGTTACCATTATAGTTTTCCAAGAAAAGTAAATGTGGAAAAGGTCCCCAAAGAAGTTAAAAAGGAAGGAGAATACAAAGAACTAAGTTTAAGTCTTGAAGACATCTCACAATTGAGAGAAATACATAGAGGAGAAATTGCATAGTATATATTGAAAAAATTTACCTCACAGAAATCCAGTTTGAAATACATAGAGTACATTTGCATTCATGCTGTAAAGCAAATATTGTTATTACAATTATGCCCTAGTTTGAAATCCCTGGTTCAATGTACCAGTGATGCTCTTTCCATTGGGAGGTGGATTCTATTTCTCTACCCCTTTGAATATAGCCTTGGGTCTTGCTTTGATTAATGGAATGTGTCAGAAATGACACATTTCTGTGCTGTGCAATTTCTGAGCCAGTCACTAGACCTTGTATTCTCTTGTAATGTAGGTATCGCATGTGAGGAAGTTCAACCTGATCTAGTCTCCTTGAGGATAAAAGACACCTAGAGAGAGGCCCAGGTACTCTAAATGTTGCAGATGAACCCAACCCCAGCCAACTTCTCAGCTAGATGCAGCAGCATTAAGGAGCACAGTTGAAACAGCACAGGAATTACCCACTTAGATCAAAGATTTGTGAAAAATAATACACTGCTGTTTTAAGCTACTGCATTTGAAGTGGCTTCTTATGTAGCAAAGTGTAACTGTCACACTGGGCAAAACAGGTTCTTTATGTTATTAATTTCACTGAATTTCAAATTCACATGTGTCATATTCATAACTATGTGGTTTAATGAACAGTGCGATATTGTATAAGGTTTTCTGTGGTAGTTGAAATTAGTAGAAATGTTAACAATTATTTACTCCTGATGTGTATGAAGGCATATTACAGCTAAAGCTTAGGGATCAACTAAATTTTCTAGAGGAAAGAATGCAAGGTTTAGAGATAAAGAATCAATTTAAGGTGACAATTTGAGAAGAATTTACTAGCTGGGTGATTTTGGTCAAGTTATTTCATCTCTCTAGTTCCCTATTTCTTATTTGGTTAAAAAGCATTTTAAGGCACATAATTCCCAAGTTTGTAAAATAAATAAACAAGCAAGCAAATAAATAAATATATATATAAATATATGTTGTTGTTGTTTCTGTGTCTGTTTCTAAACTGTAGTTCGGCAAGTCCCTTAGAATTTGTTGCCAGGATTTCATTTCCTTTGTTTAGTATTATGTATAGTTGAATGTAATCAATGAGCAGATTACTGAAAATACAGCCCCAAATGTTTTACTGAAAAATATTTTAAGATGATTGAAACAAGTTTTATGACAGGTTATCCATTTCAATACTAAGTTATAATATCATTTTATTCACGTTAGTGTTAAAAAGAATAGAATCTGAGAATTAAATAAGTGAAACTAATGTATCTCAATGACACTGACAGCCACAAACTAAAACTATGAATACTGAGTGAATAGATGAAAGCTGTATAAGTAAGTAAATAAATACGATACATCATCTATTTGCATTTGTTAAATAATATCATATTCATGTGGTAAGAATTCTTTGCCACAGACTTCTGGGTGTGGTATTTTATTCATTCATTGCCAGCATGATAATCAATCATCTTTGACATATGTGACAAGTCAAATAAGGAAGAAAAAAGTACTTGCCAAAATATTGCTCACAAAGAGATGACACCAGAAACCCTTAATGTTGTCAATTTGAAAAATTATGTCAATCATAAGCTTTGATTTTGCTGCCTGTGTTTATTACAATGTTTGGTAGGTAATTTCATTTGTATGGCAAAAATCATTCTTTCATTTTTAGATATACCGTATAATGTAGCACATTTAAAATTTTCACTTTTATTAGAATTTTCACTTGAAAGTTCAGGGGATAAAGGAATTTAGAATAATGACTAGAGGAATTGTGTGGAGTTGAGATACACAAATATTATTAGTCTCTTTGAACTACTTATGAATGGCTTATATGCTGTTGAAAAGTTAACTAAATTAGGGTCTATTTTGTTTTATGATATTACTTGTTACGTTTAAAGACACTAGCTATTTCAAAATTGTAGTTGTCAATGGCAAAGAATGAAAATAACTTTTTGAAAAATATATGCAAAGAATTTTATTTAAAATAATTTTAGATTGATAGTGGAAATAGTTAAATAAAAGTATTTAGTCTCATAAAAACTCAGTTTTGTTTATAAAAGTTGCTTAGCCCTAATTTTTAAAAAAATTTCACTTCTTCATAAATGTTTTACAGCCATATTTACCTATAGATTAAAATAACATCATGAATTTTCATGCAGTCATTTGGGTTTCTTTCTTAAGTTTATTTCTACAAGAAAAAAAAGAGGAAAAAATGGAAGAGATTTATTATATTCCATTAATTTTCTTTAAGGCATATCTAATATTCTTGCCTGCTATGAGAATGGTACTGTGTTTATTTTTGTACTAATTTAACTCATATAGTCAAATCAAAATTTCTTGATTGGAAAACCACTATTTCTGTAGACAAATAGCTATATTTTTCTCTCACTTTAGAAAATTATGTTAGACAATAATTCACTGTGCAAGAGATTTCAGATGCTCTTCTCAAATTGACATACCAAAGTACCTTAATCAATAGTTTACATTCTTAATATCAATGAGATTGTAGTTATTCAATGATATGAACTGTACTCTACATCACACATATATTTAATATGTTTAATCAATCATTAAAACCTCATGTTGTAGAATGAGGATGAGATGAGAAAAATCCCTCCAAAGCACTGTCAGCCTTCATGGAGTGTAATGCCAAAGCTCTGAAGGCTGAGACAGGGCAATGGAGAGGAGAATTTACTGGATCTCCCGAGGTACAGAAAGTAGAGCAGAGAGATATCACCAGTCATCCAGATAGCTCACATACAGGCTTTAATGCAGAGAAGAATCCTCAAGGTTTGAACACTGATAGCTGGGTTTTAGTATTTAATTCATTGGAAGCAAGGTTACTCTTTGAAGAACACTATTCAAGGTAACTAAGAAATGTCGTATGATACATGTGATGTTAATCAAAATGCAAATATACATATGTTTGAAAAAGGAAAGTTGAATAGCAAACTGAATCTGAAGTCAGAAATTCCCAGTCTTGGTTTTCCAAGGACTATTTGGCCACTGGAAAATCAGTTATTCTTTTTAGACCTAAGTTTCCGTGTCTGTAAAATGAGAGATTTGGACTTAGTGATCTCTTTCAACCTTAAAATTCTGTGATTCTTTGTTGACCTATGTCTCTTACCTTAAGTTCAGATTGGTAAGTCATATTTAATAGAGAAATTAAATGATAAATCCTTATTATTCCATGAAGTTAAATTAAGATAAAGATATAATAGTAATAGAATTATTATTATTATTTCTTGAGCATCCACATCATGCTCTTAACTAGTTATGTGCTTCTTTCTTATTTATACCATGTATTATTTGGGCATCAAAATACAAATTTTAATTTAAAAAGAAGAAAAGTAAAATACAAAAGCAATTAGTTCATCTTTGATATTATGAGTTATCAGCAATGAAGAGAAGATGGGAGCTATTGGAACTGGTAGCAATGAATTAAAGTGAGGACCAGAAAGTAACTGTATATCACCTGGAAAATTATAGAGATTTAAAAATTCTTATTTATGGGTCCTTTAACTTGATAATGAACTCTTTGTGTAAGATAGATCTCAAAGTAAAAAAGGTATGTCATCCTTTATTTGCTCACATATGAGATTAAAAAGCATCTTCCTAAAGTACAGAAAGATGAGGAGCTTATCTTACTGTGCATTTTTGGTGTGCCACAGATATTTATTGAATCAGTGACTGTAAAGAACTACATTGTTACTTGATTAAACAGCAGAGATCTCGTATTCCTGGTCATGATCAAAGAAGAGCCATGAAAAGAGAAATTTAGAGTTTGTTTTTTGCTTTTAATAGAGGAGTTTCTAAAGGAGCATACATTAAAATTTAACCGAAGTGGAGAGCAAGAGAAATGAGACTCCACAGAGTAAGACAAAGAAGATACCAAGGAGTATTGTGGGTCTCTTGCATCTGCTGAGAATGTGATTTTATTAGCAATTTATTTTATTGAAAGAATGTAAGAAATGTGAACTTAAGGTCGAAAAGATACATTTATTAATTTATTTTGTCCATTTCCTAAAATCTCTTGAGGCTCGGGCTTACCTGTGGTTTTTGAAAAGATTTCTATTATCATCAATAAAGTAGTCTCCTACATGACAATAAAAATTTGTGTAAGATACACACAAAAATGAAGAGGATATAAATGCAGAAGAGAGCAGAATTTATTAAACCATTTGGACCATTTAATATAATTGGAGGAAATATCTAGGCCAAGTTTTTGAGAATGAATAAGTACTCATAAAATGAATAATAGTAAACAGTATTTTAGCACATAAATATGCATAAAGATATGAAATAAAATAGTATATTCAACTAACTACTAGTAATTTTACCTTCCTGTAATGTGATGTCCAAAGATCAGGAAACAACAAGAGAGGAGGAAGAGACAACTTAAGAAGCCAATGCAGTAATCCAGGCAAAAAGTGAAGAGGACCAGATCTAAATTAATTGTGGAGAATTGGAGAGAAAAAGTAGATTCAAGGGGTACTTAGGGAACAAGATCTTTGGGATTTGGTGATTATTGAGAAGTAGGGGATCTTTTAACCACTTTATATTTTAAGACCCTTATTGATCTTTAAACAAATATGATGGCAGGAATTATTAGGTTAAAAAAATTCCCTGAAGTGTTTACATGTGGTTATTACGTTTATATGCTCACCATTTAAACACCTAGATAATTAATCTTTCACTTTCATCCAGATATTTTGTCGATGAGTAGACAGAGAAGCAGTTAAGATTACAGTGTATGTTTTACAAATTATAACGAAAAAAGAGAAAACTTATTAAATTTAATCAGTGTGGATTTATTTAAATTCTAATGTCAGTTAAATGACATAGAGCAACTTTTTTTTTGGCTGCGCCACATGGCATGTAGGATCTTAGTTCCCCAACCAGGGACTGAACCCGCACCCCTTGCAGTGGAAGCGCACAGTCTTAACCACTGGACTGCCAGGGAAGTCCCAACATTTTTATGATATTCAAAACTTTTAAAATCCTCCTCACTATTTTAAGAATATACTTCAGAAATACCCAGAAACATCTTTGCTTTTAGTTCAACAATATAAAAGGATGAAGTAGTAATTCCTTTCTGTCAGTGTAGAGGTATGTTTTAGCTCCTTTTCTCATAAAAACAAAACTACAGCAACTTTCCTTTCTTTGATATATTCTGCACCTTTTTAAATATCTCTATCTGTGTCCCCTTCCACAATATAGCTAATTAAATTGTTGTTTTCTTACACACCGTAAAGGCAACTGTAATGTCCTGGTTACTAAAAATGACTGAAGTAATATAATTCTTGTTAGAACTTGTTTGATTACAGACTTGCTCACTAGAATCAGGCATCAGCAATTCCTTCTTGAGAAAAAGAGGAAATAAAACCTATTTCAAAATATTTCATTGTTTAGTAATGATCTTTGCTGGGCACAGTCCTAACAGTTGTTTTGTTGCTAAAAAAAAATAGAAAACAGGAAATTATAGTTTAGTAATATAAGAAATACTTATAAAAAGATATTCACTTTATTTAGCTTCCTCCTAAAATACAACCAGTATCAAGAAATATTTATGGACCTGGGGTTTTATACACACATACACACATTTCTGTGTGTGTATACATATATATGTGTGTATATAATTATTAGATATAATCAATAGATGTATTTATTGGCTATATTTTGTGCTTAATTAACAACCATAAAACCTAGTAGATTTAAACAACACTTCTTTTAGCTTCTAATTCTGTTCATCATCAGTTTGGGTTAGACTCAGCAAGAAAGTTCTCATGATGGTTTAACTTGAATCTTCTCATATATCTGCAGTCAGCTGCAGGTCTGGTGGACAGCTCTGCTTTTAAGGTTTGAATGACTGTTGGCTGGGGTAACAGCAGCAAGTGGTTTTATGGATCTCTCATCATCCAGTGGCTAGTCCAGGTTTGTTTCCATGATGGTGACAAGTTTCAAGAATGGAGAGAAGGCAAGCCCCAGTGCTTAATTACTATTGAAGCCTCTGCTTGTGACACATTTGCTAATGTCTCCCATTGGCCAGCGCAAGTCACATGGCCAAGTACAAGGTCAGTACAGGATGGAATCTTGCAAGGGTGAGGGATACAGACGAGCATGGAGACAAGAATAAATTAGAGGCAATTGTTGTGCACTAGTTTACCACAACATGGTACTCTGAGGGTAAGCATGTGTCTATCTACTTATCTATTTATCTATCTATAAATCAGTAGAATAAATGACTAAACTCAGCTCCTACATTTAATGGTGCAACCACTGACCCATAATTGACCATTTCACTGAAGCTAAGGGTGTGATTTGAAAGAAATGATGTGGCCAGAACAGCATTGTAGTGTATGACCTCTTCAGGTGGCATTTTATATGTTCTGAACTCTTCCTTCCTAATTACTAATGTATCTACTTGTTTTTAATCTGGAAAATTATGTGCTTTTGCAAATTGCAGTGGCAAACAGACCCTGAGGTGGCCTCCAATTATTCCCACTTTTGAGTATTCATGCATTGTGTAATCCCCTTACCTGTGACTTGCCTTTAACATGTGGACTATGGGAAAAAGGATGTCATTCCTCCGATTACATTACATTTGATAAGACTGTCTTGCTAGCAGTCTTGCTCCCACTGTACTGCTGGCCTTAAATATGTAAACTGCCCAAGAAAAAGGGCCACGTGGCAGGGAACTATGGCTGACCTCTTTCTAGGAGCTGAGGGTAGCCTTTAGCTGACAGCCAGCAAGAATCCAGGGCCACCAGTTTGGAAGTTGATTCATCCCCACTTATGTCTCTAGGTGAAAATAAAGCCCAGGTGGACACCCTGAGTGTAGCCTGTGAGAGACCCTGTCAGAGGATCCAGTCAAGCTGTGCCTGGACAAAGAAACTATAAGATTATAAAAATGCATTGTTTTGAACCACTAAATTTTTGGTAGTTTGTAATACAGCAATAGAAAACTAATACACAGGCAAATATCTACTTGAGTTAACATCCACATATCCACATTAAAAATGTTCAAATTTGGCCTTGTTTTTCTTTAAGGCTAATTTTTACACAAAGCTTATCAAAAAAAGCAATAGCTACATGGAAATGTATAAATTTCTTGCATTACACATTTTCCGACTCTGTCAACATATTTTAATACATTATACTTCAGATCAAGACAAAAGTCCTGTTTAATTAGCTTTGGGAAGAGAAGACTTAATCGAAACAATTTAAAAATTATTGTTTTCTCACTGTGTTCAGCTCTTAGCCCTGACATGACATATGTGGTTACAATCTTATTTTTTCCAAAATAGTAGGAAATAATTACTTTCATTTTTATTGTATAAAGTACTATAAATTTACAATGGCTAATCTTCAAGTTAATTATGTATTTAACTTGAAACCATTTTAAATATATGCAAAGTTCTTCATGTTTCATGTCAAAAATAAGTGTTTTCTTCAACTATATAAGGATGACTTTAGTGAAACAAAGAACTAGAGCCTGTTTTTGCTATTTGTAGCCCACAGGAAAAGAAAAAATTTAATACTAAGAGCTTGTATTTTGAGGTTTCTTACAGAAGAATATTTGATCATTATAGCTTATAAAAATATATCAATTATAAGTAATAAGTTTTATCTTTTTCTGTTACACAATTATTTTAACAAAAAGCTGTTCTTAACATATTTATTTCCATCTTCTGTAAATATAGGCACTTTGCTCATTTTTATGTTGTGTGAAATGAATATCAGATGGTAAAAGATCATTTTGATATGATTTTGACATTAAAGCATTCTGTACCTGTAAAATTAATGCTATGGTGGTACTGTTAATGAGTTAGAAGCCCAATGGAATTGCAAGGGTAATACTTGGAAGGAAAAGGCAACAGTATTATTAGGATTAATATTGCAAGTACTTCCAGTTATTTTCCCTTTAAGACTTCTTTCCTTTTTCTTTCTTTTTTTTTTTTAACTTTCCACAGTTAACATGTCTATTTGAAAGGGAAGTTTCAAAATCAAGTCCTATTATGTCATACAGTAAAGTAGCAGAGGCAAAAAGACTTCTGCTGTCTTTAAGAGTTATTCTGAGGAGAAAGAAAGCATGAGTGAATAGAGGAAGAGAAAAGTGCAGGTGATGACAGCCTTAGAACTATGTGAATAACATGCAAGATTTTATTTTTATTTTTTCTCAGCAGCTATTCATTTTATTTTTTTAGGTTGTACAACATGATTTTCTTTTAAAGGTGTACAATGTGATGTCTTAATATATGTATACATTATGAAATGATTGCTACAATTAAGTTAATTAATACACCCATCACTTCACATAGTATCACATTTTTGTGCATGGTGAGAACACAAGATATATTATTTTTGCAAATTTCAAGTATACATAGTATTATTATTTCAAGTATTATTAGCTATAATCACCATGCTGTACATTAGATGCCCAGAACTTAGTTCATTTTATAACTGAAAGTGTGTACACTTTGACCAACATTTTCCCATTTCCCCCGCCTACCAGGCCGGGGAACCCAGCATTTTACTCTCTGATTCTAATAGTTCAACTTTTAAATTTATGTTAATTAATTAATTTTATTTTTAAAATATTTATTTATTTTTTATTTCTTTATTTATTTTGGCAGCGCCGGGTCTTAGTTGCGGCTGGTGGACTTCTTAGTTGCAGCATGCATGTGGGATCTAGTTCCCTGACCAGGGATCAAACCCGGGCCCCCTGCATTGTGAGTGTGGAGTCTTACCCACTAGACCACCAGGGAAGTCCTTATTTATTTATTTTTAATGGAAGGATTCTTTAAATTCTACAGTGCTTTATGGAGTTCAACTTTTTACATAATGCAAATAAGTGAGATCATACAATATTTGTCTTTCTGTGTCTGGCTTATTTCACTTCACATTATGTACTCCAGGTTCAACCATGTTGTCACAAATGGAAGGATTTCCTTCTTATTTATGGCTGAATATTATTTAATTATATATTATACATAAAATATAATATATACAATATACAATGAATATATGACATATACATATATTGCAAATATATAATGTTTTCTTTATCCATTTATCTGTCAATGAGCACTTAGTTTGTTTCCACATTTTGGCTCTTGTGAATAATTCTGCAATGAACATGGGATTGCATGTATTTCCTTGAGATATTGATTTCATTTACTTTAGATAATCCAGAAGTAGAATTTCTGGATAATATTATAGTTCTATTTTTTTATTTTTTGAGGATCCTCCACATTGTTTTTCATAGTGGCTATACCAGTTTACATTCCCACAAACAGTACAAGGGTTCCCTTTTTTCTGTACACTTGCCAACACTTGCTATCTCTTGTCTTTTTAATACTACTTATCCCAATAGATGTGAGGTGATTTTCATTGTGGGTTTGATTTGTATTTCCTAGATGATTAATGATGTTGAACACCTTTTCATGTATCTGTTGTCCATCTGTATGTCTTCTTTGGTCTGTTCAGGTCTGTTGACCATTTTCAATCAGGTTATTTGTTTTCTTGCTATTGAGTTATATGAGTTCCTTACACATTTTGGATATTAACTTCTTATAAGATATATGATTTGCAAATATTTCCTCTCATTCCATAGGTTTCCTTTTCATTTTGTTGATTGTTTCTTTTGCTATACAGAAACTATTTAGTTTGATGTAGTCCCACTTATTTACTTTTGTTTTTGTTACCTGTGCTTTTGGTGGCATATCCAACAATCATTTCCAAGACCGATAGAAAGGAGATTTTTTTTCCCTATGATTTTTTTCTAGGAGTCTTAGGATTTTGGGTCTTACATTTAAGTTTTTAATCCATTTCAAATTAAATTTTATATATGGCATAAAATAGAGTCCAAATTCATTCTTTTGCATGTAGTTATCCAAATTACCAACACCATTTATTGAAGAGACTATCCTTTTTGTATTTTTCTTGGTGACCTTGTCAAAGATTAGTTGAATATAAATGTGTGGGTTTATTTCTGGGCTCTCTGTTCCATCAGTCTATGTGTTTGTTTTTATGCCAGTGCCATAGTGTTTTGATTAATAGAGCTTTGTAATATAATTTGAAACCAGAAAGTGTAATTCCTCCAGCTTTGTTTTTCTTTCTCAAGATTGCTTTGGCTGTGTGTGGTCCATTTGGCTATTTGTGGTTTCATGAAAGTTTTATGATATTATTTCTATTTCTGTGAAAAATGTTATGGGAAATTTGATAGGGATTGCATTGAATCTGTAGATCACTTTGCATAATTTGGCAAGTTTAAAAATATTAATTCTTGCAAACCACAAGCATAGGATATTTTCCATTTATGTCTTCCTCATTTTATTTGTGTCTGCCTCAGTTTATTTCATCAGTGTCTGATAGTTTTCAGTGTGCAGATCTTTTACCTCCTTGGTTTAATGTACTCCTAAGTATTTCATTCTTTTTCATACTATTGTAAATGGGATTGTTTTCTTAATTTCATTTCAGATAGTTTGTTGTTTGTATATAGAAATGCACCTGACATTTGTATATTAATTTTGTATCCTGTAACATTACTGAATTTTTTTATTAGTTCTCAGAGTTGTTTGGTCTTTAGGGTTTTCTCTATATAGATCTCTATGTAGATCATGGCATCTACAAAGAGAGACAGTTTAACTTCTTTTGTGATATGGATGCCAATTATTTCTCTTTCTTTCTTAATTTCTCAGGCTAGGAACCACAGTACTATTTTGAAAAGAATAGAGACAAAGTTGAAAATTATAGAAGTGTTAAAAATGGTCACTCTTGCCCCTGATCTTAGAGAAAAAGCTTTCAGCTTTTCACCATTGAATGTGATGTTAGCTGTCATATGATGTTCTTGTCATATATGGACTTTATTATGTTGACATTCACTCCTTCTATATCAAGTTTGTTGACAGTTTTTGTCAGAAAATGATGCTGAATTTTGTTGAATACTTTTTCTATCTATTGAGATGATCATATGGTTTTTATCCTTCATTATTTTAATATGTTGAATCACGTTTATTGATTTGCATATGTTGAACTATCTTACTATTTTTGCATTCCAGTGATAAATCCTACTTTATCGTGGTGGATGATTCTTTTAATGTCTGTTGAATAATGTTGGCTTGTATTTTATTGGGAATATTGGACTGTAATTTTCTTTTCTAATGTTGTCTTTTACTTCCATTATTATGAAGATGATGTTGGTCTCATAAAATAAGTTTGAAAGTGTTCCCTCTCTTCAGTTTCTTGGAAGAATCTGAGAAGAATTGACATTAATTCAGTTTTAAATGTTTGGTAGAATTCACCTGTGAAGCCATCTGGTTCTGGGCTTTTCTTTGAAGAAGTTTTTGTTTACTGCTTCAGTCTCCTAACTTTTTATTAGTGTGCTTTAATTTTCTGTCTTTTCATGATTCAGTCTTGGTAGGTTGTATGTTTCTAGGAATTTATCCATTTCTTATTGTTTGTCCAATTTGTTGGTGTATAATTATTCATAGTAATCTCTTATGATCCTTTCTATTTTTTTTGTAACAGTTACAATGTCTCTTCTTTCATTTATAATTTTATTTGAGTTCCTTCTTATTTTTTGTTAGTCTAGATAAAAGCTTGTCAGTTTTGTTTATCTTTTCAAATAAGCATCTTTTATTTTTATTGATCTTTTCTATTGTCTTTCTAATCTCTATTTCATTTTTTTTTGCTTTTATCTTTATTATTTGTTTTCTTATACTAATTTTGGGCTGCATTTGTTTTTCTTTTTATATTTCCTTGAGGTATAATGTTAGGTTGTTTGAGTCTTTCTTTTTTCTTAATGTAGGTGATTATTGCTGTAAACTTCCCTCTTAGAACTGCTTTTGCTGCATCCCATGAGTTTTAGTATGTTTTTTTCCATTTTCGTTTGTCTCAAGATACCTTTTGATTTCCCTTTTGATTTTTTCTTTGGTTGTTCAGAAGTGTGCTAATTTTCACATACATGTAAATTTTCCATTTTCCCTCTAGTTATTGATTTCTAATTTCATACCATTGTGGAAGGAAAGGATAATTGGTATGATTTCCATCTTTTAAAAATTGTTAAGACTTGTTTAGTGGCCCAACATATGATCTATGCTGGAGAATGTTCCATGTGTATTTGAGAAGAATGAGTTTTCTAATTCTATTGGGTGGATTGTTCTGTACATGTCTATTAGGGTCATTTATTCTATAGTGTTATTCATGTCTGCTGTTTATTGATTTTCTGTCTGGATGGTCTAGACATTGATGAAAGAGGGGTAATAAAGTCCTGTTGTATTATTGTATTGCTATCTGTTTCTTTAGTTCTATTAATGTTTGCTTTGTATATTTAAGTGCTCCAATGTTGAGTGTATATATATTTACACTTATTGTATCCTATTGATGAATTGACCCATCTGTCGTTGAATATAGACCTTTTTTGTTTCCTGTGACTGATTTTGACTGAAAACCTATTGTGTCTGATAAAAGTATTGCCTCCTGCTCTATTTTGGTTACAATTAGCAAAATATCTTTTCCCTTCCCTTCTTTTTCAGCCTATGTGTTTTCTTAAAGTTAAAGTGAGTCTCTTGTAGGTAGCATATTGTTAGATCCTGTTTGTTTTAACTGTTCCACCACTTTGTGTTCTTAGATAGGAGAATTTAATCTATTTACATTTAGAGTAATTATTGGTAGATAAAGACTCCTATCGCCACTTTGTTAATTGTTTTCTAGCTGTTTTGGCATTCCTTTATTTCTCCCTTCCTCTCTTAGTATATTTCTTTGTGATTTGCTGATTTTTTAATAGTGGCATGATTTGATTTCTTTCTTCTTCTCTTTTGTGTGTCTACTAGAGGTTTCTTCTTTGTGGTTACCATGAGGTTTACATAAGACATCTTATAACAGTCTTTTAAGCTGATAACACCTTAACTTCAGTTGCAGAAACAAAACAAGCAAAAAACTGCACATTTACTCTCCCCAGCACACCTTTTATTCTACTGATGTCACATTTTAGATCTTTTTATATTTTGTGTCCATTAGCAAATTAGTGTAGCCATATTTGCTTTTAATACTTTTGTCTATTAACTTTCATGATAAAGTTAAAATGATTAATATACCACCATCACAGTACTAGAGTATTCAGGATTTGATTATATGTTTACTTTGAGTTTTTTAATTTCATATGTTTTCATGTTGTTACTTTAGTGTCCTTTTGTTTAAACTTGAAGATCTTCCTTTGGGATTTCTTGTAAGGCAGGTCTAGTGGTGATGAACTCCCTCAGCTTTTGTTTTGGGGAATATTTCTGAAGGACATCTTTGCCTTTACCAGATATAGTATTCTTGGTCAGCATTTTATTTTTCTGTGAGCACTTTGAATATATCATCTTACTCCCTCCTGTTCTGCAAGGTTTCTGCTGAGAAATCTGATTTCCTTGGGGTCAGTGGGGCTCAGTCCTTGTATGTGATGAATCTCTTATCTCTTACTGCTTTCAAAATTGCTTTTCCTTTTTTTGATCTTTGACAATTTGGTTATTATATGCCTTGGCATAATCTTCTTTGGGTTACTCTTTCTTGGTCTTTGAGCTTCATGTAGCTGCATGTCCACATCCCTTCTAAGATTTGGGAAGTTTTCAGCCATTATTTCTTTAAATATGCTTTCTATCATTTTCTCTCTTTTCTAGTTCTCAGATTCTCATAATGTGTATAAATTTGCTCTTTTGATAGTATGTCATAAGTATGCTTTCTTCACTCTTTTTCATTCTTTTTGTTGTTGTTCCTATAACTAGCTAATTTCAAATGGCTTGTCTTTGAGTTCATCTATTATTTCTTCTATAGGACTGAGTGAGCTTTTGAAGCTCTCTATTAAAATTTTCAGTGTTTTTTTTTTTTTTTTTTTTTTTTTTCATACGCGGGCCTCTCACTGCTGTGGCCTGTCCCGTTGCAGAGCACATGCTCCGGATGCACAGGCCCAGAGGCCATGGCTCACGGGCCCAGCCGCTCCACGGCACGTGGGATCTTCCCGGACCGGGGCACGAACCCGTGTCCCCTGCATCGGCAGGCGGACTCTCAACCACTGTGCCACCAGGGAAGCCCAAAATTTTCAGTTTTGTTATTGTATTCTTAAGCTACCGAATTTCTGTTTGATTCTTTTTTTTTATTGTTCTATTTCTTCATTAAAGTTCTCATTTTTAAAAAAATAAATTTATTTGTTTATTTATTTTTGGCTGTGTTGGGTCTTCATTTCTGTGCGAGGGCTTTCTCTAGTTGCAGCAAGCGGGGGCCACTCTTCATCGCGGTGCGCGGGCCTCTCACTATCTTGGCCTCTCTTGTTGTGGAGCACAGGCTCCAGACGCGCAGGCTCAGTAGTTGTGGCTCACGGGCCCAGTTGCTCCGCAGCGTGTGGGATCTTCCCAGACCAGGGTTACGAACCCGTGTTCCCTGCATTGGCAGGCAGATTCTCAACCACTGCGTCACCAGGGAAGCCCAAATTCTCATTTTTTTTCATTCATTGTTTTCTTGACTTTGTTTACTTATACATCTGGATTATAGCATCTCTTTGAGCTTCTTTAAGATGATTATTCTTAATTCTTCATCAGACAACTTGTAGATCTCCATTTCTTTGGGGTCATTTACTGGAGTTTTATAATTTCCTTTATTGGTGTCATATTTGTCTCATTCTTTGTGATCTGTGTCGCCTTGTGTTGGTGTCTGTGTATTTGAAGGAGCAAACACTTCTTCTGGTCTTTACAGACTGGTTTTAGCAGGTGAAGATCTCCTGTTAGGTTCCTGGGCTGTCTCTGTATTGTCTCTATGATTACAGTTGAGCAGGATTGGAGCCAAATCTCGTGGTTGCTGCTAGGTCCACTTTAGAGTCTTCTAGTAGGGCAGGCACTAGTGCAAGCCATTTCAGGGTCTGCAGATAGTGGGCTTGTTACCAGGTGTGTGGATGGCTGTGGCTCCTTACACGTCTCTGGGATGGCTCCTGACAAGTCACTGGGCAGGTCCCTGGGTGGATAGAATTGGCCCTGGACCATGGCTGAGAGGGACTAGAAACATCACAGGGTTGCTTCAGCATCCACTGTAGAGACTGAGGTCAGCGGGTCTACCTCTGGGGGAACAGATCAGCATGACTCCCAGTGAATCCCTGGGTAGGCAGGGTTGCTGTGTGACTGCAGCAGTGAGGGTCTGGAGTTGGGTTACAGGGCTGCTTAAAGTTCCATAGTTTGGTGGGCTTATCTCTTGGGTTCAGATGGCTGTGTCTCCAGGAAGGTCCCTGGGTGTGCAGGAGTATTCTCAGTCTGCGGTCCAGAGGAGCCAAGTTACAGGGCTGCTTCAGGATTGGCAGTTGGACTGAGGTCAGAGAGCCTGCCTCAGCATGGACAGGTGTGTCTGCTGACTGGTCCCTGGGTGAATATGAGAGTATGACTGATGGCCAAAATGGCTGGAGCCAGGCTTCAGGCCACTTCAAGGTCTACCAATGGGGCCAAGGTTGGAGGGCATGGGCTTGTTACCTGTGGCATGGGTGAATGTGACTCTTGGAGGGTTCCTGGTAGATGGTGGTGGTGGCAGGACCAAGACCAAACAGGGCTATAACTGATTCTACAGGGGGACAGAGCTGTTTCCGGGTCTGTATCTGGAACCACTGTCGGTGATCCTGTCACCTGGGCATGGGCCTGGCTTCTCAAAAGGTCCTCCTCAGTCTTAGGCTCCACTGGGTTTCACAATCTCCTCCCTGGATCCAAAAGCTCCCACAAAGTCACTTTGTCTGTGGATAAGCTGTCAAATTATTGTTGCTGAGAGAGGATATCAATGGGGGACTTTCTATTCTGGCATCTTTCTGATGTCACTCAACATACAGGTTTTTAGTTGGGCATGATGGTCACTCAGAATGTAACAAATAGCTGGAGTAGTATCCACTTTCTCAGTATTGTTTAAGGACATGGTTTAAAGGTTATGTTGATAAGGTAGAGAAGAATAGGGAGAATGTAAGCAAGCAGTTTAGGTTGAAACTTTATATATTTTTTTCAAAGGTCATTATGGTATTTCTTTTATTTTCTTTTTTTTTTTTTGCGGTATGCGGGCCTCTCACTGTTGTGGCCTCTCCTATTGTGGAGCACAGGCTCTGGACGCGCAGGCTCAGCGGCCATGGCTCACGGGCCCAGCTGCTCCGCGGCATGTGGGATCTTCCTGGACCGGAGCACGAACCCGTGTCCCCTGCATCAGCAGGCGGACTCTCAACCACTGTGCCACCAGGGAAGCCCTATGGTATTTCTTAAAAACTAAGCTGCCTACCAAATAAGCACAATGATGAATAACATCAAAATGTTGTGGCAGGAAAGAGTCTTCATGGGGGTGAGTAAGAATCAGCCAGTGTCAGTTGGCATTTCTCTAAAGCCTGTAGAGCTGATTAGACACGGGAAGATTCATGATTATGTTGCATATACCATTCCACATTTTCATGCATTTTTCTAGGTCATTTACTTGGAGACAGATTTCAGCAAAAGCAAATATATCTCATTTCATTTAGGATGCCAAGATGGTGTGACATTTTTGCAGTTGAGATGGTATTGGTGGAATAACACAATTCAATACTTGATAAATATCATTTTCTCAAGCCAAAGGAATTTAAAGTTTGAGTATTACAAAGTCCATTGCAGAAAAAAAAAAGACAAAAAAAAAAACCATGGTGGATATAAAAATAAATTATTCAAGTTTCAAGAAATGATAATAAATGAAGCCACTTAAAATTTCACCATATTCAATTAAACAAATACTACAAGACAAATGGTAATGCATTTGAGCAAAACAAACAATAACATTTCAAAATGGCAGTATTTATATTAAAAACATTGAGTATCAATGATGCTATAATATTTTTCAAAACAGTCTTTTTCAGAAGAATGTAAATAACTACTTTAAATAAGTTAGCTCTCATAGAATATATGGAAAGGACGAGAATTTAGAAATGACCTAATGAAGTTTTCTCATTGTTTCGATGAATAAACTGAGACCAAGGATAATCAATGACTCATTCTAAAGTACTAATTGTGACAGTCAGAACAAGGATTCTTAGCACCTGATCTGAACTCTATGCTCTTAATCTATATTATGCAACAGTAATTGCTTAATGCATATTATTATGAGAAAATTTAATATTTTATAGCTCTAAATTTAATACTTATATATCAGGTTAAATGTTTAAATTTTTGTGAGCATGTAGAATATAACATTTATAACTATGGATCTGTATGTTTACTATAACTACAGACCTGTGTATATATAAATATATTGTATAAACTATGGATCTCTGTTTATAACAAATATGCTGATTAAAATCTCTTTGATTTATTGTATAAGGTTACTAGTGTTAATAGTTAAAATATTTATCCAAATAATGAATAACACTGTGTGACTATTTCTTCTATTCATTTCATGAGTTATCTCGTGAGATCTTATATGGTTAGGTAGATAATCCTGATGTGTGATAGATGTTAGGAAAACTAGATGGATTAATAATTGATTAATGACCATCAGCTATTGGTAATGATATCCAAAATTTCTTGGTAGATCTTATACTTGGGAAAAAGTGTCTCCAGTTGTGTAACGATTCATCATGACTCTCTTACTCTTTATTTTTTCTAAATAATTTGAGGATTTAAAAAATTTTGTGTAACAAAATTTTGTGTAACAAATTTTGTGTAACAAAATTTTGTTAGAATATATCTCAAGATGATAACGTTTTGTTAGTATTAGAGACAGAATCCAGAAATACTGTAGAGAGAGAAGGAGTAAACTGAATTTGATTAAATAAAATTTAACAGAAGTAAGTATAAGACCTTCTATTTGCACTGAAAAAAAGGAATAAATATCAGTGCCATAATTTATGCAAAAATATAGATATTTTAGGCAGCCATTAATTACCTCACTGTGGGGCATTTAAGTTAATTATTTTTTGCTAAGTCCTCAATTAATTAAAGAGTAGTAAATGAAAGATGCAGAACACTAAGAAATATGTACCAATAAAAACGTTTTTCAATATGATTGTTGAAATTTAATGTAAATTACACAATAAGGTATTATTCACAATTTCATCAGCTTTAAGCTGTCAGTTTGTTTAAACTGTTTCATGTATACATTCACAAGCAGAGGAGAGTGCCACCTCCTGCCCACCATTTTAGGTAATGTAGAAAAAAAGGATTAGATCACAGAAAATTTCTTCAGTCTTCCCCAAATCCATTTATCAGTTGCCTGCCTTCCTAAGGTAATAAACAGAGATGATCCCCAATTGCAGCTTCAGCGTTTCCATTTGAAAGGAGGGCATCCTCTGTCATTTATAGAAATTTTTTAAAGTAGAAAAATGCAAAATCCTCATGTCATATAACTATATTTAAAGTCAAAGAGCATCTCACACTTTTGTTTCATCTCTTTGTAATTTATACTATTCATCTCATTGGAAGTGGACAGCCTAAGCCTTATGTTGCCATATTCTCCTAGTAAAGTAAATAGAAATAATTTATATGAATTGATAGTGATGCTCATCTTTATTTTTGCCTATAAGTTCATAGTATTTGGTTAGCTCTAGGTATTAAACTTCTAGGAGATACTTCAACAAGTAGAAGAACACAGGTGATAACAATGAGACAGAAGGATGTGTTGAAATAATGTGACATGAAAAATAATTGAAGGATATAGGTTTTATCTTAGTGTCTATGTGTGTTATGGTAGCTGCCTTCAAATGCATTTCTGTACAACTTTAACAGTGGAATTAGTGGAGTTAGGATCTATAATTATAAAGTATAGTAAGACAGAAACAGCTCACAAAATGAAGGACCTGTGTAACAGAGAAATCTGTATATGACCTAGGCAGTCTCAGGGTTTGAAAATTTCTGATTGTGGAAAAGGTTCATGCAGAGGCTTGACAGTCATTTTTCAGGATGCTGATTCTTTACCAATAGATGTTCCTTCCCTTTAAGCTCAGAAATTCTATGATTTTGTGTGTTTCTTAGTATTATTCTTCATCCAGCATCATAGTCTAACACAGAATTTATTTGGCACAGATTTGTAATTCTTACACATTATGAGGTAAATATAACCATCTGTGAAACTGGAGATAAAAGAAACATCAAAATTTTAAATGAAAAAAATCCTGTGCTGCTTTTATTCAAATTATGAATAAGCCTCTCTTGTGTTTCTTCTTAGCATATGAATGTGTTGATATTAGTGTGCATATGTAGAGCAGGGGCGAGATGAGCAGATAAACACCTCATAAGTAGTAAACTCACCATTCTCTCTGGAGTCTAGGAAGTATTACACATTTGAAGAGTTACTTCTTTATGATATTTGGCCCAAATTTTCTCATTTTAACTCAGTACATTTGTTCATCTCATACCTTAATAGTCTCCTCAATGAAATGCTCAATAATTCTTTATCCTCTCTCTTCTTATACCTTTCAGATATTTGTAGGCTTTTATCATCTTACCTGTTAGTCATCCTTTTGCACAGTTATAGAGACTTCGATTCTTTAATCATCTTTCATAAGTCAAAACCTATATTCCCTTAATCATTTCTGTTACGCTTCTCTGAACTTCCTTTACAAGTCTTTTATCTATAGTGTTCTGGTACTGAGATGTCTAAAGCCAAGTCTTTCATACTAAGTAAGGATGAGTAAGTGTAGCAAACCTGGTCTTGAGGTTTTCTACATTGGGAAATAAAGAGAGTTACTGTTTTTCTGTGCTGTATTTTTCTATAGAACACAGAAAGACTTAAGTTTCTTCAAAATATCTTGGTTAGAGGAAGAATCTGCATTGGTAAGAGGCAGTTGTTTTTTTTTTTTCCTTTTCTGAATCTGGTTGCCTGTGTTATATTTCTTGTCAAAGTATTATTCATGCTTTCTGGTTCTAATTCGAAGATCAGTGTTTACATTTACTCAATTTCTAGTTCCCCCTTTTCCTTTTTTTTAGCTCTATTTATTTTAAATTATAACTTGGATTCAAACATTTTGTAAGATGATACCGAAATATATCTAATACATTGTGAAATATGGGAATTTTCAGAATAATAAAGGTAACTGCCTTAAAGGAGTAAAATTTAATTACATCCTGGACATTAATCACATTTGAAAGTAGCTGCTTCAATTTTTAAATTCCTGTTTTTGGAGTTTATAGCTGGAAGAAGAAAGGATGCAGTTTTACTCTTTCTTTTTTTTCCCCCTTATATTTCTTTTAAACTAGCTTCTGAATATGAGCTCTGATTTCTACAATTGTCACCAACTCACACATCCTAGAACCATTATTTAATTTGATTAGGGGCTTTATTCTCCTCTGCCCTATAGTCAAGTTCTTTCTACACTCTGACTCTAGGTCTCCAAGAGACATTAATGTCTTTGAAATCTATCTTCTCCTTTCACTGACCATTTTCCCTTCTTCAGCATTGTCATTTTCTGATCTCTAAGCTGAAGGGAAAAGTCACCAAACCATGGAATCAATGGAGAATTGAAAAGCTAGGAATTCTTTAAGTACTACCTCAGAAATATAATAGATTTCTTATAGCTGTCCATTAGACTTTGACTTGGCAATCAGTTCTTACCATGCAACTAAAACACAGAAATAAGTAGTTTTGTAGTAATGGAATTAATTTGCAATATGCTGACAATGAATTGTAGTTAATAAGTACATGAATCACCTTGTTAGTATTTCAAATGAATTAATTTACTTCAGGCAATGATGGCAATCATGAACTGAAGAGGAGTTTTATGTATGCTTTTTAACATGAGAGAATAAGACAACAATTTAAGTAATTCCTTCAAGACCAGTGATTCTGGCTGTTACGTTTTTTAATTCAAGTTACTTGGATAGCAATAAAAGCTTGTTTTGAAAACTCGGAACCAGCTTCATTGTTGAAACCATGGTCTATAGCTGAAGTTATAGATATACTTTGTAATTTACTACACACAAACACACACACACACACACACACAAAGGGTTAAAAATTCAAAGCAGGCAGTGCACGCATCAGGTAATTAGGATTAATATGTTGTTTGGAATTAAAGTCGAATCCTTTTAATTGGCACATCTCAGTGGGAATAGAAATACAAACTTGTAATTAGGTGATTGGCCTGATTATCAAAGCTTCATTGGCATAGATTGTGCAGAGAGAGTCTTTTTTCTTTTGGCTTGAGTTTTTCAAACAACTATAGCATGTTAAGGGAGAAGCTCTGAACAGCCATAATAGGGCTTCGATGTTGCCTAAAATGAACAAATGTATACAGAGTGAATCATCTAACCCTGCTAAAGTATTTCATAACTGTATGTGAGAATCAGCATTTTAGAAATAAAAATGCCTGTGCTAGTTTAGTAAAATAATCTAATTTTTAATATTGATAATAAGTTAGATATATTGAACTAAAGCCTCTACCAATTAAATGGATTTGAAGTAGGTTTGTCATTGTTAGGCACCAATCAGTTTCAACTCTGATCTATATTCAGGAGTCCAACCACGTAACTATGGGACATGCAGACAGAGGTCAATAAGCAAGAATGAGAATTCTTTTCTTTAATCTAATAAAAAGGCTTATGGGGGGAAAACCCCTCTAAAGTTAAAGAGCTGTAAACAGTTAATTGGCCACTATAAATTGTTTTTATGAATATTATGTAGTATTATGTTATGTAGTTATTTAACAACATGTTATTGTCATTTTCTTCCCCTCATGCTGTTCTCTGTGTTCCTGATAGTGGGAATCAGGATTTCAACAGATAAAGTCATCTAATTCATATTGTGATACAACAGACCAAAATAATTCATTGAGGATCACTTAGGCACTCTTAGTTAGGAATTTGTAGTGAAACAGAAAGGGTCTGGGCACAAGTTCCTATACTTAAGAAAATGGGTTTTACATAATAGTAGTAATTCACATAAAATCTTAAACATGTTGCATATTTAAGAGAATAAACTATATCAAGCACTTTAGAAAACTCATTTACACTGAATTCCAATGTTATTTAGGAATTAATTTTTATGTTCCCTAAATGCTGTTTAGATATCCTATTTCCTGTTACTGTATATAGCTGAGTTTGAATGGCATGTAAGTGTGTGTGTGTGTGTGTGTGTGTGTGTGTGTCTGTGTGTATGTGCATGTGTATTGACTCAAACTACATTTCCTGCAAATAAGAGAAGCTCTGTGACCTATAACAAATTGGATTATATGAAAGCATGGAGGACGAGATTAAAATATATGAGTATAAGTTATTTTCCTTGTCACATATACTGAGGGGTAGTGTCATCATTTTCAAGGGACCACAAAGGACTCACCTTTAAAAAATAGAAAACAAGAGGAAGTATAAAGTCTTATTTATTGTAGTTATATAGCATAGACAGGTGTTCTGGGTGAGATAGATACTACCTCACCCCTAGTCGTTCACATTAGCTCTCTATGCAGTCAAAAACTACTTATACTGTAAAGATTGTTTCTTGTTATTTTATAGTGGAAATCTGGCTCAATAATGCCTGTGTATTACTCTACTCCTTGAAAACAACATTAAGAGACATATCAGTAAAAGATACAGATGAACTTGGACTTTTGTCTAAGTTAAAAGGTCACCTCAGGAAAAGATAATCATTTTCTATTAATGCTCAAACTACTATGCACTTCACTGAACTATGTGGAAGGACACAGTGTCTTATTAGAAGATTAGTTTACATTATAGTCTGACAAGAATGGCTTGTAAAGTGTGATTCATGCCCTGAAACAGCACACTAAAGATAATTTCTCCCCTGTCTAGTCTGTAATAATGAAAATAACCAAGAAACTACATACTAGACTTTATAGGTCCATAAACATATACAAAATCAGGTCACCTTATGCCACCATTGTCATTCCGCATTCATATTTACTATGGTTATTCCATTTATTCAGAACTATACTCGTATTAAAGAGGGAATATAATCAACTGTTTAGTTTGGAGGAATACTTCCACATTTCCAGAATGAGCAAGGTATCAGCACCAAATGATAGGAGGAGAGACTACCAATTAAATATGCTGTATGAATTTAATGTATTATTTATTTATTTACTTTATTTTTATTCATTTTTGGCTGTGTTGGGTCTTCATTGCTGCTTGCAGGCTTTCTCTAGTTGCGGCTAGCAGGGGCTACTCTTTGTTGCGGTGTGAGGCTTCTCATTGCAGTGGCTTCTCTTATTGCGGAGCGCAGGCTCTAGGTGTGTGGGCTTCAGCAGTTGTGACACGTGGACTTAGTTGCTCCATGGCATGTGGGATCTTTCTGGACCAGGGCTCGAACCCATGTTCCCTGCATTGGCAGGTGGATTCTTAACCACTGTGCCACCAGGGAAGCCCCTGTATTATTTGTATATTGATCTATTCAGTGTAAGAATAATTTTGCCCAGTTAATGTACTCAAGACCAAACAATTAAAATATATTGAAATATATTTAGAGAACTATCAAAACACCCTAAAAATAATAGAGACAACCCATAATCCTTATTATTGGTCAGGGTTTAAGTATGAAAGGATTCTTAGTGGTACATTTATTATTATAATTTATTTCATTATCATTGTATGGATTGTATAGAAATATGGAGGAGGAAATTTGCAATATCTCAGACTGCTATAAAAATTTCCATATACCTAGAGAGAAATACAATAATTATGAATTAATTCAGCTGTATAGTGACTGATTACTTACTGTAGAATTATTTACTGTATTAGTCAATGAATCAAAATGCAGTAACTTTTTAAAGTATATTATTAAACAGAATATAGCTTAACTAAGACAGATATTATTTCGCACATCATTTGTTACAAAGTTGATAACTACATTTGATGGTTTCCTGTCACCCAAAATATAATATCATTTAATATTATCATTAATAGTAATTAATGATAATATAGATATCATTTAAATGTATTTTCAGAAATCCTAGTTATTCTTCAAAACCCAGTTCAAATTCCATCTTATTAATAGAGATTTCTCTGGCCCATCCTCAGAAAGATTAGCTACTCCTATGTTTCTTATGCAGGTTTCTATTATATATTTCTCAATTTAATTTAATCATTTATTTACATGTAGACTCCCTTTTGAGGTCTTGAACTTATAGAAAGAATCTGTCCATCATCTCTATGTGGGGGAGAAATTACTGGCTACTTGGGACAAGAATTCTTGAAATAAGACACTATAATATGGCAAAGCTCTGGAGAGGAAGTAACATTGGAAAAAGTTAAACTGACGACTGGCATCAGAGATAAAAGTTGAGGTGAAATGAGTGTATTTTAAGCTCTTTTCAAGGGGCTATGGATGTTTGCATGCACCCAGCTGCACATGGTCATAAGAAAGGCCTACCTGTCCCTCCAGGCCTTAGGAGACGTGCAGTGGGAATACACTCTAGAGTGAAATGCTCCATGTGACTGGAAGAGGGCTGACTGTGTGCTGACTGCAAACGGAAGGCTTGAGAGGTAGGAGAGATCTTCTTTCTGTTGCCTCAGAAGAGAGCTCACAGCTTGCCTGACCAACTAGAACAAAAGCATGTGACTCCCTCCATTTCTGGTTTGCCAGTGCCTGAGGGAATCCAACAGTCCAACCTGAATGAGTACTGTGGGAACACCAAATTGCAAACAATCTTTTTTTTTTTTTTTTTTTTTTTTGCGATATTGGGGCCTCTCCCTTTCGTGGCCTCTCCCGTTTCAGAGCACAGGCTCCGGACACGGAGGCTCAGCAGCTACGGCCCACGGGCCCAGCCGCTCCGCGGCATGTGGGATCTTCCCGGACCGGGGCACGAACCCGCGTCCCCTGCATCGGCAGGCGGACTCTCAACCACTGCGCCACCAGGGAAGCCCGCAAACAATCTTTTGATTGCAAACAATCAAAAGAAAAGTATCAATCATTATCAAAGTAACTAGAGGGATAAACATCTAGCCAAAAATGTAGACAAGTGGAATATGCTGAGGCAGAACTGATGATGAGAGAGAGGAGAATTTCCAGAAAAATATTAATAATGTTCCAAGAGAGGCACTTATAATTAACTCTTCATCCAAAATCCTTCAGGAATCAGAAAGTATGATTTCCAAATGAAAGAAGTCACTATATAAACAAACAAAAAAGACTATGATCACTGTTGAGGAAGAAATGTCACCAATGTGAAAGAAACATGAAATATGAAAATCATGAGTAAAGAACCCTAGAGCAGAATTTTCCAACTGTTGGGTTTTTTTCATATTGTTGAGCAGCTGATGGGGTACATGTGTGCTGAAATATTGATTCCGCACAACCTGTGAAGGCCTCTGGTAGCCAGGGTGCCCAGGCTGCTACCATGTACAGCCTACTTCATTGGCCACTGATGCTGTGAAAAAGAAATGAAAGACATTGGGAGCTCTGGTTCAGAAGCTAGACCCAAAGAACTCATGTGTGAATATCCGAAGTTCTAAAAAGAGAATAAGAACAAAGAGAAACAATAAAAAAACAAACAATTCCATCAAAATCAAGTGGACTCTTCATTTGAAAAATCTCACTGAGGTGCAGACAGTATAAAGGAAACAGCACAAACACAGAGTATACTGTCATGTATCCAATTTGAGGAAAGTACTTGAGAAAGTGCTGCAAAGAAATGAAATTTGAAGCAGAACAATATAGAAAATGTAGAAGTAGGAATAAAATTTTAAAATTAATATTAGGACATTAATTAAAATTATAAATTAGTATTGCTATTAGGATTATATATATTAATATTAGGATTATGTAGTTACATAAAAATATATGATAATTATGTGGCTTGGAATTTGTAATACAAGGATTAGGTAAACCAAAGAGACATTGGGAAAAAATTTTGCCCCTCTAAAAATTCTTGAGTTGGAGGAGGAGTGTGGTGAGGAGAAGGGAAAAAGAAAACATTCTAAAGATTTTGTTAACATGGGAGAGGGAATTGAGGAAGTTAGTCATTGTTGTGTTGGGTTCACAGTTATTATTAATTTAAATGCGAAACTGGTGAGGTACTATGGTTTAGTTTAGGATGGGAGATGTAACAATTTGTTTCAGTACCACTGCAGGTTTGTGCACCTGCCTTGTTTTCCTGCCAAAGCAGTCTTGACAATGGCTTAAGTTGGTAAAGCCAGTTTGCTGCTGCTGCTGTTACATACTGATGGGATGAGAGTACTGGAGAATGGGGACTGAGGAGGAGGGACCACTGCACTAGGAGCTCTGTGCACCTCCTATATCTGGTCACAGTGTCTTGCCTTGCATCCAGGCTGCCTGCCTTCAGCCCCCATCTTGAGGCCTGTACAGCTTTCAAATATGTACATCTTAGGACTGCTGGTGAGTTGACACCTCATAGAACAAATTTTGATGATAAATTTTGGGATAAGATACATCCTTCCTTCTATCACTCTTCAAGGAACTGTGGCCAGCTCGGCCGTGTATTCCTTCCTTCCCTGCCTCATTACTTTTTTTTTAAAATTTTGTGTCCCTGGGATTGCACTCACCAATGGTGTTAGCATATAAACTTTTGCTTTAAATGCTGACTTGTAAGGCATTCAGGTTAAATCTGAAGATAAACACTGGTGGCACCAAAAAGAATTGTGGTACTTCCAAGTTAATGGATTAGAAAGGAAAGGGAATGAAGAGAATTAGGTATAATTAAAAAAAAAAACCATAAAGATACAGGCAATTAAGAAGTGACAACAAAAAAAGTAATGTAAGTAGTAAAAACACAATAATAGAGAAGAATGCAAAACAACATTATCAATTAATGATGTTTTTAAAGGTATTGATTTTCCTATTAAAAGATTCAGGCTTTATGATTGTGATAATTAAACAAAATTCAGCTGCATAGGTTCTATTAGAAACATCTAAATCCTAGTAACAACGTGTAAGTAAGGGGATGGATGAAGATGTTTTAGGCAATTGCAAACTGACAAGTTTGCAATCATAATTAAAATAGGTAAAGTTGAATTCAAATTAAAAATATTAATTGGGGCTGTTAAATTAATTAAGGAGGCCATTAGACTGAGGTGGTTCTCAGAGGTGGTTCTCATAAGCCTTTAATGCCTCAAGGTTAAGAAATGGAAACTTAACAAAACCAATTTCAAACATCCAAGGAGGCTTTCCCAAATACTGTACCCACTTAAGCCATAGCGTATCAAATAATTTCCTTGCTTTGCTTCTGCCTCTTTTTATGAAAGTCTCTACCCTAAGCTCCTGTCAGTGGAGTGCTCCTGACCACTTCAGGTTTGGCACTGCCTGATTTGAGTCTATTTTTGCTCAAATAAACTCTTAAAGTGTTTAATATCCCTCAGTTTATCTTTTAACAGGACAAAAGAAAGTATAATGCAATAACAATAGGTACAGAAAACATGCCATATTTATAACAGTTTGTGATGTCATTATGTAATTCTACTACTTAGAGCCTAACACATGGAGGCTAAACAATATGCTACTAAACAACCAGTGGATCACTGAAGAAATCAAAGAAGAAATTAATAAAGTACCCAGAAACAAATAAAAATGAAAACACAATGATCCAAAATCTATGGGATAGAGCAAAAGCAGTTCTAAGAGAAAAGTTTATAGTGATACGAGCCTACTTCAGGAAACAAGAAAAATATCACATAAACAATCTAACCTTCCACCTAAATGAAGCAGAAAAAGAAGAACAAACAAAACCCAAAATTAGAAGGAAAGAAATCATAAAAATCAGAACAGAAATAAACAAAATAGAAACAAACAAAAATTACAAAAGCTCAATGAAAGTAAGAGCTGTTTCTTTGAAAAGATAAAGAAAAGTGATAACCTTCAGCCTGACTCATCAAGAAAAAAAAAAAAGGCCCAAATCAATAAAATCAGAAATGAAAAAGAAGAGGTTACAACCAATACCACAGGAATACAAGGGATCATTGAGAGATTACTATGAATAATTACTTGCCAATAAAGTAGACAACCTAGAAGAAAAGGACAAATTCCCAGAAATGTATAATCTCCAAAGACAGAATCAGAAAGAAATAGAAAATATGAACAGACCAATTGCCAGTAATGAAATTGAATTAGTAATTTAAAAAATCCCCACAAACAAAATTCCAGGACCAGATGGTTTCTGCCAAACATTTAGAGAAGAGTTAACACCCATCCTTCTCAAACAATTCCAAAAAAATGCAGAAGAAGGAACACTTCTGAACTCATTCTATGAGGCGAGCATCATCCTGATGCTAAAACCAGACAACGATATCACGCACACACACGCACACGCACACACACGCACACGCACACACACACACACACACACACACACAAATTATAGGCCAATATCCCAGATGAACTTAATGCAAAAATCCTCAACAAAATATTAGCAAACCAAATTAAGCAATACATTAAAAGGACCATACACCATGATCAAGTGGGATTTATCCCAGGGATTCAAGGAGGCTTCAATATATGCAAATCAATTCATGTGATATATCACATTAACAAGTTGAAGAATTAAAATCATATGATCATCTCAATAGATGCAGAAAAAGCTTTTGACAACCAACATCCATTTATGGTAAAAACGCTTAACAAAGTGGATATAAAAGGAACATACCTTAACAAAATAAAGGCCATATGTGACAAACTCACAGCTAACATACTCAACAGTGAAAAGCTGAAAGCATTTCCTCTAAAATTAGGAACAAGACAAGGGTGCCCACTCTTGCCACTTTTAATCAGCATAGTATTGGAAGTCCTAGCCACAGCAGTAAGACAAGAGAAAGAAAGAAAAAGCATCCAAATTGGAAAGGAAGAAGTAAACTGTCACTGTTTGCAGTTGACATACTATACATAGAAAATTCTAAATATGCCACCTCAAAACTACCAGAACTCATCAATGAATACAGTAATGTTGCAGGATATAAAATTAACATGCAGAAATCTTGCATTTCTATACACTAACAATGAACTATCAGAAAGAGAAATTGAGGGAAAAAATCCCAATTATAATCACATCAAAAAGAATAAAATACTAGGAATAAATCTAACTAAGGAGGTAAAAGACCTGTACTTGGAAAACCATAAGACACTGATGAAAGAAATTGAAGACTCAAACAGATGGAGGGATATACAGTGCTCATGGATTGGAAGAATTAATATTAAAATGACTATACTACCCAAGACAATCTACACATTCAGTGAAATCCTTATCAAAATACTAAAGGTGTTTTTCACAGAACTAGAACAAATAATTCTAAACTTTGTATGGAAATACAGAAGATCCTGAATAGCCAAAAAATCCTCAGAAAGAAGAACAAAGCTGGAGACATCACACTCCCTGATTTCAAACTATACTACAAAGCTTACAGCAATCAAAACAGTATGGTACTAGCACAAAAAACAGCACACAGATCAATGGAACTGAACAGAGAGCACAGAAATGAACTCACACTTACATGGGCAATTAATTTATGCCTGAAGAGGCAAGAAAATACAATGGGGAAAAGACAGCCTTTTCAATAAATGATGTGGAGAAAACTGGACAGCTACATGCAAAAGAATCAAACTGGACTACTTTCTCACACCACAAACAAAAATAAATTCAAAATGGATTAAAGACTTAAATGTAACACCTAAATCCATAAAACTTCTAGAAGAAAACAGGTAGTATGCTCTTTGACATCAGTCTTAGTAATAATTTTTTGGATATGTCTCCTCAGCAAGGGAAACGAAAGCAAAAATAAACAGATGGAGCTACATCAAACTAAAAAGCTTTTGCACGGTGAAGGAAACTATCAACAAAACAAAAAGGTCACCTACCGAATGAGAGAAGATATTTGCAAATGATAGATAAGGAGTTAATATCCAAAACATATAGAGAACTCATACAACTCAACATCACGAAAGCAAACAACCTAATTAAAAATTGGTCAGAGGATCTGAATACACATTTTTTCAAAGAAGAGATACAGATGGTCAGCATCACTAATCATTAGGGAAATTCAATCCAAAACTAGAATGAAATATCACCTCATATCTGTCAGAATGGCTGTTATCAAAAAGACAACAAATAATAAATGTTGGTGAGGATGTAGAGAAAAGGGAACCCTGTGCACTGTTGCTGGGAATGTAAATTGGTGTAGCCACTATGGAAAGTACTTTGGGAGTTCCTAAAAGTTAAAAGTAGAACTACCATATGATCCGACAATTCCATTCCTGGGTATTTAACCGAAGAGAAGGAAAACACTAATTAGAAAAGATATGTGCAACCCTATGTTCATTGCAGCATTGTTTATAATAGCCAAGAAATGGAAGCAACCTAAGTCCCTCTCAATAGATGAATGATGGATAAGATGTGGTGTATATATGCTATGTAATATTACTCAGCCATAACAACAGAATGAATCTTGCCATTTGTGACAACATGGATGGACCTAAAGGGTATTATGCTAAGTGAAATGTCAGAAGAAAAAAAGGGAAATACTGTGTTTTCCTTTATATGTGGAATCTAAAAATCAAAACAAATGAACAAACACAACAAAACAGAAACAGAGTCATAGATACAGAAAACAAAACAAAAACAAAACACAACTAAACCAAAAGAACTTGAAGCCATATCATAAATACTGTCATAGGAAAGCGCACTAAGACGAGACATGGCAATGTGCCTGCTCAAGTCAACAATCCAGGCATTTTGCAATTTCTCTTGTCATGCCTCGGGCTACTGTAATTGAATAGTAGACTACTAATTAATAATATAACTTGCCCACAAATTGTTTTCATGCCATAACTTTCCATCTAAAGTTCACACCTTAAGTGGATGCTAAAAGGGCAGTATTTATGATCTATTTAAATTTGACATTTCCCTTGAAAAGAAATGAGAAGGATAAAATGCAACTAGAACATATAAAGTAGCTAATCTGTAGTCGTTTATTGATTGACCATGCATTGATTGATATCAAAAGTAACCTTGGCGTGGGCATGTCATATATGAAATTTTAATTGAAAGAAGTATTTACAAGATGTATAATCTTTAGTCATCAAGAAAACGTGCAACCTAATTGTCAGTATGTTGGACTCAGTTAAACACATATTAAAACTCTGGCCAAATTATAGCATATTGGTTTCTTACCAAAGAAGCCAAAAAACAGCTTTTTATATCCCTATAGTAAAGTAGAAATGGTGAGGAGTCCTGCTCCTGGTTAGAAACCTGTGTATGATTTTCAAGCTTCATCGTAGGCATTGCAAAGCCTCCACCTGGCAGGACTTACTGGGAAGCTGCCTTCCCCACGCCAGACTTGTCTGAGATTCTCTCTTTGCCTGATGCCTTGGGCAGAACTCTTCTTCAGATGCCTCAGCCAAAGCCTGCTTATGGGGAAACCTTGAGCTTGTTCTCCATGGGTGGTCTTAGTTTCTTCTGTTAATGAAACTACCACCTATGTTCTTCATAATTTCAAATCTATCTCTAGTTTCTTCTGTTAATGAAACTACCACCTATATTCTTCATAATTTCAAATCTATCTCTCTAGCACATACCTCCAGCCTAAAATCTTGACTTTACATTTACATTTGTGTATTAGTCACATGCATCTGGATATCTTGGTAACATTTCAGTTACCCACTAACAAAGTAAATGGATAATAATAATCATCATCATCGTCATCATCAAATTAACTTCTCCTTTATTATATGCCTTTTATAGAATTCTTCTTCTAAGTTATTTCTCACATTTGTTGTTTCTTGCCTAATTACACTGTTGACTCCTTGATTCACATCCTTATCATCACACTTCTGTATTATTTCAAAAATTTATCCAGTCTCTTTGTCATGTGTACTCCTTTATAATAAATACTCTTAATGTTGCCGTTTATATTTCTAAAAGAGCAAGTCTTGATAGCAATTCCCTATTTTGAAAGACCCATTGCATCTCTGTTACCTTCCTAAAGAATGAAGTGAAATGTCTTAGCATGGAATTTAAAGACTTCAAGCAGGCCCAAACTTCTTTTCCTCTCTCTCCTGCAAATACTCCTCTGTACATCAGTTTTGGCTAAAAGAAATTAGTGAAGAGGTTGTAAAAAGAGGTTAAGAACCTTCTTGTTATTGTCTTCTTTTCATATTTCAGTCACTCTTGTGACAATCAATATCTGCTAATGATTTGTCTAGAGGGCTAAATACTATATTCTGAATTACTAGAATGTTATTTTGATCTGTGCAGTCATTCATTCAATTATGCACTCAACAAGCATTTCCTGAAAGTTATTTGCTAGGCATTCTGCCAAACATTGGAGATATGTGGTCCCTTCCTTCACGGACATGAACATGTATATTTGACCTATTTCCCCTACTCTTACTTCCTATAATGCCCTGCTCAAATATTATTTCCCCTATAAAACCATCTATAACACTTTTGCCAACCCCAGCATAGTTTACTTTCTTCTCTGTGCCTCATAGGCATGGTTGTATTCTATATTAAAAACAAACAAACGAAACCGTATTCTTAATTTATATGGAGTAGACATATGTAATTGATATCTGGTTTTAAATGTTACTAATAATAAAAACACTATAGTGAGTATGAGTACCAAATTAGTACCACAAGTTAAAACAATATAGCTTGGTGCAAAAAACACAATACAAAATAGCTTTGTGCAAAAAATACAATACAGTATTCTTTTTGCCACTCACATTTGATCATTAAGAGCCTCTCATTCCGAAAAGCTGTCTTTTTCATGTTTACATATTTAGGCAGCATGTCTAGAAAAATAAAACATTTATTTAGCCTTCCAGTTTTCCCTTTCCTTTCCCTTTTCTGTCACTGCAGTCTAAACACTAGGCCAGTGAATGCCATCAAGCTATCTGCATACCTTTAATATTCAATGATGTATGAATTTACAGGATATTGTGAAGGGAACCAGGTAGGACTGAGATTTTGTCCCTGTCCTTGAGGATTTTGGAAGACAAATGTCAGTGGCCATTGCTTAGACCTACTTGGGGCAGTTAGGGCCAAATATGCTACTCACCCTATGGTACATACTTAGGTGTTGGTATGTATACATTGATATACAGCTAACAAAGAGTCAGAAATCTTTGGTGTGTTTATTTTTAAAAGTTTTCTGACACATATAAAAATGCACAAAAAAGTATTTATGAGCAAGGGATAAATGTGATTATATTATGCATACTCTTTGGAAACAATCTTATTTCTTTTTTTTCTTTATTGCTTGACTTTTCTTCTTCCAACCTCTATCCTTACCTATCTGCTTTAGTTAACCTGTTAATTCAAGTTGCCAACCTAGAAAATATTATTTTCTATTTTTCTTCATTCCTATTTAATACATATTGTCACACCCTCCCTCACACATACATACATACTATACATGCTTATCTAATAACATAATATCTAATAGGTATCTATCTATCTATCTGCATTATATTTCTGGTCATTTGCTTTACAAATATGAGATAATCCACGTTTCTCTGAATCTTGTTCTTTTTCACTCAGCAGTACCTTGTGAAATTCTTCCAAGTCAGTTTGAGTAGTTCTTGTGAATTTTTGTTAATGATAGCTGATATATCATGGCACAGATATAATGAAATTAATCAAAAATTCTTCTATTAATGGGTATTCTACTTTTTAAAGTTTTATTTGTTTGAGTTTGGTCACTGAACACAATGTTTCAACAATCGACTTTTGACTTGCAAGCTTACCTACTGGTGGCTTTATTTTAGTATATAGGTTCACTGCATTGAGGAATATATGAACCTATATGATATATATGTGTGTTTGTGTGTACATGTATATATTTATATTGTTCCAATTGCTTTCATTAAAGCCTATACAAGTCACATTTCTATCAACAGTGTACGTGAACACTTTTCCAAAACATCCTTTCAGGAATAGATGTTACCAAGATACCACACAGATAAGAGGTGTATTTGAAAATTTCTTTATATTAGCATTATTCAAAATTTAATGATCATCTTTAATATTCCAGGGTCTTAGGAATAACAGTTAATAAGGACATCATGACTCTTGCCTTTATAGAGCTTTACAGTTATACTGGGGGCAAAGACAATGAACAGTATTATGTACTAATGATAGGGGAAGTGCATTCATATAGAAAAACATAGGAGGGGGTGCTTCTGGTACAAAGGTTACTGGAAAAGATGGTGCCGCTGGCGCAGGTCTGTCTGCTCATCGAGCTCTGCTGCTAAGGGCTGCAGTTACCTGAAACCTCAGGCAGAAGAGGAGAAGAAGAGGATAGCAGCTGAGGAGAAAAAGAAGCAGGATGAAGTGAAACGGATTGAGAGAGAACTGGCAGAAGCCTGAGAGGATCGCATATTAAAGTGCATTTGCCTTTGAACCATCATGGATGAATAGAGTTTTCTGTGCTGTGTGAAAAGAAGGAGAGGGAGAGAGAGAGAGAGAGAGACAGAGACAGAGACAGAGACAGAGACAGAGAGACAGAGAGAGAGAGAGAGAGAGAGAGAGAGAGAGGGAGGGAGGGAGAGGGAGTGGGGGGAGAGAGGGAGAGAGAGTAAAACAGGTGAATTATAACTCCCGTGTTTCTGGGTTATAAAACTAGGTGGATAGTGGTTGTCATTCACTGAGATTGGAAATGAACTCGTATATGCAGGTGTGAATAGAAGGTAAAGAATTCCATTCTAGACATGCCAAAAGTGAAGTGGTTGTAGCTTATTTACATAGGAATTGGTTTTGAAATAAAATGTAGGATTTTCAACCATTCACATATATCTCTGAAGTCTTTGAACCTATGGATGGTTTTAGAAGATCCCTGAGCAACCTAAAATGGTAAGCAATACATAATGTATGCACATTTCCAGGAGAGAGCTGGTTAATTTTCATCAGATTCTCAAAGGATTCTCTCATCTATTAGTGCTTTTTGAAGTCTTGCAAAGGAATGAAATCACTATAATCTAGCAAAAGTTGATGTAGAGGAGTGCCTGTATTATATTTTTGGACTAAAATTTTTCTCCATGTTGAGTGGCATTTTTTGAAGCTACTAAATTTATGAGCAATATCAAGTTTAATCAAGAGTAGCATGTTTGATACACGTTTGAGTCTATCCTGATCCAAATATTTAAAAAATCTTTGGCCTCCAAATCCTAGAGACACTGTTAGAAAATGTCCCCTACTTTATATAGTTCATAAGCATTTTCAACCAAGACACTCTAAGCTAGCAAAAATAACTCCCTTATTATGACATAAAAGATCTTTTTAAAGAGTATTTTAAAAAATATTATAATTGAACGTTTCCAAAAGTAACATAGCAGTATGTCAATGTGCCAGTTGTATGAGTGTGGGTACCACAGGGAGATGCCTGTGGGACAACAGCCCTAAATTATTTTTGCAGGAATCACATATTTCTTTTATTTAGATCTCTTTGCTGCTCCAATGAGAGTAAACTTGCTTTCCCTGATGACAAAGTTCAGGAAAAACCCGAACGAACTTCTTGGCCAACCCTATAAAATCCTCTTTCTTCTCGAGTGTCTTGCTTAAAAATGCAGAGTGAACCATCCAGAAATCTGAGGCTCTGACCCAGTGCAATGGAACACTCCTTCTAGCACTGCCATGACTCATTTCTTTGAGTGTACATATAGTAGAAAGTAAGTACACATTTATTGAGATTATCCCTGTGTATTAGACAATGTGTTTATCACTAGCAATGCTTAACACAACATAGTCTCTGATTTCATAGAATTTATAATCAAATAGAAGACACATACAAGCAAAAAGTAATTCTATTGTTATTTTGCACGCTATAATATCAGTAAGGTAGTAAGGATTTTAGGAGTATTCATTCAAAAAGCACTTCACCCACTCTTTGGGGTTTCTCAGAGAAACCAATATTTAAGTCTGGACTTTGGTATAACTGGACAACCGTCGAATGGTTTTAAGCAGAGGAGAGATATAATCAGATGTGCACTTTAGAAAAATCAGTAGTGTGTCAACAATTCTTGCAACATTAGTACCTCTGTTTATAGCCATGTTAAGAGTTTCATTGCCCCTGGAACTTCAGTTAGGATTACATTTAGTGACATATATAAGATGACCATATGTCTGGTTTGTCTGGGACAGCCGATTGCACTCAAAAGTGTTCTTTAGATTCAAAATACATGGTCACCTTTATAAAATCCCTAAATAAGTGTGGATTAAACTAAATATGTGTTCCATTCTGAGTCAAGTCAGAAAACAAAACTAAGACATTTTAACATGAGATAATTGAATATAAAATTGTTTTAATTAAGATATCACAGAGATAGCAATCGCAGGTAGCAACTACCATCCTTAGAGCTGGGTATTCAAAGGGAAGTGATTGAAATTATAATTTTGTAGCTTGGGGAAGGGACCCCATGAAGTTGAAAACCAGGTATCTCAGGAGGGAGCATTGACCAGTAGGTGCTATTGTCTCTAAGGTCCAGTGATGGGCCTGTGATGGTGAGAAAAATGCAAAGTAGATTCAATTGCTGGAACCACTAGAACAAACTGTCTGACAGATATAAAAATGCTGGGCTGGGGTGAAGCAGGCAGAAACAGCAAGCTCAAAGGAAGCAAACAGCCTCCAGCCCTGCAGCAAACAGCCTCCAGCCCTGCAGTCTCCCTATAACTCCTCCTACTGGCAAAGCCTAACTGGCAATGCAGGCTTGCAAAGCAGAAATGGGGTTTGCAGTACTAACCCCAGAACTACACACTCATTTACTGCTAATTTACATTGGAAAATGCTTATGCTGAAAAATAGGGGTTATGTTTGATGTGATTTTAAAATTTGGCCCTATGTAGTTGGATATCAGAGTATCAGAACCATTAACTGTGTTTTTGCTTCAAAATGTATCTTAAAAGTAATGCAAATATTAAATATTGACATAGATGTTATGGTGCAAGTAAATACTTTGTATATGAGCCTTTGAAAGCACTTCTTTCACTAATTTACTTAATCTATTTTTCCATATGTGAAATAATTCTGTTTAAATAAAGTAAGCATATCCATGTTAAGTGTTTTGTTTTTGAAAAATTAAACTTTGCTTTGCTCTGTTTTTATTGCAGATACACATATATACACAAATAGATATGCCTTGAAGCATAAGAAACACATTTGTAAAGCTGATTGAATTTTCACCTCTTTTGCAAGCATGGCCATGTTTCTTACTTTGCATGTCCTTCAGGCCTCATCAAGTGACTTCAAAGGGTTTTCCGCACTCAGATCAGCTCTATGGGGCATGTAGGAAGATGAGAAATGAACCAACACCAGAGGTGCAATGAAAAGTAAAAATCCTAGCATTACCATAGCTCTTGAGCTGAGCAGCAGGCTAAATTACTGCACCTGAATATAGAAATCTCAAGGGTTCATGAAGGAAAAGATGGTAAACATTTAACGCAGAAAATAAATCTAACTTTATTCATTGGATTTAGAGAAAGTTTTCCTTTAAGTAACATAGGTAACATTTAACTATTATTGTCATGGAAATCTGTCAGCTTTCTTGTTTAGAGAAGGAAATAACAGATAAATGTAAATGATCAAAATTAAAAGCAAAATATAATACCTAGCTATAGTGCCTACATATAGTACAACAGCCAATCCATATATGCTATTTGGATGAAAACAGGTCCTTCCAGATCTGACATTTTAAAAACATCTTTATATTTACAGTGCTAAGAGTTCTAGGGATATTGAAGAATTAAAGAGCCAGAGACATGTAGAAGAAATCCTATGTATCCATTTATATCAACCTTTCTCTTCTCTGAAAGATTGGCCTTGATAAAGGGAAGAGAGAATAGGTAGAAAATGAAGGTTGGATTCAGATACTATATCCTCTAACACAAATTCTTAAAATAACTCCTTATAAATAGACAAGTATAAAATTTAACAGTGTCTATATACATATCAGTGTTAAGATAATATCTCAAAGTAAAGTGGCTTATATTTTTAGGTAGATTACATATATTTGATAGAACAATTACGAAGACTTGAATTTTTGAGAACTTAATTCTTCAATTTGATTTTTACTTGAAAAACATTAAGTATAGTAATATTTTTTCTTTTTTTAACATCTTATTGAACTATAATTGCTTTACAATGGTTTGTTAGTCTCTGTTATATAACAAAGTGAATCAGCTATACATAAACATATATCCCCATAACTCCTTCCTCTTGCGTCTCCCTCCCACCCTCCCTATCCCTCCCCTTTAGGTGGTCACAAAGCACCAGGCTGATCTCCCTGTGCTGTGTGGCTGCTTCCCACTAGCTATCTATTTTACATTTGGTAGTGTATATATGTCCATGCCACTCTCTCACTTCGTTCCAGCTTACCCTTCCCCCTCCCTGTGTCCTCAAGTCCATTCTCTACGTCTGCGTCTTTATTCCTGTCTTGCCCCTAGATTCTTCAGAACCATTTTTTTTTTTAGATTCCATATATATGTGTTAGCATATGGTATTTGTTTTTATCTTCACTGACTTACTTGCCTCTGTATGACACACTCTAGGTCCATCCACCTCACTACAAATAACTCAATTTCGTTTCTTTTTATGGCTGAGTAACATTCTATTGAATATATGTGCCACATCTTCTTTATCCATTCATCTGTCAATGGACACTTAGGTTGCTTCCATGTCCTGGCTATTGTAAATAGTGCTGCAGTGAACATTGTGGTACATGACTCTTTTTTTAAAATTTATTTTTATTATTGATTTATTATTTTTATTTTTGGCTGTGTTGGGTCTTCGTTTCTGTGTGAGGACTTTCTCTAGTTGCGGCAAGCGGGGGCCACTCTTCATTGTGATGCGCGGACCTCTCACTATCGCGGCCTCTCTTGTTGCGGAGCACAGGCTTCAGGTGCGCAGGCTCAGTAGTTGTGGCTCATGGGCCTAGTTGCTCCGTTGCATGTGGGATCTTCCCAGACCAGGGCTCGAACCCGTGTCCCCTGCATTGGCAGGCAGATTCTCAACAACTGTGCCACCAGGGAAGCCCCCATGACTCTTTTTGAATTATGGTTTTCTCAGGGTATATGCCCAGTAGTAGGATTGCTGGGTCATATGGTAGTTCTATTTTTAGTTTTTTAAACAACCTCCATACTCTTCCCTATAGTGACTATATCAGTTTACATTCCCACCAACAGTGCAAGAGGGATCCCTTTTCTCCACACCCTCTCCAGCATTTATTGTTTGTAATTTTTTGATTATGGCCATTCTGGCTGATGTGAGGTGACATCTCATTGTAGTTTTGATTTGCATTTCTCTAATGATTAGTGATGTTGAGCACCTCTTTATGTGTTTGTTGGTAATCTGTATATCTTCTTTGGAGAAATGTCTATTTAGGTCTTCTGCCCATTTTGGGATTGGGTTGTTTGTTTTTTTGATATTAAGCTTCATGAGCTGCTTGTATATTTTAGAGATTAATCCTTTGTCAGTTGCTTCGTTTGCAAATATTTTCTCCCATTCTGAGGGTTGTCTTTTCATCTTGTTTATGGTTTCCTTTGCTGTGCAAAAGCTTTTAAATTTCATTAGGTCGCATTTGTTTATTTTTGTTTTTATTTCCATTTCTCTAGGAGATGGGTCAAAAAGGATCTTGCTGTGATTTATGTCATACAGTGTTCTGCCTATGTTTTCCACTAAGAGTTTTATAGTGTCTGGCCTTACATTAAGGTCTTTAATCCATTTTGAGTTTATTTTTGTGTATGGTATTGGGGAGTGTTCTAATTTCATTCTTTTACATGTAGCTGTCCAGTTTCCCCAGCACCACTTACTGAGCTGTCTTTTTTCCATTTTATATTCTGTCCTCCTTTATCAAAGATCAGGTGACCTTATGTGCATGGGTTTATCTCTGCGCTTTCTGTCCTGTTTCATTGATCTATATTTCTGTTTTTGTGCCAGTACCATACTGTCTTGATTACTGTAGCTTTGTAGTATAGTCTGAAGTCCAGGAGCCTGATTCCTCCAGCTTTGTTTTTATTTCTCAGGATTGTTTTCGCTACTCAGGGTCGTTTGTGTTTCCATACAAATTGTGGAATTATTTTGTTCTAGTTCTGTGAAAAATGCCATTGGTAGTTTGATAAGGATTGCATTGAATCTGTAGATTGCTTTGAGTAGTATAGTCATTTTCACAATGTTGATTTTTCCAATCCAAGGACATGGTATATCTCTCCATCTTTAATTTCTTTCATCAGTGTTAAATAGTTTTCTGCATGCAGGTCTTTTTTCTCCTTAGGTAGGTCTATTCCTAAATATTTTATTCTTTTTGTTGCAGTGGTAAATGGGAGCATTTCCTTAATTTCTCTTTCAGATTTTTCATCATTAGTGTATAGGAATGCAACAGATTTCTGTGCTTTAACTTTGTATCCTGCTACTTTACCAAATTCATTGATTAGCTCTTGTAGTTTTCCGGTTGCATCTTTAGGATTCTCTATGTATAGTGTCATGTCATCTGCAAACAGTGACGGTTTTACTTCTCATTTTCCGATTTGGATTCCTTTTATTTCTTTTCGTCTCTGATTGCTGTGGCTAAAACTTCCAAAACTACGTTGAATAATAATAGTTAGATTGGGCAACCTTGTCTTGTTCCTGATCTTAGCAGAAATGCTTTCAGTTTTTCACCAATGAGGACGATGTTGGCTGTGGGTTTGTCATATATGGCCTTTATTATTCTGAGGTAAGTTCTCTCTATGCCTACTTTCTGAAGGTTTTTTATCACAAATCGGTGTTGAATTTTGTTGAAAGCTTTTTCTGCATCTATTGAGATGATCATATGGTTTTTATCCTTCTATTTGTTAATATAGTATATCACATTGGTTCATGTGTGTATATTGAAGAATCCTTGCATTCTTGGGATAAACCCCACTTGACCATGGTGTATGATCCTTTTAAGTGCTGTTGTATTCTGTTGGCTAGTATTTTGTTGAGGATTTTTGCATCTATGTTCATCAGTGTTATTGGCCAGTAGTTTTCTTTTTTTGTGACATCTTTGTCGGGTTTTGGTATTAGGATGATGGTGGCTTCGTAGAATGAGTTTGGGAATGTTCCTCCCTCTGCTATATTTTGGAAGAGTTTGAGAAGGATAGGTGTTAGCTCTTCTCTAAATGTTTGATAGAATTCTCCTGAGAATCCATCTGATCCTGGGCTTTTGTTTGTCAGAAGATTTTTATTCACAGTTTCAGTTTCAGTGCTTGTGATTGATCTGTTTATATTTTCTATTTCTCCTGGTTCAGTCTTGGAAGGTTGTTCTTTTCTAAGAATTTGTCCATTTCTTCCAGGTTGTCCATTTTATGGGCATGTCGCCGCTTGTAGTAATCTCTCATGATCCTTTGTATTTCGGCAGTGTCAGTTGTTACTTCCCCTTTTTCATTTCTAATTCTGTTGATTTGAGTCTTCTCCCTATTTTTTTTGATGAGTCTTGCTAATGGTTTATCAATCTTGTTTATCTTCTCAGAGAACCAGCTTTTAGTTTTATTGACCTTTGCTATTGTTTCCATCATTTCTTTTTCATTTATTTCTGATCGGACCTTTATGATTTCTTTCCTTCTGCTAACTTTGTTTTTTTGTTCTTCTTTCTGTAATTGCTTTAGTTGTAAGGTTAGGTTGTTAATTTGAGAATTTTCTGGTTTCTTGAGTTAGGATTGTGTTGCTATAAACGTCCCTCTTAGAACTGTTTTTGCTGCATCCCATAGGTTTTGCATCATGATGTTTTCCTTGTCATTTGTTCCTTGGGATTTTTTGATTTCCTCTTTGATTTTTACAGTGATCTCTTGGTTATTTAGTAGTGTATTGTTTAGCCTCCATGTGTTTGTATTTTTTACAGTTTTTTTTTTACCGTAATTGATATCTAGTCTTATAGCATTGTGGTCGGAAAAGATACTTGGCATGATTTCAACTTTCTAGAATTTACCAAGGCTTGATTTGTGACCCAAAATATGATCTATCCTGGAGAATGTTCCATAAGCACTTGAGAAGAAAGTGCATTCTGTTCTTTTTGGATGGAATGTCCTATAAATATCAATTAAGTCCATTTGTTTAATGTGTCATTTAAAGCTTGTGTTTCCTTATTTATTTTCATTTTGGAAGATCTGTCCATTGGTGAAAGTGGGGTGTTAAAGTCCCCTACTATGATTGTGTTACTGTCGATTGCCCCTTTTATGGCTGTTAGCATTTTCCTTTTGTACTGTGGTGCTCTTATGTTGGGTGCATAAATATTTACAATTGTTATATCTTTTTCTTGTATTGATCCCTTGCTCATTAGGTAGTGTCCTTCTTTATTCTTGTAATGGTCTTTAAGTCTATTTTGTCTGATATGAGAATTGCTACTCCAGCTTTCTTTTGATTTCCATTTGCATGGAATATCTTTTTCCATCGCCTCACCTCAGTCTGTATGTTTTCCTAGGTCTGAAATGGGTACCTTGTAGACAGCATATCTACAGGTCTTGTTTTTGTATCCTTTCAGCCAGTTTGTGTCCTTTGGTTCGCACATTTAATCCATTTATATTTAAAGTAATTATCAATATGTATGTTCCTATTACCATTTTCTCAATTGTTTTGGGTTTGTTATTGTAGGTCTTTCCCTTCTCTTTTGTTTCCTGCCTGGAGAAGTTGCTTTAGCATTTGTTGTAAAGCTGGTTTGGTGGTGCTGAACTCTCTCAGCTTTTGCTTGTCTGTAAAGGTTTTAATTTCTCCGTTGAATCTGAATGAGATCCTTGCTGGGTAGAATAATCTTGGTTGTAGGTTTTTCCCTTTCATCACTTTAAATATGTCCTCCCACTCCCTTCTGGCTTGCAGAGTTTCTGCTGAAAGATCAGCTGTTAACCTTATGGGGATTCCCTTGTATGTTATTTGTTGCCTTTCCCTTGCTGCTTTCAATATTTTTTCTTTCTGTTTAAGTTTTGATAGTTTGATTAATATGTGTCTTGGTATGTTTCTCCTTGGGTCTTTTCTGTATGTGACTGTCTGCACTTCCTGGACTTGATTGACTATTTCCTTTCCCATATTAGGGAAGTTTTTAACTATAATTTCTTCAAATATTTTCTCAGTCCCTTTCTTTTTCTCTTCTTCTGAGACCCCTATTATTCGAATGTTGGTGCATTTAATCTTGTCCCAGATGTCTCAGAGACTGTCCTCAAATCTTTTCATTCTTTTTCTTTATGATGCTCTGTGGTAGTTATTTCCACTATTTCATCTTCCAGGTCACTTATCTGTTCTTCTGCCTCAGTTATTCTGCTATTGATTCCATCTAAAGAATTTTAAATTTCATTTATTGTGTTGTTCTTCATTGTTTGTTTGCTCTTTAGTTCTTCTAGGTCCTTGTTAAATGTTTCTTATATTTTCTCCATTCTGTTTCCAAGATTTTGGATCATGTTTACTATCATTACTCTGAGTTCTTTTTCAGGTAGACTGCCTCTTTCCTCTTCATTTTTTTTTGGTCTGGTGGATTTTTACCTTGCTCCTTCATCTGCTGTGTATTTCTGTGTCTTCTCATTTTGCTTAACTTACTTTGTTTGGGGTCTCCTTTTTGCAGACTGCAGGTTTGTGGCTCCCGTTGTTGTTGGTGTCTGCCCCCAGTGGCTAAAGTTGGTTCAGTGGGTTGTGTGGGCTCCTGTTGGAGGGTGCCTGTATCCTGGTGGATGGGGCTGGATCTTGTCTTTCTGGTGGGCAGTACCCCATCTGGTGGTGTGTTTTTGTGTGTCTGTATACTTATTATGATTTTAGGCAGCCTCTCTGCCTGAAAGGTGGGGCTGTGTTCCTGTCTTGCTAGTTGTTTGACATGGGGTGTCCACCACTGGAACTTGCTGGTCATTGAGTGGAGCTGGGTCTTAGCATTGAAACGGAGATTTCTGGCTGTGCTCTTGCCTATTGATTTCACGTGGGGCCGGGGGGTCTCTGGTGGACCGGTGTCCTGAACTCAGCTCTCCTACCTCAGAGGCTCAGGCTTGCCACCCGGCCGGACCACCAAGACCCTGTTAGCCACACGCCATGAAAGTGATATGAAATCATGCTACTGCTAAACTGGCAGATGTTCTTTCCTGCTCTTGACTGAAAGACTTTCCACTGAGGATCTTGGGTGTCTTTTCTTTTATACTTCTCTGGATTCATCCACAGTAAATAATAACCATGATGATGGTGATGATGATGATGATGTAATGTGTGGTATGTCTTGAAAATCCAAAGATTTTCTCATATGAAATCTCTGTACTTCTTCCCAATTCTCAGTTTTGTGTCCAGTGGTGCTATCTGGCAGAAGCACCTCTGTGCCACTTTCCCCGAGGGCTGCTGCCCGCCTTGGCCCCAGCCCAGCAGCCTCTTGGCACCCAGGAAGTGGATTACACAGCCCCAGCGGCAGCCCATATCTGTTCCAACCACTCGTGGGCACCGTTCAAACGATTTTGATTTGACATTAATCAATCTGAAATTTCCGAATTAGGATTTTTATCCCCTATCAATTCAAATATTTGAACTTGTGGATTTAAACTTTTCCTTTATTTTCTGAGCTTTTTCCCTTTTGCAGTTATGACATTAGGGGTTCCTAGAGCTCATAATGTTATTACCTTAATTGATAACGGCATGGGATTAGGAATCATCAGAGACTTTTGGAAAGCTACTATAAGCAGGAACAAATTTTTCTTCTGCTTTTACCTGAATGACATAGGATAGCTTTTGAATGTGAACACTTAAGAGCAGCCATACCTCATTCTTTATGCTTATCGTTGACCATGATTCTGACTAGAATATCATTTTTTCTGGAATTGTGTCATAGAGTATTGGTAATAAAGATTGAGTGAGATATATATTAGGCTCAACAAAGCACATTAAAATTATTAATTCTTCAGTCATGTCTAAAATCATTGCTTATAAAACAAAATTACATAGACTTGTTGTTTTAAAACCAGCCCTGTTCCATCAATCTCTCTCACCGTCAAAATGTTTTCTCTCTCATGCCCTAGCAATCACTCTGTCCAGTTTGTATTTTCTATATCTTACTTCCCTCTCTATTATCAGGATACACTTTTACTAGAGATTTAGAATATTACTAGTAGCTGGGGATGAAATTGTATGGTTGGAAGAAGAGATTTTTTGTAATTGGGAAAAGATTTCCTCCTCCAGAATGTTTAGTTTTTTTCTTTATTTCTAGGATTTGGCTTACTGGTACTATTTGATGTTTACCGTGTTGTATACCTCTGGCAATTTCCCAAATACCTGACAGCTCAACTGGGCCCTCATTCCAGCTATTGCTGCCGCCGTTTTCTCCAGACTTCATTTCTTGAAACATCCTCCACCTCAGTTTCATGTGCAATTCTTTGGAAAGAGCAGCAGTTTTTCACTCTAGAATCTACATCTCCAGTTCTGATCTCTCTTATTTATGCTCCATTATTTCTGCTTGAATAATCCACTTTTACCATAAATTTAGCCTATGAAACTTTGAAGGAACAGTGCTAAAGCCCACCTATGTGGTCTAAGGTTTTGTTTCCAACCTACGAGAAATTTATTTTAAGGCAAAACAATGATATTCCTCCCCAGTCTTGTATCTGTGGGTTTATAATTCATACACTAGTAAAAATAAGAAAGCAAAAATAAAAAAGGAAGTTATTCTAACTGGAGGGTGCACAGAGAGGACAAGGCATGAGTGGTGTTGGTGCCAACAACCTCAGAAACAACAGGAGCCAGGTCCATCTCCTTTGGTGCCAGTTTTCAGACCTTACTTGTTAGCAGTCTTCACACAATCATTGACAGAAGTAGCAGTGCTTTCAATACCTGCAGACCTATTAGCAAAAATAGCCCCTTCAACAGAGACTGGCAAGAATTTCAGTGATTCACTTCATAGGACTTGATAATTTTGAAAACTAGAAGTAAATAGGGAAAATGATAGATGTCATATGAATCACACTTAAGAGGACTAGATTTTGGAGCACAAGTAAAAGACCCTCTAGCAACTTTCAGAACTGGGAGGAGATTGATAGACATTTTTGGAGTTCTTATAAAATGTTCAGTAATGGAGTGAAAATGATACTATATGTGATGTTTATTGTGGCTCCGCGTTTACTTTTTTTTTTTTTTTTTTGTGATACGCGGGCCTCTCACTGTTGTGGCCTCTCCCGTTGCGGAGCACAGGCTCCGGACACGCAGGCTCAGAGGCCATGGCTCACGGGCACAGCCGCTCCGCGGCATGTGGGATCCTCCCGGACCGGGGCACGAACCCGTGTCCCTTGCATCGGCAGACGGACTCTCAACAACTGCACCACCAGGGAAGACCCTCCATGTTTACTTTTTATCTGGTGTACCTTGTGAGATGCAAGCCACATAAAATTCTTATACTTAATAGTCTGTCATTCTTCATGTTCTTGATTTTCTTGCTGTGATGGTAAATGGATGCTCAGCAGGATTTCCTTCTCCAGGAAGAGGCAAACAAGTGTCTCAAGTTGCTAATTTATTCATCCAAATGCCTCACAGTAGGTGATCTTTGCTTCATGCTGTAATGGTTAGTATTAGCCATTTCCTCATAGTCTTAACCTAAAATTGCTTTCATTAACATAAATATTCCTTCTTAATTTCCAAGTCCATTTGGCACTATCCTTTCAGTATTTCAGGCAAAAAAACAAATTATTGAAGAGTATTTGATGACAATATTATATTAACTTCAGGTGTGCAACATAGTGATTCAATATTTTTATAGATTATACTCCAGGCAAAAAATTTTAGTCACCTTTGACTACTGATTCTCTGTCTCACATGTATGAAATTATATTATAATTCATATAACAGTAAATTGTATCATCACAAATCACTAACATACAAATCTTAACCCTTACAACCAGAACATTCATTAGGAACTAATTTTTTTTTGTTACTAGATCATAATAACAGCTTCTTAACAGTCTCCTTACCTCTATTTTTTACCTTTTTAAATTCTTTCTGCATGTTACTGCTAGCTTACTCTTCCCCAAACTAATTTTATCTTGACAATAACAGGAGGAAAATATTTCAATTCTCTACTAAAAATCCTCTAATATCTTTATGTTGTCTATCATATTAAATTCCTGTCTGATTTGTGTGATTTTTAAATAATCTGGTCCTAGATTATTTTTTTCAATTTTGTCCATTACTTAGGAACTGTTTCAGTGACCTAATGAATATAGTAAATATATACTACTGATTTGGTAATTCCTGTCTTCCCAATAAGAATGTAAACTTCACAAGGGGAAGGATAGTATCTAATACTTCTCTTTATTTTTCACAGAATCTATAATAGTAATAAAAAAAAGTTTTTAAATAATCACTTGCAGATTTGTACATTAAATTAAAAAAATAAATCAATTTCTAAATGTCACTGAAATCTATTTGTTTTAAATCAATTAAAATCATGTTAGGTCAAAGGAAATAAAATTTCAAGCTAAAGAATTTATATGGCCTAAGAATTAAGTTATTATGTCATCCCTATTTTAATATTCTTTGCTCATAAATGAGAAAATTAACTCACCATGTTTTCTGAAAGACAAATGCTTTTAAGTCATAAATTGTTTACAGACTTCTTTCCAGAGCTCTATCTACTGTCATTTAATAGGAAAATTGCTTTCTGTGTTTCATAATAGTTGTGGAAATTCCAGTTTATGGCTTATAATCTTTTTTATAATTGTCCACTGCTTTGTCACTGCATATGTTAAGCTCCCTTACAAAGTTGAATCCCATTTAGAATTTAATAAAACTCAAATTGTATTAGTGTGTTGATTGTTTATAACAAATTTTCTTTAATCTACTTTAAAAAATACATTTTTCTTGGGCTTCCCTGGTGGCGCAGTGGTTGAGAGTCCGCCTGCCGATGCAGGGGACACGGGTTCGCGCCCTCGTCCGGGGAGACCCCACATGCCGCGGAGCGGCTTGGCCCGTGAGCCATGGCCACTGAGCCTGTGCGTCCAAAATACATTTTTCTTAATGAATAGCAACTTATGCTCACCTAAGAACCACCTTACATTTCATCCATCAATGTCATAATACTGTCACTACTTTTGCGGTTTATTCACAAATTTCCAGCTTTCATTTTGTGTTGTGTAGAGGAATGAGTTAATTCTTTCAAAAGACCTTGTGGCATGTTAAATCCATTCCTTTTAACACCTTGAGCTGTATTTGTTTTTCTTCCTACAGTGCACTCAACTAAATGCTCTTTTGTTGACACCTAATACCTAACATGTTAGAGACCAAATTCATTATTTTCACCCAGCAAATTTCTTCTTTCTCAAATACCCCAAAAGTTCACACTGGTGCTTTTCCCTCTTTCTCCTTCAGGTGATTTGTTGGATACTTGTCTTCTCTGAATATCTTAAAAGTGAGTGAGTTTATATATAGATATAGAGGTAGAGATAGAGATATTTCAGACATGAGAAAATTCCAACTGTTTCTACCTTTCATTTCTATTGAATTAGTTGGTATCTGATTACTAAATGGGCATAAAAATCTGTGTCAGTAGAAATCTGGAAACCTGGGATCTTCTCCAACTCTACTAAATGGTGACTAGATGTTGTTTAATCTCTTTGGTCCTCCATTCCTTCATCTGTATTATTAGGTTATTGAAGTATCTCTCAGAGGTCCTTTTAATATTGAAACTGGTCATAATTCAGTGGGTGGTGGGAAGTGTGTGAGGTGCATCCTCATGGCTGAGTAATCATGGGTAAGGTATATTGGGACTCTCACTAACAGTACTGCCCATAAATGTGGGTTTGTCTCAGACAATCACCTGCCACATTGCGTATAAATTTTGTATTGATAAACTAAAGGAATAACAGCTTTTATTTATTTTTTTTTTTTGTGGTACGCGGGCCTCTCACTGTTGTGGCCTCTCCCGTTTCGGAGCACAGGCTCCGGACGCGCAGGCTCAGCGGCCATGGCTCATGGGTGCAGCCGCTCCGCGGCATGTGGGATCTTCCCGGACCGGGGCACGAACCCGTGTCCCCTGCATCGGCAGGCGGACTCTCAACCACTGCGCCACCAGGGAAGCCCAGGAATAACAGCTTTTAATCATAGTACTCTGAGGTCTCCTTATGATATTTATTATGTAAATATGGATGCTTATATTTAGCATGTCTCCTCACAAGCATTTGAATTTCTTAAATTCAGTCTCCTTTTTACTAGTGTGGAATAAGAAGTCCATTTCATTCTCTGAAAATGGAATGAGTTTAGGAATGGAGAAAGAAACTACTTTCCTTTGGCAAGATCCCCTGAGCTAAGATGCCAGCTTCATTTTTCTTCGTTTTTTAGTGTTAATTTGGTTCAGCTTTTGTTTGCTGCTGGTGCACTGTCATTTGAAATCCAGAAAACAAGAAAAGAAATTGCATCCTATTAATTCAATATATTTAGAACTTGGAAAATTCTTAACTTCTGAGGGTTTAATAATTCATTTTTTCTATTTATGATATAATCATTGGGGGAAAAAGAGCATTTTAAATTTAGAGAATATTGAACATATCTCTGTAAAATCTTCCATGCAATGTTAAATGTTATACCTATCTGACTCAGTTGGCTCAGAAATTCATAGCCATCATGTTTTATCTTCTCATGGGGAATTTTTTTTAAATGAGAAAAATCTACCAACAAATATATGCTTAAACAGAAGAAATGATTCTATTTTTATAACTTTCTATTGAAATTAAAATGTATAAACACATAATTATTTTGGAGTGGATTCTACAGTAGATTTTATGGAGTATACATAAAAGGAGATACTGTTAGTAAAATTATGTTCTGCACAAAACTATTTGGTGTATGAAAAGAAAAGTTATTACAGTGATGTTTCCACTAATGATCTGTTTGGTTTACTGCCATGTAAGAATAAAAGCATATTTTGGGCTTTTATTTCAGTTGCATGAAATTTCCTTCAGAGAGAGAGTTGTTTAAAAGAATTTTCTGTAATAATAAGTCTTTTTGAAGAAATAGTATTATTTAAATACATTTTGAAAGAGGCAAGATTAGGAAAATAGGAAGAGATGGCAGCTTGACCACTTCTGCCCTGCTGTCATTATCCTAATTTCCATCCAACAGCTATATCTCTTCCATGCTATACACAAGTTAAACTGAGGGTTAGAGGCTGGTAGCAAGGCCTCAGGCTTAACGGGAGTCCTAGAAGAGAGAGTATGGCTATTTTCCCCTGGGGCTTGATATCACTTTGGGAAAAGTGGAGGGGAGTTTAGGGTGAAGATCTAAAGGACCAGATGGGTTCCAGATAGAACCTGACCTGAAGATAACCATGAATCCTATTCCCCACAAGGGGAGAAGCTGTGTATTTCCTTCAGGTGTGCTTCAAAGAAGACTGGTTGGTCCCTCTGCACTGGAGGTGCTGTGAGACAGCAACCCTAGCATGCTGAGTTCTCTGTACTACTGAAAATTAGAGTGGCAGGGAACTGACAATTTGATTGTTGCCTCTTCTTAGACTAGGAATAAAGTGCTTTGCACCACTCCCCAGGTCGCTGTCACCTCACTCCAGTATTTGGACTAAGTCTTTATGAGCAGGCAAGAGAAAATTTTGTAGTTGCTAAGGAGCTCCAGCAGATAGAACAGACCAAAAGAAACAACTTAATCAAAGAAGACTGCTCTTAGGAGGAAGATATTTTAAGTAAAAGCAACAGTTTTAGTTTAACTAAAACACAATTTCAATTTAAAAAGGAATTTTAAATTTGTGATTTTGATCAGATTTGAAAAGTTCCACAGCCAATATTTTTTCAGTTATTGTTCTGCCCTGTTATTCCTCTCCTCCTCTAATATAAATCCAATTATATGAATGACAGGCCATTAGGTCTTTTGTTCTTTTCTGTATTTTTCTGGATATTTATTTTTATACCAACTTCAGCTTCACTGGTCTTCTCTTCTGTTTGTTATTCTGCTTTTAACCCCATATTTTTGTGGCCACACCTCGCAGTTTGCAGGATCTTAGTTCCTTTACCAGGGATAGAACCCAGGGCAACAGCAGTGAAGGTGCAGAGTCCTAACCACTGGACTGCCAGGGAAGTCCCTTAACCCCATTTTAAATGTTTAATTTCAGTTATTGCAGTTCTCAAATTTAGAATTTCTCCGATTTTCCTTTTTTTATAGATTCTAGTTTTTTGGTACAAATTTCTGTATTTTCCCTCTTCTTTTAATTTATTTTTATTTTTAAAATTAATTTTTATTGGAGTATAGTTGATTTACAATGTTGTGTTAGTTTCTCCTGTACAGCAATATGAATCAGTTATACATATACATATATCCACTCTTTTTTAGAGTCTATTCCCATATTGGTCATTACAGAGTATTGAGTAGTTTCCTGTGCTATACAATAGGTCCTTATTAGTTATCTATTTTATATGTAGTAGTTTGTATATGTCAATCCCAATCTCCCAATTTATCCCTACCCCCCTTTCCCCCTTGGTAACCATAAGTTTGTTTTCTACATCTGTGACTCTATTTCTGTTTTGTAAATAGGTTCACTTGTACCATTTTTTTAGATTCCACATATAATCAATATCATATGATATTTGTCTTTCTCTGTCTGACTTACTTCACTCAGTATGACAATCTCTAAGTCCATCCACGTCACTGCAAATGGCATTATTTTGTTATTTTTATGACTGAGTAATATTCCATGATATATATGTACCACATCTTCTTTATCCATTCTTCCATCGATGGACATTTAGGTTGCTTCCATGTCCCAGCTATTGTAAATAGTGCTGCAATGAACATTGGGGTACATATATTTTTTTCAAATTATGGTTTTCTCCAGATATATGCCCATGAGTGGGATTGCTGAATCATATAGTAGCTCTCTTTTTTATTTTTAAAGGAACCTCCATACTGTTCTCCATAGTGGCTGTACCAATTTACATTTCCACCAACAGTGCAAAAGGGTTCCCTTTTCTCCACACCCTCTCCAGCATTTATTGTTTGTAGATTTTTTGATGATGGACATTTTGACCGGTGTGAGGTGATACGTCATTGTAGTTTTGATTTGCATTGCTCTGATAATAAGTGATATTGAGCACTTTTCATGTGCCTTTGGCCATCTGTATGTCTTCTTTGGAGAAATGTCTATTTAGATATTCTGCCCATTTTTTGATTGGGTTGTTTGCTTGTTTTTGAGCTGCATGAGCTGTTTGTATATTTTGGAGATTAATCCCTGTTGATCATTTGTTTGCAAATATTTTCTTCCATTCTGTGAGTTGTCTTTTCATTTTGCTTATGGTTTTATTTGCTATGCAAAAGCTTTTACGTTTAATTAGGCCCCATTTGTTTATTTTTTTGTTTGTTTGTTTTCATTACTCTAGGAAGTGGATCAAAAAAGTTCTTACTGTGATACTGTGATATATGTCAGTGTTCTGCCTATGTTTTCCTCTAAGAGTTTTATAGTATTCAGTTTTACTTCTAGGTCTTTAGTGCCTTTTGAGTTTATTTTTGTGTATGGTGTTAGAGAGTGTTCTAATTTCATTCTTTCACATGTAGCTGTCCAGTTTTTCCAGCACCACTTACTGAAGAGACTGTCATTTCTCCATTGTATATTCTTGCCTCCTTTGTCATAGATTAGGTGACCATAGATGTGTGGGTTTATGTCTGGACTTTCTATCCTGTTTCTATCCTGTTTTTGTGTCAGTACCATATTGTTTTGATTACTGTAGCTTTGTAGTATAGTCTGAAGTCAGGGAACCTGATTCCTCCAGTTCTGTTTTTCTTTCTCAAGATTGCTTTGGCTTTTCGGGGTCTTTGTGTTTCCATACAAATTGTAAAATGTTTTGTTCTAATTCTGTGAAAAATGCTATTGATAATTTGATAGGGATTGCACTGAATCTATAGATTACTTTGGGTAGTATAGGCATTTTGACAATATTGATTCTTCCAGTCCAAAATCATGGTATATCTCTCCATCTGTTTGTGTCATCTATGATTTCTTTCATCAGTGTTTTATAGTTTTGTGAGTACAGGCCTTTTGCCTCCTTAGGTAAGTTTATTCCTAGGGATTTTATTCTTTTGGATGCAATGGTAAATGGGATTGTTTCCTTAATTTTTCTTTCTGATATTTTGTTGTTAGTGTATAGGAATGCAGGAGATTTCTATGTATTAATTTTGTATCCTGCAACTTTATTAAAGTCATTGATGAGCTCTAGTAGTCTTCTTATAGCAGCTTTAGGATTTTCTATGTATAGTATCATGTCACCTGCAAACAGTGACAGTTATACTTCTTTTCCAATTTGGTTTCCTTTTATTTCTTTTTCTTCTCTGATTGCCATGGCTAAGACTTCCAAAACTATTGATGTTGGGTAAAAGGGGAGAGAGTCTTGTCTTGTTTCTGATCTTAGAGGAAATGCTTTCAGTTTTTCACCATTGAAAATGATGTTTGCTCTGGATTTGTCTTATATGGTCTTATATGGACTTTTTTTTTCCTCTTGAATTTCTGTCATTTTTACCCCATCTCCTGACAGTCCTGGAAATTATTTATTTAATGCCAGTGGTGTGTTTGAAAAATTGTGGAGGGCTCTGCAAGATCCTATTTTCCTCTTTGATCTATTTACTTTACTTCTAGAATGTGCTAGAAGTAAGGGCAACTTTTCCTGGTCCAAGTAAGGATAAACTATTTTAGTTTTATGATTTTTAGCCAGTTTCCTATTAGCTTTTGTTTAGGGCAATCCTTGTTTATTCTTACCCTTGTTTTCCTAGCATTAGTATCAAGAAAATCCCCCTTGTAATTAAAATTGTTTGGATGAGACCAGGGATCGGCAAACATTTTAAGTGAACAGCAAAATAGTAAATATTTTAGGCTTTTCAGAACATACAGTCTCTGTCATAACTACTCAGTTCTGCTACTGAGCCACAAAAGCATCCATTAGAGAAACCATAAACAAATGAATATGTCTTTGCTCCAATAAAACTTTATTTATAAAAACAGATATTGGGCTGAATTGAACCTGTGGGTCATAGATTCTGATCTCTAGTTTAGACTGTAAATATGTATTCCTTTAATTTCTTAGCCTTTGTCCCATGACTTGAAGAAATGAATAAGGCTTCAAGGAGAAAAGCATAACAGAATGTTAAGCTCATTTTTCTACAGCTCCCTTTTCTACAGGGTCTTTCTCCTCCAGATATTAGATCACTTTGTAGGCTTGAATTACAATTATTTGCTCCCCTGGTTCCTAGGCCACCATAAGTTCTGACCTTATTTATGCTTGTTTACTACATTTCCTACTGTTATTAATCAACATATACTTTGAAAGAAAAGTGATAGAAAATATTGGACTCTTGTCAATGCTTTTGTCTTCTCTCTAGGATCTTTGCCCTGTAAAATTGTGGTTTTCTTAATTTTACTCTATTACCTTTCCAAGAGCTGATTTTATTTTTTCTTACAAATTTTATACTTATTCTTGAAGGGGCAAGTTGGTCTAATACAAGCTAATCTATCATAGTGGGAAGCAGAAGTCCCCAAAGGAAAAATTTTAAAAAGCAATTTGTAGCATTTGAATAAATTAGCAAAATATGGAAGTAGAAAACCATGGTAACAATGAAATGACGAAAAAAGCAAACATTGACTAAGGAACCAAGTATTACACTATATACCGGAAACTACTCAATCTTAATAATGTAAGATATGATCTGAATAGTTGAATGAGATGTCATGCTTTTGACAGAAAGATTAATGTGATGAAATTTTCAATTCTCTCTGAATTATATTATAAATTTAATGTAATTTCCAATGGGATCACAGCAATCAGTTTTTAGTTGTGTAAAATGATCTCGAATTCTATTTGAAAATTAAAATCTTGTGAATAGCCAAAATAATTACAACAAAGAAAAACAAAAGACTGGCCTTGTAAGAAAGTGAAACAATTTAAAGTCATCAGAATTTTTAAAAAATTGTTTTCGGTATAAGAATAGAAAATCCAAGAGTGAAACCAAGTGGAGAACAATAGATTCCAGTGTATACATAATTGAAATTTTATATTTGACACTGGTATATTTTAATTTTGTGGGAACATAATGGCTGATTTATCAAATGTGTTGACCCAACTGTCATTCTAAATAGGAGAAAATAAAGATTATTATCTCATACTATTCAAAAATAAATTTTAGATGAAACACAACATAAATGTAAAAATTAAACATTTTTTAATAAAATGTAAGAGATTAAAGGAATATCCTATTGGTTAGGAAGAATTTTAGCCATGTCAGAACACCTAGAAGCTATGGAAAAAAAGATATATTTGACTATATGTTTTTTTAAAATATGCTACATCACAAAATACACCATAAACAAAGTTAATATACCTAGTATTGATTACGATTAATATTTGCAACTGAGAATCTCTCAGGGGCCTGAGGGTGTCTCTCCACATTTTATAGTCTCCGGGCAGGTGGTCACATGGTGACAAAGGTGACCCTCGCCCAGAGCCACATGGTTCATTATAGAATTCTCAATATGATATATACACTCCAACCCTTATATCAACCAATTCTTCAAGTATTTACTCCTCTTCCTTATCACTATACTAATCCTTGTTACAGCCAACAACCTCTTCCAACTTTTTATTGGATGAGAAGGAGTAGGAATCATATCTTTCCTGCTTATCGGAAGATAGTATGGGCAAGCAGACGCAAACACAGCTGCTCTTCAAGCAATTTTATATAACCGCATCGGAGATGTCGGATTCATCATATCAGTGGCATGATTTTTATCTAACACAAACGCATGAGACCTACAACAAATTTTCATACTCAACCAGAACTCTTTAAACCTACCCCTCATAGGACTCGTACTAACCGCAGCCGGAAAATCAGCCCAATTCGCACTTCACCCCTGACTCCCTTCAGCAGTAGAAAGCCCTACCCCAGTCTTGGCCCTACTCCACTCAAGCACAGTGGTTGTAGCAGGAGTTTTCCTGCTTATCTGATTTTACCCTTTAATAGAAAGCAACAAACTCATTCAAACAATAATGCTCTGCCTAGGAGCCCTTACTGCCGTCTTTACAGCTGTCTGTGCCCTCACTCAAAACGATATTGAAAAAGTTATTGCCTTCTCTACCTCCAGCCAACTAGGTTTAATAATAGTAATGATTGACCTGAACCAACCTCTTCTAGCATTTTTACACATTTGCATGCACGCTTTCTTTAAAGCCATATTATTTCTATGCTCTGGGTCTATCATTCACAACCTAGTCAATGAGCAGGACATTCGAAAACTAAGAGGGTTATTCAGGACCTTGCCGTTCACTGCAACAGCCCTTATCATTTGATGCCTAGCACTAACAGGAATACCATTTCTCACTGGATTTTACTCTAAAGACCTGATTATTGAAACCGCCACTATGTTTTATACCAACGCCTGAGCCCTATTAATGACTCTAACCGCTACCTCCCTCACAGCTATCTATAGCACTCACATTATCTTCTTTGCACTACTAGGACAGCCCCGCTTCTCTCCTTCTGTGCCTGTTAATGAAAACAACTCCCTCTTAATCAACTACATCAAGCGCCTATTAATCGGAAGTATTTTTGCTGGCTTCATCATCTCCAACAGCATTCCTCCAACAACCATCCCCCTAATAACCATACCCCTACATTTAAAATTGACTGCCCTTGTAGTAACAACCTTGGATTTTGTACTAGCATTCAAAATCAACCTTAACACACAAAACTTAAAATATATATACCCCTCAGACTCCTCTAAGTTCTCCACTCTTTTAGGATACTTCCCCACCATCATACACTGCCTACCTCCCCATCTAAATCTATTAATAAGCCAAAAATTAGCAACCTCCTTACTAGACTTAATCTGACTAGAAACCATCCTACCAAAGACTACAGCCTTCATTCAACTAAAATATTCCACATTAGTCTCAAATCAAAAAGGCCTTATCTCGGTGCTTTGTGACCACCTAGAGGGGTGGGATAGGAAGGGTGGGAGGGAGGGAGATGCAAGAGGGAAGAGATATGGGGACATATGTATATGTATAACTGATTCACTTTGTTGTAAAGCAGAAACTAACACACCATTGTAAAGCAATTATACTCCATAAAGATGTAAAAAACATTTTTTTAAAAAAGGCATTATCAAGCTCTACTTCTAATAATTCCTTATTTCTATCACCCTCAGCATGCTGCTATTTAATTACCCTGAGTAATTTCCATAATAACCACAACACCAATAAATAATGACCAACCCGTAACAATCACCAACCAAGTACCATAACTATATAACACCACAGTTCCCATAGCCTCTTCACTGAAAAACCCAGAGTCACCCGTATCACAAATAACTCAATCTCCCAGCCCATTAAACTCAAACACAATCTCCACATCCTCATGCTTCAAAATATAAAGTACTATTAAAAACTCTACTACTAACCCTAAAAGAAATGCTCCTAGCACAACCTTGTTAGAAACCCAAACCTCAGGGTATTGTTTGGTGGCCATAGCCATTGTATAACCAAACACGACCAATATTCCCCCTAAATAAATCAGAAATACCATTAAACCTAAAAATGAACCACCAAAATTTAAGACAATCCCGCACCCAACACCACCACCCACAATCAACCCTAGACCCCCATAAATAGGAGAAGATTTTGAAGAAACCCCCACAAAACTAATCACAAAAATAATGCTCAAAATAAATACAATGTATGTCATCATTATTCCCACATGGACTTCAACCATAACCAATGACATAAAAAATCATCGTTGTCATTCAACTACAAGAACACCAATGACCAACACCAGAAAAATACACCTGCTAATAAGAATTCTCAACAACACATTGACCTCCCCACCCCATCAAATATCTCATCATGATGAAACTTTGGCTCCCTGCTAGGCGTCTGCCTACTCCTACAAATCCTAACAGGTCTATTCTTGGCAATACACTACACACCAGACACAACAACTGCCTTGTCATCAGTAACACACATCTACTGAGACGTCAATTATGGCTGAATCATCCGGTACATACATGCAAACAGAGCTTCCATGTTTTTTATTTGCCTTTATGCCCCCATAGGATGTGGCTTGTACTAAGGATCCTACGCCTCTCAGGAAACATGAAACATTGGAATTATCCTGCTACTTACAGTCATAGCCACCGCATTTATAGGCTACATCCTACCCTGAGGACAGATATCATTCTGAGGTGCAACTGTTATCACAAACCTACTCTCAGCAATCCCATGTATCGGCACCACCCTTGTCGAATGAATCTGAGGTGGTTTTTCTATAAATAAAGCAACACTAACACGATTCTTTGCCTTCCACTTCATTCTCCCTTTCATCATCACAGCACTAGCGGCCGTCCACCTATTCCTCCACGAAACAGGATCTAACAACCCCACAGGAATTCCATCCAATACAGACAAAATCCAATTCCACCCCTATTATACAGTTAAAGACATTTTGGACGCTTTACTATTAATCTTAGCCTTGTTGGTACTAGCCCTATTCTCACCCGACCTGTTAGGAGATCCTGACAACTACACCCCAGCAAACCCACTCAGCATGCCACCACACATCAAACCAGAATGATACTTTCTATTCACATATGCAATCCTATGATCAATCCCCAACAAACTAGAGGAGTCTTAGCTCTGCCACTCTCGATCCTAATCTTGGCATTCATTCCAATACTCCATACATCTAAACAACGAAGCATAATATTTCGACCCTTCAGTCAATTCTTGTTCTGAGTACTAGTGGCAGACTTACTGACACTAACATGAATCGGAGGACAGCCTGTGGAGTACCCGTATATGACTGTCGGACAGCTTGCATCTATCCTATACTTTCTTTTAATTCTAGTATTAATACCAATAGCTAGTCTCATGAAAAACAAGCTCCTGGGCTTCCCTGGTGGCGCAGTGGTTGAGAGTCCGCCTGCCGATGCGGGGGACACAGGTTTGTGCCCCGGTCTGGGAGGATCCCACATGTCGCAGAGCGGCTGGGCCTGCACGTCTGGAGACTATGCTCCGCAACGGGAGAGGCCACAACAGTGAGAAGCCCGTGTACCACAAAAAAAAAAAAAAAAGAAAAGAAAAGAAAACAAACTCCTGAAATGAAGAGTCTTTGTAGTATAACGCAATACTCCAGTCTTGTAAACTGGAAAAGGAGAACAGCACATCTCCCCAAGACTCAAGGCTGAAATTCTATATAAACTATTCCCTGAAAAAAGATATAAGACATTCACAAAACTACAGTGCTATGTCAGTACTAAAAATAATTTATTTTACTGCATACATGCTATGTAAGTCGTGCATGCTTGTACTGCCACATAATCAAAACAGCGTCTCTCTCGTGTATATGTACATGTACATTGTATGTATAATTGTGCATTAAGTTGTTTGCACCATGAATAATAAGCATGTATAGTCTATTATTAATATTACGTAGTACATAGTTGTTATTGATCGTACATAGTACATTAAGTTAAATCAATTCAAGCCAACATGTCCTATAATCCTGTCCATTATATCGCGAACTTAATCACCATGCTGCGTGAAACCAGCAACCCGCTCGGCAGGGTTCCCTCTTCTCACTCTGGGCCCATGAACCGTGGGGGTTTCTATTAGTGAACTTTATCAGACATCTGGTTCTTCAGGGCCATCCCACTTAAAATCACCCACTCTTTCACCTTAAATAAGACATCTCTATAGACTAATGGCTAATCAGCCCATGCTCACACATAACTGTGATTTCATACATTTGGTATTTTTTATTTTGGGGGGAAGATTGCTTGGATTCAGCTATGACCTTAAACACAGTCAAGCAAATTGTAGCTGGACTTGTATGTATTTGCTCTCTGGCTAGCACAACCAACGTGTGCAGTTGAAATAATGGTTACAGAACATAATACTTTACTATCCCCCCCCCCCGCAGATTTGAATAATTGTATATTATAACGAATTAAGCCTCAACCCCCCATATCATACCAATGAACTACTTAGATATTCGCCACCCATATAGACAGACTCCCCCCTGGATTCACCAATCATCCTATCGAAAATCTAATACTAAATCTGACATAAGCCACATAATATAAACATACAAACATCACCTACGTACAGCAAGTTAATGTAGCTTAAACACCCCGTAAAGCTAGACACTGAAAATGTCTAGATGGGCCTACTAGCCCCATAAATATAAAGGTTTGGTCCCAGACTTTCTATAAGTTTTTAATAGAATTACACATGCAAATATCCACATCTCAGTGAGAGTGCCCTCTAGGTCACTAAGATTAAAAGGAACAGGTATCAAGCATGCCACACCAGCAACTTACAACACCTTGCTTAGCCACACCCCCACGGGAGACAGCAATGATAAAAATTAAGCCATGAACGAAAGTTTGACTAAGCCATATTAATTAGGGTTGGTAAACTTCGTGCCAGCCACTGCGGGTCAATAATCATACGATTATTGACCCAAGCTAATAGAACTATGGCGTAAAGTGTGTTAAAGAGCCACACAAGATAAAGTTAAACCTTAATTAAGCTGTAGAAAGCCATAATTAAAACTAAAATAAACTACGAAAGTGACTTCATTATAATCTGATCACACGATAGCTAAGACCCAGACCGGGATTAGATACCCCACTATGCTTAGTCCTAAACCCAAATAACCATAAAAACTAGATTATTCGCCAGAGTACTACCAGCAACAGCCTAAAACTCAGAGGACTTGCCGATGCTTCACACCCCTCTAGAGGAGCCTGTTCTATAAGCGATAAACCCCGATTAACCTCACCAACCCTTGCTACTCCAGTCTATGTACTGCCATCTTCAGCAAACCCTAAAAAGGAGCAAAAGTAAGCATAACTATAATACATAAAAACATTAGATCAAGGTGTAACTTATGGGATGGAAAAAACGGGCTACATTTTCTATACCAAGAACACCCTTTATATTCACACGAAAGTTTTTATGAAACCTTAAAATCAAAGGGGGATTTAGTAGTAAATTAAGAATAGAGCCCTTAATTGAATAAGGCCATGAAGCACGCACACACTGCCCATCACGCTCCTCAAATGCCATGACAAAGCCCTAGTCCATCAACACATGCTAGACAATTATATGAGAGGAGACAAGTAGTAACAAGGTAAGCATACTGGAAAGTGTGCTTGGATAAAACAAGATATAGCTTAAATAAAGCACCTAGTTTACACCTAGAAGATTTCATAAGCTATGTATGTCTTTAACCAAATCTAGCCCACACCTTTCCCACCATTACTAGCACAAACCAATCAAATAAAACATTCACCAGACATCTAAAGTATAGGAGATAGAAATTTAAACACTGATGGCACTATAGAGAAACTACTGTAAGGGAATGATGAAAGAAAAATTAAAAGTAATAAAAAGCAAAGTTTACCCCTTGTACCTTTTGCATAATGAATTAACTAGTAACAATTTAACAAAGAGAACTTAAGCTAAACTACCCGAAACCAGCCGAGCTACTTATGAACAGTTAATAGAATGAACTCATCTATATGGCAAAATAGTGAGAAGATTTATAAGTAGAGGTGAAAAGCCTAACGAGCCTGGTGATAGCTGGTTGTCCAGGAAAAGAATTTTAGTTCAACATTAAATAATACTAGAAACCATAATAAGCCTCAACGTATATTTAGATGTTAGTCTAAAAAGGTACAGCTTTTTACAAATGGATACAACCCTGACTAGAGAGTAAAAACAAACAATACCATAGTTGGCCTAAAAGCAGCCACCAGTTAAGAAAGCATTCAAGCTCGACAACAAAACAACATTTTAATTCCAATATTAAGTAAATCAACTCCTAGCCTAATTACTGGATTAATCTATAAGACTATAGAAACAATACTGTTAACATGAGTAACAAGAAATATTTCTCCTTGCACAAGCTTACATCAGCAACTAATAATATACTGATAATTAACAGCAAATAAATATAATCCAACACTAAATTATTTATTAAAAACACTGTTAACCCAACACAGGCGTGCACCCAAGAAAAGATTAAAAAAAGTAAAAGGAACTCAGCAAACACAAACCCCGCCTGTTTACCAAAAACATCACCTCTAGTATCACCAGTATTAGAGACACTGCCTGCCTGGTGACAATCGTTAAACGGCCGCGGTATCCTGACTGTGCAAAGGTAGCATAATCATTTGTTCTCTAAATAAGGACTTGTATGAATGGCCACACGAGGGTTTTACTGTCTTACTTTTAATCAGTGAAATTGACCTCCCCGTGAAAAGGCGAGGATAACAAAATAAGACGAGAAGACCCTATGGAGCTTCAATTAATCAATCCCAAAATCACAATCTTGAACCACCAAGGAAGAACAAAATTTTACATGGGTTGACAATTTCGGTTGGGGTGACCTTGGAGCACAGAAAACCCTCCAAATGATTAAAGCCTAGACCTGCTAGCCAAAGCATAGTATCACTTATTGATCCAAAAAATTGATCAACAGAACAAGTTACCCTAGTGATAACAGCACAATACTATTCTAGAGTCCATATCGACAATAGGGTTTACGACCTCAATGTTGGATTAGGACATACTAATGGTGTAACTGCTATTAAATGTTCGTTTATTCAATGATTAAAGTCCTACGTGATCTGAGTTCAGACTGGAGGAATCCAGATTGGTTTCTATCTATTACGCATTTCTCCCAGTACGAAAGGACAAGAGAAATAAGGCCCACTTTAAATAAGCGCCTTTAATGCAATTAATGATCTAATCTCAGCTTAATAAGTGAGCACAAACTAATCTACCTGAGACCAGGGTTTTGTTGGGGTGGCAGAGCCTGGCAATTGCATAAAACTTAAACCTTTATACTCAGAGTTTCAAACCCTCTCCCCAACAAAATGTTTATAATTAACATTTAAATGCTCATCCTCCCTATCCTCTCAGCCGTAGCATTCCTGACACTAGTAGAACATAAAATCTTAGGCTACATACAACTCCAAAAAGGACCAAACATTGTAGGCCCTCATGGTCTGCTCCAACCCTTTGCTGATGCAATCAAGCTGTTCACTAAGGAACCCCTGCTACCAGCCACATCCTCCACCACTGTATTCATCATTGCACCTATCCTAGCCTTGACCCTAGCCCATGGTCACAGACGGGAGTTGTCCTGCTGCTACTTCAGGAAAAGGGCTTGTGTGTGGTAACAAGACTTCTTCAAGGTTTGGTGTGGAGATTACTGATGAAGATGTTGAGTTGCTACTTGACAGAATCCACCCTGATGAAAATGGAAATGTCAGATACCTCCAATTCACGGCCATGTTTGATTCGTGGTGAGGTTAAGGGATGATCTCAGAAAAAAGTTTCAAGAATTTGATCCCCCTCACACTAGATTTATCAGCAAGGCAGATTTTAAGGTGATTTGAACTGGGCTGTGCAACAACCTGAATGAATGTGAGTGTGGAATGCTTGGAAGGAGATGTGATACTAAAGGAGATGGAAGAGCTGTTGGAACTTTGATGTGTACTGACTTATCTAATGTTCACCACAGTCCTTTGAGGTGTCCCCCTGGCTAGCAAGCTCTATCTAGAATGCTACTTCCCTGCACTTCCTTTTCACAATAAAGAACAGCAGGGGAAGCCGGATCCCACAATGGCGGCATCAGGGTTCGTGGCAAGAATCATGGCTTGCAGTCTGCCCCGGGTGGTCTTGTCTTCCTGCAGCTTGTAGACCCTTAGACTTAGGAGCTGTTTCAAGCACACAACCTTGAGAGAGTAAGGTGTTCTTGAGACCATCGGTACCGAATCCATAACTGAACCCAGTGAAGACCTCTATGAAAACGTTGAAGATTCTGGGAGAACATCCAGAGACCTACTCTTTTAGCCACCGGCTGCTGGAGACAGCCTCCTAGACAAATTACTACCAAGTCAGCCAGAACAGCTATTATAGACCCTCATAATCTGACTTCATAATGGAGAATGCCACATTCACTGCTGTGCAGCTGACAGGGTCTTGGTGCTCTGGCCGGGTGTCAAGCCTGAGCCTCTGAGGTGGGAGAGCCAGGTTCAGAGCATAGATCCATCAGAAAATCCCAGATCCCCATAATACCAATCAGGGAGAGCTCTCCCAGAGATCTCCTTCTCGATGCTAAGACCCAGCTCCACTCAACGAGCAGCAAGCTACAGTGCTGGACACCCCATGCCAAACAACTAGCAAGACAGGAACACAACCCCACCCATTAGCAGAAAGGCTGCCTAAAATCATAAGTTCAAGACACCCCAAAACACACCACTGGACAGAGTCCTGCCCACCAGAAAGACAAGATCCAGCCTCTTCCACCAGAAAACAGGCACCAGTCCCCTCTACCAGGAAGCCTACACAACCCACTGAACCAACCATACCTGCTGGTGGCAGACACGAAAAACAAGGGGAACTATGAACCTACAGCCTGTGAAAAGGAGACCCCAAACACAGTAAGTTAAGAAAATTGAGAAGACAGAGAAATACACAGCAGATGAAGGAGCAAGGTAAAAGCCCACCAGACCAAACAAATGAAGAGGAAATAGGCAGTCTACCTGAAAAAGAACTCAGAGTAATGATAGTAAAGTTGATCCAAAATCTTGGAAATAGAATAGAGAAAATACAAAAAACATTTAACAAGAACCTAGCAGAACTAAACAGCAAACAAACAATGATGAACAACACAATAAATGAAATTTAAAATTCTCTAGAAGGAATCAGTAGCACAATAACTGAGGCAGAGGAACGGATAAATGACCTGGAAGATAAAATAGTGGAAATAACTACCACAGAGCAGAATAAAGAAAAAAGAATGAAGAGAATCGAGGATGGTCTCAGAGACCTCTGGAACAACATTAAATGCACCAACATTCAAATTATAGAGGTCCCAGAAAAAGAAGAGAAAAAGAAAGGGACTGAGAAAATATTTGAAAAGATTATAGTTGAAAACTTCCCTAGTATGGGAAAGGAAATAATCAAATCCAGGAAACGCAGAGGGTCCCATATGGGATAAATACAAGGAGAAACATGACAAGACACATATTAATTAAACTATCAAAAATTAAACACAAAGAAAATATACTGAAAGCAGCAAGGGAAAAGCAACAAATAACATACAAGGGAATCCCCATAACGTTAACAGCTGATATTTCAGCAGAAATTCTGCAAGCCAGAAGGGAGTGACAGGACATATTTAAGGTGATGAAAGAGAAAAACCTACAACCAAGATTACTCTACCCAGCAAGGATCTCATTCAGATTCGACAGAGAAATTAAAACCTTTACAGGCAAGCAAAAGGTAAGAGAATTCAGCACCATCAAACCAGCTTTACAACCAATGCTAAAGGAACTTCTCTAGGCAGGAAACACAAGAGAAGGAAAAGACCTACAATAACAAACCCAAAACAATTAAGAAAATGGTAATAGAACATACATATTGATAGTTACCTTAAATGTAAATGGATTAAATGCTCCAACCAAAAGACATAGACTGGCTGAATGAATACGAAAACAAGCCCTGTATATATGTTGTCTACAAGAGACCCACTTCAGACCTAGGGATACATACAGACTGAAAGTGAGGTGATGGAAAAAGATATTCCATGCAAATGGAAATCAAAAGAAAGTTGGAGTAGCAATTCTCATAGCAGACAAAATAGACTTTAAAATAAAGACTATTACAAGAGGCAAAGAAGGAGACTACATAATGATCAAGGGATCAACCCAAGACGAAGATATAACAATTGTAAATATTTATGCAACCAACATAAGAGCACCTCAATACAGAAGGAAAATGCTAACAGCAATAAAAGAGGATATTGACAGTAACACATTCATTGTAGGGGACTTTAACACCCCACTTTCACCAATGGACAGATCATCCAAAATGAAAATAAATAAGGAAACACAAGCTTTAAATGATACATTAAACAAGATGGACTTAACTGATATTTATAGGACATTCCATCCCAAAACAGCAGAATACACTTTCTTCTCAAGTGCTTATGGAACATTCTCCAGGATAGATCTTATCTTGGGTCACAAATGGAGCCTTAGTAAATTTAAGAAAATTGAAATTGTGTCAAGTACTTTCTCTGACCCCAATGCTATGAGACTAGATATTAATTACAGGAAAAAAATCTGTAAAAAATACAGACACATGGAGGCTAAACCATATGCTACTAAATAACCAAGAGATCATTGAAGAAATCAAAGAGGAAATCAAAAAATACCTAGAAACAAATGAAAACACTATGGCCCAAAACCTATGGGATGCAGCAAAAGTAGTTCTAAGAGGGAAGTTTATGGCAATAGAATCCTACCTCAAGAAACAAGAAACATCTCAAATAAACAATCTAACCTTACACCTAAAGCAATTAGAGAAAGAAGAACAAAAAAACCCCAAACTTAGCAGAAGGAAATAAATCATAAAGGTCAGATCAGAAAACAATGAAAAAGAAATGAAACAATAGCAAAGATCAATAAAACTAAAACCTGATTCTTTGAGTAGATAAACAAGATTGATAAACCATTAGCTAGACTCATCAAGAAAAAAAGGGAAGAGACTCAAATCAACAGAATTAGATGTGAAAAAGAAGTAACAGCTGACACTGCAGAAATACAAAGGATCATGAGAGATTACTAGGCGCAACTCTATGCCAATAAAATGGACAACCTGGAAGAAATGGACAAATTCTTAGAAAAGCACAACTTACGAGGCTGAACCAGGAAGAAATAGAAAATATAAACAGACCAAGCACTGAAATTGAAACTGTGATTTAAAATCTTCCAACAAACAAAAGCCCAAGACCAGATGGATTCACAGGAGAATTCTATCAAACATTTAGAGAAGTGTTAACATCTATCCTTCTCAAACTCTTCTAAAATATAGCAGCGAGAGGAACACTCCCAAACTCATTCTAAGAGGCCACCATCACCCTGATACCAAAACCAAAGATTTTACAAAACAAGAAAACTACAGGCCAGTATCACTGATGATCATAGATGCAGAAATCCTCAACAAAATACTAGCCAACAGAATACAGCAACACATTAAAAGGATCATACACCATGATCAAGTGGGATTTATCCCAGGAATGCAAAGATTCTTCAATATACGGAAATCAATCAATATGATACACCATATTAATAAACTGTAGGATAAAAACCATATGATCATCTCAATAGGTGCAGAAAAAGTTTTCAAGAAAATTCAACACCCATTTATGATAAAAACTCTCCAGAAAATAGGCGTAGAGAGAACTTAACCTCAACATAATAAAGGCCGTATATTACAAATCCACAGCCAACATCATTCTCAATGTTGAAAAACTTAAACCATTTCCACTAAGATCAGGAACAAGACAAGATTTCCCCTCTCAGCACTGTTATTCAACATTGTTTTGGAAGTTTTAGCCACAGCAATCAGAGACACAAAAGAAATAAAAGGAATCCAAATTGGAAAAGAAGCAGTAAAACTGTCACTGTTTGCAGATGACATGATACCACATATAGAGAATCCTAAAGATGCTACCAGAAAACTACTGGAGCTAATCAATGATTTTGGTAAAGTAGCAGAATACAAAGTTAATGCACAGAAGTCTCTTGCATTCCTATACACTAATGATGAAAAATCTGAAAGAGAAATTAAGGAAACACTCCCATTTACCACTGGAGCAAAAAGAATACAATACTTAGGAATACACCTACCTAAGGAGACAAAAGACCTGTATGCAGAAAACTCTAAGATATGGATGAAAATAGTTAAAGATGATACAGACAGATGGAGACATATACCATGTTCTTGGATGAAGAATCAACATTGTGAAAATTACTACAGTACCCAAAGGAATCTACAGATTCAGTGCAATCCCTATCAAACTGCCAATGCTATTTTTCACCAGAACTGGAACAAAAAATTTTACAATTTGTATGGAAACTCACAAGACCATGAATAGCCAAAGCAATCTTGAGAAAGAATAACAGAGCTGGAGGAATCAGGCTCACTGACTTCAGACTATACTACAAAGCTACAGTAATCAAGACAGTATAGTACTGGTAGAAAAACAGAAATGTAGATCAATAGAACAGGATAGAAAGCCCAGAGATAAACCCACGCACATATGGTCACCTTATCTTTGACAAAGGAGGCAAGAATATGCAATGGAGAAAAGACAGCCTCTTCAATAACTGGTGCTGGGAAAACTGGACAGCTACATGTAAAAGAATGAAATTACAACACACCCTAACACCATAAACAAAAATAAATCTCAAAATGGATTAAAGACCTGAATGTAAAGCCAGACACGATAAAATTCTTAGAGGAAAACATAGGCAGAACACTCTATGACATAAATCACAGCAAGATCATTTTTGACCCACCTCCTAGAGAAATGGAAATAAAAACAAAAATAAACAAATAGGACCTAATGACACTTAAAAGCTTTTGCACAGCAAAGGAGACCATAAAGAAGAAGAAAAAACAACCATCAGAATGGGAGATAATATTTGCAAACAAAGCAACTGAGAAAGGATTAAGCTCCATAATTTACAAGCAGCTCATGAAGCTCAATATCAAACAAACAAACAAACAAACAACCCAGTCCAAAAATGGGCAGAAGAGCTAAATAGAGTTTTCTTTATAGAAGATATACAGATGGTCACAAACACATGAAACAATGTTGAACATCACTAATCATCAGAGAAATGCAAATCAAACTACAATGAGGTATCACCTCACACCGGTCAGAATGGCCATCATCAAAAATTCTACAAACCATAAATGCTGGAGAGGGTGTGGAGAAAAGGAAACCCTCTTGCACTGTTGCTGGGAATGTAAATTGATACAGCCACTATGAAGAACAGTATGGAGGTTCCTTAAAAAACTAAAAATACACCTACCATACGACCCAGCAATCTCACTACTGCGCATATATCCTGAGAAAACCATAATTCAAAAAGTGTCATGTACCACAATGTTCATTGCAGCACTATTTACAATAGCTAGGACATGGAAGCAACCTAAGTGTCCATCGACAGATGAATGGATAAAGAATATGTGGCACATATATACAATGGAATATTACTCACCCAGAAAAAGAAACAAAATTGAGTTATTTGTAGTGGGTGGATGGACCTGGATTCTGTCATACAGAGTAAAGTAAGTGAGAAAGAGGAAAACAAATACCGTATGCTAACACATATATATGGCATCTAAAAAAAAAAGAAAAAAAATTGTCATGAAGAACCAGGAGCAAGACGGGAATAAAGATGCAGACCTACTAGAGAATGGACTTGAGGACACGGGGAGGGGGAAGGGTAAGCTTGTACAAAGTGAGAGAGTGGTAGTTTATATATGGACATATAAACACTACCAAATGTAAAATAGGTAGTTAGTGGGAAGCAGTCGCATAGCACAGGGAGATCAGCTCGGTGCTTTGTGACCAGCTAGAAGGGTGGGATAGGGATGGTGGGAGGGAGGGAGATGCAGGAGGGAAGAGATATGGGGATATATGTATATGTATAACTGATTCCCTTTGTTATAAAGCAGAAAGTAACACACCATTGTAAAGCAATTTTACTCCAATAAAAACATGAAAAAAAAAGACAGCTTAACAGGAAAAACAAAAATACAACAACAACAAAAAGAAGATGTGGCACATATATACAATGGAGTATTACTCAGCCGTAAAACGAAACAAAATTGAGTTATTTGTAGTGAGGTGGATGGACCTAGAGTCTGTCATACCAAGTGAAGTAAGTCAGAAAGAGAAAAACAAATACTGTATGCTAACACATATATGGAATCTAAAAAAAAAAAAGGAAAGGTTATGAAGAACCTACTGTCAGGACAGGAATAAAGACGCAGATGTAGAGAATGGACTTGAGGACATGGGGAGGGGGAAGGGTACGCTGGGACGAAGTGAGAGAGTGGCATGGACTTATATATACGACCAAATGTAAAATAGATAGCTAGTGGGAAGCAGCTGCATAGCACAGGGAGATCAGCTCGGTGCTTTGTGACCACCTAGAGGGATGGGATAGGAAGGGTGGGAGGGAGATGCAAGAGGGAGGGGATATGGGAATATATGTATACGTATAGGTGATTCACTTTGTTATAAGGCAGCAGCTAACACAACAATGTAAAGCAATTATACTCCAGTAAAGATATTAAAAAAAAATATTTGCAACTGAGTTAACCCCTGTAATATAGTGTGGCCAGTATTCTGAAAATTGGCAAATATATATAATAAGTGGTTTATTGATTTTACATTACAAGATATGATACATTCAATGTATATTTTTCTGATTAGCAATACCATTGTTAACAGGAAAAAGAAAGTCCTATAATATATTGCTAGTAGAAATATAAATTGTACAGTACTTAGAAATCTCTATGACAAAATCCATTAAAATAGAAATATATATAGTCAAATTTCTTCTATGAATATACCCTATAGAAATATGTCTCACTCATACAGTTACAGGATGTTTATTGTAACTGTGCTGTGGCAAAAAATGAAATAAGATGGATGCCTCTGTGTAAAAGAATTGCTGTACAAATATGGCATATCCAAACTATGGAGAATATGAAGATATTAAAAAGAGTAGTCACATAGAAGTTTTTCATCTTGATCTACTAAGTGAAAACTGTAAAATGCAGAGAGGTAGTTTTATTATGATCTCATTTTTCCAAAACAAATTTAAAATTACACCTCTAAATATAATGCTTTATATAATTTTATTAGCATGGAAAAACAATAGAGGTGAATATAAATTTCTTTGAGTGAAGATGAGGTAAGGGAATGTGGTATGGAAAGGGGGAATATTCAATTTACTCAGACCTTACAAACAAAATTCAATAATAAAATCTATGTAGCTAAGAGATTTTGGATATTAATGGTAAAATTAAAAGAGCTTGAAATAATATGGGTGAGAGCTCTCTCAGCACACACTGGGAGGCATAAGTCCATCTGGGACACATGAAAGAGGTTCTTGAATGGTAACCAGAAATAGTCTCCTAATCACACTCATTATAACCAGTTCTTTAAAGCCTTGCTTCCTAAAATGTAGTTTATGGTTCTCAGCATTACCTGGGAATCTGTTAGAGACTCTGACACATACTTCACACAGTCCAAAATTATTGAATCAGAATTGGATTTTTACCAACCTCCCCAAAAGATTGATATGCACATTAATATTTGAGGAGCAATGCCTTTGTGGGTGATGACAGACTAAGTCAGAACCCACTGTATATTTTTCCAATTTAAGTATATACTAGTAAACATAGAAAAGTGTGCCAAGTTCTGATTTTTAAAATCTTTATACGTTTGTTCTCTATGTCTGTATCTCAATTTCTGCTTTGTAAATAAGATCGTGTATACCATTTTTTTTCAGATTCCACATATATGTGTTAATATACGATATTTGTTTTTCTCAAGGGAGAAGGTGGGGTGGGAGCAATTGAGAGATTGGAATTGACATATATACACTATTGATGCTATGTACAAAACAGGTAACTAATGAGAACCTACTGTATAGCACAGGGAACTGACCTAAGTGAGAAGGAAATCCAAAAAAGAGGAGCTATATGTATACGTAAAGCTGATTCACTTTTGCTGTACAGTATAAACTATCACAATGTTGTAAAGCAACTATACTCCAATAAAAAAAATAAAGTAAAATATACACATGTATCACAAAAAAATTTAAAAAATAAAATCTTTAAAATAGACAAAGTACATTTTAGTGAAAGCAATAGCAGTAAATAATGCCAACAGTAACTCTGTGACATATTTTAATTACTAATTAATTTCTGTGTAGCCAACATAATACTCAGCATTGAAGCTATTAGAGTCTCGTTCTCTCAATTACAAGATGGACTCTTTTTTTAAAATTTATTTTATTGAAGTATAGTTGATTTACAATGTATTAATTTCTACTTTACAGCAAAGGGATTCAGTTATACATGTATATGCATTCTTTTTCATATATTTTCCCATTATGGTTTATCACAGGATGTTGAATATAGCTCCCTGTGCTATACAGTAGGACCTTGTTGTTTATTCATCCTATATATCATAGTTTGCATCTGCTAATCCCAAACTCTTACTCCATCCCTCCCTACCCTTGGCAAACACAAGTGTGTTCTCTACGTCTGTGAGTGTGTTTCTGTTTAATAGATAAGCTCATTTGTGTCATATTTTAGATTCCACATATAAGTGATATCATATGGTATTTGTCTTTGTCTGACTTACTTCACTTAGTATGATAATCTCTAGGTCCATCCATGTTGCTGCAAATGGCATTATTGCACTCTTTTTATGACTGAGTAGTATTTCATTGTACATATGTACCACATCTTCTTTATCCATTTATCTGTCAGTGGATATTTAGGTTGTTTCCACATCTTGACTATTGTAAATAGTGCTGCTATGAACATAGGGGTGCATATATATTTTCGAATTATAGTTTTCTCTGGATATATGCCCAGGAGTGGGATTGAAGGATTTTGTTGCAACTCTGTTTTTAGTTTTTTGAGGAACCTCTGTACTGTTTTCCATACTGATTACACCAATTTACATTCCCACCAACAGTGTAAGAGGGTTCCCTTTTCCCCACACCCTCTCCAACATTTGTTATTTGTAGATTTCTTAAAATGATGGCCATTCTAATCGGTGTGAGGTGGTACCTCATTCTAGTTTTGATTTACGTTTCTCTGATAATTATTGATTTTGAGCAGCTTTTCATGTGCCTCTTGGCCATCTGTATGTCTTCTTGGAAGAAATGTCTGTTTAGGTCTTCTGCCAAATTTTTGATTGGGTTGTTTGTTTTTTTGTTACTGAGTTGTATGAGCTGTTTGTATATTTTTGAAATTAAGCCCTTGTCGGTTGCATCATTTGCAACTATTTTCTCCCAGTGTGTAGGTTGTGTTTTCATTTTGTTTATTGTTCCCTTTGCTGTACAAAAGCTTGTAAATTTGATTAGGTCCCATTTGTTTTTATTTTTGCTTTTATTTCTATTGCCTGGGAAACTGATCTAAAAAAACATTGGTACAGTTTATTTCAGAGAATGTTTTGCCTGTGTTCTCTTCTAAGAGTTTTATGTCATGTCAATATTTAAGTCTTTAAGCCATTTTGAGTTTGTTTTTGTGTATGGTGTGAGGGTGTGTTCTAACTTCATTGATTTACATGCGGCTCTCCAACTTTCCCAACATCACTTGCTGAAAAGACCGTTAAAAGATGGAATCTTAATAAATAGAACTTGTTTCATCAGACTTCCATTATAACCAAAAATGTATCCAAAAATAATTTGAATATTGAAAATTTTTATATAAACATAAAGGCATTGTTATTGGGGTCTTAATTAAATGCACATATATCTTTTACTTTTTTTTGTTTGTTTCAGTGTTTTTCATGTTGGAATTTCCCAGAGCATCATGAAATAATTTTACTCAATCAAGAATACTGAAGGCCTAAAATATTATGTACCTATGCCTTAGCACATGTCTATAGATTCTTAAAAACTAGGAGACTCTGTCTCCTACATCTTATGATTTCTACTAATCTAATACTGCTTTTTAAAAACATTTTGTAATCTTCAGTATTTATAAATGAATACTAAGTAAATTATATACCTCTATAAACTGCATTACTTCAACAGAAATAATATATCTGAAAGACAAAATAATGTGATATGTGATTTTGTATGTGCATCAATAAAAATTAAAACAAATCATATTACAAAATGCAAAATGTCTTCAGTAGTAAATGAAATAATTTATAATTTTTAAACTTACCAGCAGCTAATAACAATGCGTCTCATTGTAAAGATGTCTTTGTTGTATAAACAATTTTTCTTTGTCTTTCCTACATGAGTATTCTCATTTCATGTCTAGCTGACACCAAATATTTCAAATCTTAGGTTAAAGAGTCATCAAAAGCTGCAGTCATTTAATAGGCCCAAAAGAGATGTAAGCATGCTCTTTGCAGTTTAAAAAGAGAGGACTTATCACATAAATAGCTACAGTAGAAGCACCTATCAGGCTGACCAAGAAAGAAGCAAAAAAAAAAACCCAAAACAAAAAAACAATAATAACAACAGCAAACAGCCTTGAAATAGCTGTTAATAAAAAGGCAAGTGGAAAATTAAGGAAGACAACCGGATTAGCAATAGAGAGTTAACTTTAAAAGGCATATGTAAGAAAAGAGCAGGAACAGAAACTATTCAGTATTTCTGGACCAGTAAAATAGATGGTGAAATGAAAGTACAGGGTGATATAATTCAAACAGTTTTAAGAATACTAGAAGATAGGGTACAAGTACTGAATAAGCAAGTACAGAATAAAAATGAGGATGCAAAAAACCTGCATCCACAATAAGAAGGGTGCTAAGGAAGTATAAATCACAAACGTAAAAACCTTTTATTCAGTCCTTGTTATAAATTAAGTATATCACAAAGGTATGTAATAAGCAATGCAAAAATAGATTCCTACTTACATGAAGTGCTAGAGCTACTTTTTGCAACACAAAGGCTTTATTCCCTTGTTGCCTTTATAATTTACAAAAATTAATCTAGGGTCACCCATCAGTTTTACCTTCAATCCAGTAGGATAGAGGATGCTAGAGGAAAGGGAGAAGCTTGTTTCCATTCAAGGATACTGTCCAGAAGTTATACAATTCTTTCAAATACATTTCATTGGCTAGAACCTAATCATATGGCAACACCATACTGTAAGAGAGATAGCTACCTATAGTCTTTATTTTGGATAGCCATATGCCTAGCTAATGTTAGGGGTCTTTATTACCACAGAAAATAGGAGAATAGATTTGGGACGAAATCTGGCAAAGGGTTATTAGGGGAGAGAACCCAAATCTCAATTAGCATATGAGGAAAGTAATGTCTAGAGGAAAGTAATGTCTAAATAAGCTTATCTTCTTATAACTCTGTTAGAGAGTGGTAGAATCAGCACTAGACCCTCAATTAGTTGCTTGTTTTCCTAAAACTGATTTTCTCATAAATTAAACTCAGTGCTGAGTAGATTTAAGGAGCAGATCTGGAATTGGAATATTAAAACTTTTTTTCCATTGTAACTGATTACCAGTGTGAATATGAGAAATTGGCACTCATATTAGCCAGTTTGTATGTTTTTCTTTAATTCTAGAAAAATTTTTGAATAGTCTGAGGCTAAGCTCTTCTAGCATCATAGTGTAATACACTTTATTAGTCTTTAAAAAGTAGATCTTTTGATTATATATAAATAACTAAAGCATGAAAATTGATGCCTTCTGGATGAAAATATGTTACAAAAAAAGAAGAAAGCTCCCAAGTTACTAGATATCTCATTTTTAATAGTCAAATACACCACATTGAAAAAGAATAGTTTTATAACACTTCATGTGCCCACACACACACATCTTTTAATTTATCCCTCTAAGTTATACCATGATATCAAAAACATGTCCCAACTTTACTCGTTTTTACTTAACTCTACTTAAGCTAGAAAAGAATCTACAAATGGCCCTTATTCCTCACTGTTTTTCTGCAGAGTTTTGCAAGAACAATGGCAGTGGGAAAGAATTATCTTGGTTTGTTATTGTGCTCCTTGGAGCATGGCAAAACCTAATCAGAGATGGAACTGGAAGCTGTCCATCTGGAGTGGTTTAAACAGTCAAAGAATTTTGCTCAATTAAATATGTATAGATTTTTTTAATGTCAATAATACCTCAAGATAGTAGTTTTTAGAAAAAGAAAAATTAAAAGGAGCAACAACCTTATTCTGAAAGGATCCTAATGCCCCTTGAACAAAGTATACCGCTTTCTGTACTTTTTTCCCCTTTACTGTACCTACTCTTTCAGCTCAACTAGTAAAGTCTACTTTTCTTCATGGCTTTAAAAAAAAATACAGAACCCAAAGATCTACCATGAGGTTTATAATATCTACTGTTGGTTAGTGATTTATATGTTTGTTTTTAAGACTCATTTCTTAGATTAAAGCTCCTATTTCGGAATAGCACTGCTAAAATGAAACTATATTCCATGTAATGCAAAAGATAATTGAGTCATTAATAGAAAATATCTGAACACAAATATCAATTCTCGTAAAAGAGGACCAGATATTTACAGAGAAAAATGGAATTCAGAAGGATTCATGTATGGTGCATAATCTAGGGAAGGAGATACTATGTGAGATAGCACAATGATATCTTAGAGAATTATTGGATGCTAGAGTTGTCAGCACAGAATGACATTCAAGGAGATGTACAGAATTTTATGGAAAAATTTGCTTTACATACAATTCTGTATAGAATATTTCCAAACAGTGGAAATAAAATGAATGTCACTTTCTTCTTTCTTCTTTTTACCTATGCTAAAACAGCAGATGAATTTTTCTATAGATCCATGTTGGCCCAGGTTCTGATGGATCATAGATTCATGGATCATAGATTCTAGCTAATGCAAAGAGCACAGGTTTTTAGATTATATAAGTTCTGATAGATAAGATGACACAGGATTTTTTGAGATTTGTAAAAGAAAATGGAAAGTATAGATTTACCTGAGCATGTTTAATTAAGCATGTCAAGTGAAAAAAAAAAAAACTTTAATTTTCTACCTACTGAAAGAAAAGACTGAGTTTGATAATACTGATGATCCTGTGAATTTTTTATCATAAATTTAGCTCTATGTCTTGGACAAATTATTTTTATTTGAAAGTTTATTGAACCCGTTTCCTTATTTTGTAAAATGAAATATCAGCACGTAATCTTAGATCCCTTTACCTTTAAAAGAATTTTTTATAATTTTTGGAAATAGTATTAAAATTTTAATTTTATCTTTATTTTTTAGACTTTCTGTAAAATTCTTTTCATAAAGCAAAAATGATTGAAAGATACATTTTTACAGAATGTTGCAAATAAGTCACATTTGAGTCAATTTCAGGAAAATATATGAAACGTGTTGTAGAGGAGAAATCTGTTTTGTGGGGACCATGTGGCCCAATAAAAGGAATATAATTAGAGCTGTGGATGCCAAAATTCAAATCTTAAAGTTTCCATATTTCTGACTGAAGTAGGATTTAATAGAGCAAAGTGGTCAGCATGGACTCTGGAGCCCAACCTACCTATATTTAATTCCAGGTCTTCCTTTTAATAATTATTTGACCATCAGCAAGTTTATTAACTTCTTTGCACCTCAGTTCCCTCATGTGTAAATGGGGGTTAGGAGGATGAATGATTAAATGACTACATGTACAGTGCTTAGAAGAATGCCTGGCACTTAGAGTTTACCACTATCTTTGTTTTATTTTCATCGCTGAACTACTGCCATCATATTTTAAAGTAGTAAAGACATATAATATTCAAAAGAAATTTTGAACTGTGGTGGAGGTGTTGTGAGACAATTTAGTCAGGATCTTTCTCTTTATATGGGATTTTTAAACTATTTAAAAAGTATAAAACCTGTCTTCTTTTAGAACCCCCGTTGTCCTGGTATTGGAAGACAGGAGAAAGATCAGGTTTTTATCATATATTCCTTAAAATGCAGTGATTAGTTTTCAAGAGTCTGAAGAGACAAGGATTTGAGGCCCTGCCCTGGGGAACTCAGCATATGTCCAGGAGATCATTTGGAGGAGAGAGAGCATCAGCAAACTTAGTACATTAGACCTAAGGGAAAGAGCTGGCCTGTAAGAGGCCCTGTATGGAAAGTGATCGCCAAGGGGCTTGTCAGTAGTGCCCGATGTTCACTTGTATTGTGATCTGTATTCTACTTATTATCGAACATCTTTCACTTTTGGGAAAATACTACTAGATAGAATAGTCTGGTGGTCAATGAAATTTGAGGAAAAAAGGAGGACAGACTGTTCTGTTCCTTCCCACACCTTCCACCCTGCTCTTAAGATGATATGGTGAGGTAAGGTAAGAATGAACATGACCTTTACCCAGGTGGTTGAGATCTGAGCCAGACACAACAAGTCAGAATGAAAATAGGTAGATAGCCATTAAAAATTTGTCATCCCACCACCCTCTCCAACCACCAGATTCTACCTGGAAATCAAGAGAAATATTTAGGAGGTTGCTGAATGCTCAGGTGTTTTGTAATGTTAATGAAGAAAAGTTGATTATGAACATGAAAGTCACACAGGGTCTTATAGGAAGTATATTAAAATCCTTCAAAAAATGCAAAGTATTCTATAAATCCATTTCCAATACCAAATTTTAAATACATTTGTTCTATTAAATACAAGCATCATAAAAGCAGGTCTTCTTAGTTTTGTTTACTGCTACAATCCCTAATCCTAGATCACTGGCTGACACAAAGCAGGTACTCAACAATATCTGTAAATAAATGAAGACTTTATAATATACAAGTAATAAATTTCTCTTGCAATTTGTTAAAAGTTGTTTTTGATAATTTAATTGGAATTTATGCCGAGCCACAAATATTTTTCAAATATAATATTTTTAAAATAGTTTTCAGCATGATACTTTTTCAGTTTATTTATCAGAAAGTACAACTTACCTCTCTTTGCGTAAGTTCTTACTTTTTTTAAGCTGCATGTGGTTAAATTCACATTAAAAGTTGAAAGAGGGTAGTTTTTAAAAAATATGTACAAATAATTTTTAAGTAAATATTTTGTGAAGCAAATAACTGATTTTTCTTTTTACATTTTTTTGCCTAATATTTGGATTGTATTATAGTCTTTAAAATGAGTCTTTGCACTTTTCTTTTTTTCTCTGAAGACTGATGTTTCTGCCATAGTTAACTAGGCAGAACTTTAAGAACTTTATCAGAAAACAAACAAACAAACTGCAGAAACGAATGCTTTTCAGGGAAATGGGGCTGTGTTTTTTCTTTGGAGCCTAGTCAGAATTAGTTAACACTAAGGAAATAAGAAAATATTTCTGTTCTTAACACATACCACATTTGCCACAAGCAGTAAAGTAAAGCTTTACATTTGCAACAACAGAATTTGGCCTGACATTTCCAGCCCTGATGCTCTCAGCAGCATGGTACAGCCCCCAAAGAAATGAGCAGCTATTGTTGTCTATTGCCAAGACCAGAATTTTGAACTGTAACCAGGAAGAGGTATTTTCCCCATTTATATGCACACTGATAATTAGGTTCAAGGAAATGAAGTGCCTAGAATGGAAATTGAGGTTTTGTTTTTTAATGTGAACTTGTTTGATACCAGCTTCCTCTCTTCTGACAGATGGATTCTTTTTGGCAGATGATTATGCAAACTGTTCCTTTCGTGCTTGTCTACATGAAATGTATTCTATAAACACATTGAAGCATCGTGCTCCTCTGAGCCTTCAGTGCTTGGGAATGTATTAGCACCATGATGATTTGGATGACAGGATTCAAAAGTGTCTGAAAGTAGAAGCTGGGGTAATACTCATGCGATTGCTTTGGTTCTGTCAAGGGCCCTGGTAGATAATAATGTGGTTCCCTTGAAATTTTAAAAGGAAAAGAAACGAACTCACAGATAATAGAGGAAAATCCAAACATGCAAATTGTAAATTGTTTTTAATAAGTGTTTTAACAGATACTAGAAAACTAATGCATTTGGAAAGCAGTGCTCAGGCACATTTAAAATGAATGTCAGGCACTCACAGGAGTATTCTGCCTCTCATGATCTAATTATAAGGGTCATATTTTCTCATGATTTAGCAGTTTTAATGATGGTGCCAATATTTCGACTACCAAGAGACCTCCCTCTTTGTATTTCTGCAATCAAGGATATAAGACCTGACACAATAGTACTTTTGCAACCCAAATTTTAGTGAGAGTTTTCTTGAGGAACTACTACTACTGCTGCTGCTACTAACACACAGACACACACACACACACACACACACAAATCCTTATTTTAGGAGAGGAAGTCACACTGCTTTAACTGAGGCATGGGTAACTTGTGTTAATTAAACAGTTCTGGGCATTCACTTACGCAGTCTGAGAGCGCCGTATCACACATTCACTGGGTCGTTGGGAGGCTAACCCACACTCCGGTCTGCCACCTTAGCTAAAATCCTGAAAGCTAGTCTCCCTGAGGGCATTATTAGAACCCTAATATTTCTTTCTTATTAACTGACATTATAGGGGATTTTGTAGGAGACAAAGGGGAAGGAAATAAAGATGAAAGACTTCTGATATCCTTTCAGTAAGGGTTTGGTAAAGACATATAGGACACTAAGGGGAAGAAAAGAGAGTAAAGGACTATGTCCTTTGGATTCCACAAGCATGATATACTATCTGAAAATTAGATTTTTTTCTTGAAATAGACTACAACCTTTTATCTTCCACTAATTAAAGCTGTTCGTCACAAAAGGATGACACATGGTTATAGATGTTCCTGAACAAGTGTGGTGGTGACAGCAAGTGCCTTGAATTATGCAGAAAAGAGTAGAAGAAAGCATGTGTGTTTGTGAGAATGTGTGTGTTTATAAAATTATGATCTAACTCAAAATGTTGTGTGAGACCAGCTCCCATGCAAAGCAAATAGAGAGGCAGCCAATCCATGAGAGATACTCAAAACACAGCTGTAGCCATATACTGGGCACTTTCTTGTGATTGAATTAGGGATTTTGATGTTTCCAATTAATCACTACACATGTAAGCAGGCCAATTCAGATTGCTTTGGTTTGTGATAATTAAACCAACGCTATCTGGATGTTTGGCTTGTAGGTGTAAAACATCATTGTTATAGACCAGTTATTGAAATCTAATTCAGTTAGAATCTAGTTTCTTAATTTGGTGGACCCATATTTGAGAGACAATGAGAAAAGCATTTGAGGTTATAAAGGATGAAACTATAAGCTTCTAGTATTCTTTACCCCTATTACTACATAATCAGATTCTCTTTGATAGTCAAATTAGTAGAACAGAAATAGTAATTTATTAAATTAATATATATTGAGGCATTGCTTTGGGTGAAAGAGATATAACAAAGAACAAGGCAAAAAAATTTCCTTATTTTATGTAGCTTGTTTTCTACTTTGGGTGGAAGTGGATATATATATATATATATATAACAGAAATAAAGAATGAAAGGATAATGTGATAGATTTGAGAGAATAAGGATACCTAAGACTGGGAATGCATTTCTTATACTATTTCATTTAAGTGAGTACCAAATGCTGAACATAAAGTAACCCTACAAAGATTTGTGTGAAGAGAATTCCACAGAGAGAGAACAGAAACATTCTACTGTGAGGATACTCTGGGGTTCCAAGTGTTTATTCCTATGTAATAATGCCAAAACTTAGTGGCTTGAAATATGAATTTTAATTTGCTCTTGACTTTGTGGATGAAGAATACAGGATGGGCTCTGTATTGTGCACACCTCTGTTTTATGTGCTATCACCTGTGGTGAATCAGTAGGGCTGGAAAATCTACTCACAAATCTGATAAATTTGTACTGGCTGATAGCTAGAAGCTTAACTGGGGCTGCTGGCTTGGGGCCTCAATTCTTCCTCATGTGGATCTCTCCAAGGGCTGGCTTCAGCTTCCTTGCAGCATGATGGCTGGCATCTATGAGTGAGTGTTCCAAGAGACCGGAAGTGGAAGTGTCCAGTCTCTTAATGTATCACTTCTGCCATACTCAAAGTAGTCATAGAGCGCATAGACTCAAGAAAAGTGGGTACAGACTACAATTGTTAATTATAGTAAGAGAAGTTGAAAGAAAGTATGACCATTTTTAATTTGTCACAGTTAGCCTTTTGTCCAAAAATTATTTCCATTGCTCCCATATGCAATATACACTCACCCCTCTGCCAAACCCAACAGTTGTATCCCAATACAGCATCAGGTTCAAGATAGGATCCAGGATTTCATATTCTAAATCAGGTTTAGGTGTGGAGGAGGCTTCTCACATGGAAGAGCAAGTTGGTGCTGGCTGCTGGCTAGGAGCTCAGCCAGACTAGTCCTCTCCATGAGGCTGCTTTGGCTTTCTTACAGCATGGTGACTGACTTCCAAGACTGAGTCTTCCAAGAAACATGAAGTGGAAGCTGCCAGTCTCTAGAGGCCTAGAGCAGAAACTGGCATAGCAAAACTTCCAATATATCCCATTAGTCAAAGCAGTCACAGAGCTTACCCACTTTGATGGAAGGAGCATCAAGGAATTTGTGGCTTTCTTTAATTTGCATATCTGGTGTTCTCAAAAGGCAGAAAGATGAATCCTTAGGCAATATCCAGTACTGTCCTTTGTGTGCTTATAATTTAAAATTAAATCCCTTCAAGAACTCAGAAAATGTAGATAGTGCTCTAAATGGTATCTGAGTATGTACTGAAAGATACCTCTGAAAGCTATAAAATCACTTTGACCATGATAAATCCATCTGAGCGTCAGCCAACCTAATGGGCACAGAGGTCTTGCTTCTAGAGTACAAAAAGAAAAGGGCAAATGCATTAACCCCAAGTAGTCAGGAGCAGAAGGAGCAATAGAGCAAATAAAACCTCAGTACTGAACTGAGAGCTGAAATTAGAGGGAATCCGCTTAAAGGTCTACTGGATGGACAGTGAGGCAAAAGATTACAGATTGGATGTCAGGTTTCACTGGGACACAACAGGAAGTGAGAGCAAAGGGAGGACAATAAGGAACTCTTGTTCATTGTCATAAGCAAGAATGTGGTAACACCTTCCTAATATTGCCTCCTAGATCCTCTATGAATGTTTAGTTAGACTCGTTTTTAAAGTACGTGGTCAGAGCCAGAAGAAACAATGAATGATTTTCTTCCTCTGGACGTTAAGTGTAGATAATTATATATTGCTTACAGTAAAACATTTCTTCAAATATTATGTGGAAAAGGTAGATAACCAAAGTGCAAAATATTTACCTGTATTTTTTAGAATACAAGAGGAACTGATTTGATATGTTAGAGGATACTCTTTAAGGTTGCTTGTGAGATTTCCCTGATTGTTTTCTTGCACACAGAAGTGTAAGACTGGAAAGAAGAAACACAAGCACCAAACACGGTGAATAGAGCAATCTATTTTTGAAAATGAGTATGACCAAGATTATTATCATTTAGCTTCTTTGCAAGTGCAGAAAAGGATCTAGCTGGCTCTAACCCCTATTTATCCTTCAAGACAACTGCTTTTATTTCCTTTAGAAAACGTTCCTAGATGTCTTCCCATTCCTTCTAATCTGAGTTACAGATTTTCTATGTTCCTTTAATCACCCTACATCTAATATTATACTTTTCATTTTGTATTTAAGAAATATACTTAATTGTTTTTTCCCAGTATTATGAAAATGTGAGTATAGTAGCTGTTTCTTACTGTCATAGATCTGCTCTGTCCAATATGGTAGCCATTAAACACATCTGGCTATTACTTAGATTTAATTATAAAGTGTTTAAATTTACATTAAATTAAAATTCAGTTCTTCTGCTGCACCGGCCACATTTCTGGTGCACAATAGCCCTGTGTGGCTAATGGCAATCACGTTGGAAGGTTTAGATAAAGAACATGCCCATGTTCATAACCATTCTATTGGAAAGTGCTGCTCAAGATTTTTAATAATTTTTATAGAATAAAAGAAAAAGTCTATGACTCAACATTATTACAGTCATTTGGCCCTCATGTGGGAAACTGCATGTCTACACAAACATTTTATACATATATCAAACTTCAGTTTTCTTGGCATGATATTAATAGCTATTCATGAAATATAAATTAAAACTTGGACATACTAAATAGAAGCACTTTAATTCACAGAAATGGTTAATGGTCACATATAAATGTAAATTCTATTTGTTCCTAAAATTATTTGGGCAGTCTGGCTTGATTAGTCCCTGAGATAAACTCTTAGACTCTTTCATAGGCCATATTGAGGACGCATACTGTGGAAAATGGAGTGGGTAAGAGGGTGGATCTGTATAAATCATCATTCCAAACCTGAATTTAAGTCATACTGAAAGATGCCTTGTATTTTTTATAATAATTAGCTTTAAGGTATAGAATGCTTTCAAGAAGCAATCAGAGAGACAGTGATATAATGAAAACTGCTTGGAGTTCCAAAAGTGCTTTTCAGACACAAAGAGATCTGAGTCATATTAAATAGACATAATAATCAGCAACTAAGTGAAAAAATTTTCTAAGGTCTCATTTTTAGCTGTTTGGAAAATTACAGAAATGATCTTATAAGTTGTTGTTCTCGTCATTGACCCAATAAATAGGATAATAATTTTAAAACGGTTGAAGAAGAGTGCTCATTAGTCCTTAGTGGAACCTGTGCTCTTGCTCAGTGACTGTCCAGATTTATGCATTTTGCTTATTCAGCTGGAAAAGTATCCCAGACCCTCAATTCTAAATGAAGAGGTGAGAGAAAACCCCTATGCTCTGGAAAATATGAGAGAAAGAAAATTAAATATTGACTGAAGAGGAAAATTTCTAATTGGATAGGAAAAGTTATTTCACTGTGGGATAGAAAATGAGACCATATCTCAAAATGGTTTCAGATAAATGAGCATTTACTAGTCATATTTTTCAGTTATGAATTGCCATGTATGGCAGGGTAAACTTTTCATTTTCCCTATATAGGTGTTCCTATATTACATGCTTTCTCGTTTCCACTATTACTTTACAAGTAGACTAAACAGCATACTCCTGGTTAAATGCATACAAAGTAACTGTCTCTAATTGTAATAATTATGCAAGCAGAATTTATTGCTTTTGCTTACACTTGACTGAAACTCTTATATCCAGGTCTTTATTTTACCTTATGTAGTCTTAAGCCTTATTGTTTCTTAATTTCACATTTTATAGCCTGACTCCTTATGCAATGCTCTTTCATATCTACCCCTATAAATTTTAGGCCCTCCCTTCTGAGCTACAAAGTAGTCTTTAGCTGTACTGAAGTATTTTATTCCTTGCTTAGATGATCTGATGTGAGTATTTGGGTGTTGGAATAATAATCTGAAGAGCTTCCAGAGTAAAAACAAAAAAAAAATCCATGCATTGTAGTTTATCTTGACATAAAATGCAAGTCTTATCTTTTGGGAACAACAATATAAATAATGGGAATAAAAACAGGAGCTTTTGTTCTATTCTTTGTACCAAGATCATTATATATTAAATTTTTATTTTATGTGTTAAAATTTTTAATCTGCCTGAGCACTATGAGATCTCTAATTTGGTCATTATTTTTAGTCAATTTTCATGATTACTATGGACTATACTCTATTATTAGGTCCAGAATTTTGGAATTTGACCTGCTTCCTTCCTACTTACTGCTAGAGACTTAATCAGATTCTGCATTTATCACAGATGTCATAAAATTTTAACTGATTTTTGCTATCATTTCATATTTTAAACATAGATGGATGGAATCTACCATGAAATCTTTTTGCTGTAACAGTAGTCTTTCTCTGCTTGCAGCTCTCATCAAAAACTTTTCAGGGTCATTTTCTATTACAGGAAATTTGGAAGCACAGGTAATTGGACATTTGGATAGTGAACAGTTACTTTTTGGAAATAGAGGAGGCCTTTTTACTGGAGAGGGATCCTATGAAGTTGTCAGTGTTTGAGAACAGCAGAGTTTCTCTTGAATCTGTTTTCAAACTGCAGTTTCAATGACCTTTCTGAAGCACAAATAAAATGTGAGCATATCACTACTCTACTTAAAAACTTTCATGGATTCCTAGAACCCCTAGAATAAAGTCCAAATTCCACAGCATGTTTTTCAAGTTTAAAATGCATTTCCCAATTATTTCACCAGCTAAGTATCCTACTACTCCCTGCCTCTTTGCTGTTCATTCCGCAATAAGCAACTTGCAGTTTTCAAATCACCATACTGGTTTGTTCTTAGGTCTTTGCACGTATGCTTTTCCCACTGCCTTAACAATTCACCCACCATGTTCTCTCCCCATCCCCAAGCATGCACTTAACTTCTGCTCTTTTGTTTGATTTTCAAATATCTGCTCAACCTTTTTTTATTTCCCCGTTTGTGATGAACTCTCTGACCACTGTTTCCTCTATACTCAACTAAATAACTAGAGTTGCCCCCTTATGAACCTGGAATGGGTAAAGAGGAAGGAAAAAGGAACATTTTTAATCAAAATATAAAATACATGTCTATCATTATTACATCTAGATAATCTATGATTGCTGCCAAATAATTTGATCATGGGCTATCTATGAGGCACTCTTCCTTTTATCTCCTTCCTCAACTACTCCATGTTTTCTGCTAAGGAAGCTGTTGTATTATATTTGTGGTAGATAGAGAGACATACTGCCCACATCCTCTTCAAAGAAGGACTTGCTGTCAGGCTTCAGGGTGTGTGGTCAACACACAGCCTCTATTTGTGAGCTTCTTCAAGATACACCTTAGCTGCAGAAAGTCACCTTGCCTGAAGTCATACCTTTTCCGGGGTCAGCCTATCTGGTGACTGATTGAGATCTGGCTATAAAGGCCCAGCCATTTTATTCAGATAACTGTGCACCAAGGAAAGGGGGCTAACCAAATTAGGAAACTGAGGACAAGACTGCCTGGAGTAGAGGCATAGGAATGGACATACAAGAGTGGGCACAATGTTCATCGTCACCAGAAAGCATTCACCACAGACGAGGCTGTAAACTTCCAAGTGGACAAAATGGACTATCAGATGAAATCAGTTTGTGCCTGTAATCTGATCTCCCAATTCCCGCAGAATGGACACAAGTGTTAAATGGCTACAGTGGTGGTTTTAGAGGCTGTGTGTAAAGCAAATAGCACTTATCCACTAAATTTGATCTACTAAGAGTCAGCATCAGATACTAATACTGAGTCTTTGATAGGTACTAAGGCTTGAGGAGACAGACTGGTCACTTGGTGTCAAGTTAATGACTGTTCTCCTTACATCCTGGAAGGAGAATCATCAGAAGAATAGACACATATTCTCTCAGTAGGTTTGCCTTTCTTGCCCACAAGCTCTCAGCCAGCAGTATTATTTGAGTGCCTACAGAGTATTTTAATGACTGGCACTGTATCCCACATAACGTCATGTCAGATAAGGTGACCCACTTTATACAAAGGAGGGCAGAAATGAGCCCATCACATACGATACCACCCAAGCTGCCAGCATGATAGAGCACTGGAAAGGTTTACTGAAGACCCAACTGGAGAGACAGCCTGGTGACAATATTATGGGGTGTTATAATTCAGTATGCAGTATATGCATTGAATTAAAGACTTTTATTTGGCTCTGCACTTGCATAGAAAGAATACATGGCTTCAGGAACCAGGAAGAAAATAGGAGTGGTCCCCCTACCTTCACTCCCAAGTGTTTTGTAATTCACCAAGTGTTTTTATGATGGATATGGTAGATATGGGAATGAGCAGCCCACACCTCCCTTTAACTAAAGACTTGGCTGTCCAGACACTGAGAGTACCTTCAGAGGCAGTTTCCATCTGTCAGATCCTCAGGGACTGCCCAGCTACAGAGATCACCTTTGCCCAACATTACAGGATTTCTTGTGCTGCCTGCATTTGATGACTGACTAAAGCTGGAGTACAAAGGCCTGGCCATATCACCTCCAGGTAGGACACTTTGATGGTCAATACTTGCTCCAAAGCTCTCTACTGAGGCCAAGGCTTTGATGGTCCTGTATTGTAGTTCGACTTCCTCCACTGCCCAGTTCCGTTACCCCTCCCCTTCATTTCACAGATGTTAATCCCTATTAAACATCTTGCACCCCCAAATTCCGTCTTAGCATCTGCATCTGGAGAACCCAGCTTGTGACAGTATTATAAATGTAGCTTTTTACCTTTTGTAGAAACAGTGCAGTTGTGAAGCTGGAATCATGTCCTCTTTACCATTTTATCTACAGAAACTGTCGCAGTGTTTGGTAGAACTTATATTCTCAGTGAATATGGAAAGAATTTAAAAATTTTGAATGTATATGAAAGATAGGAAACATGTAACTGCTACAGAGTAATACTTAAATTAGAATCCTAAAAAATTACGTTATATTGGCTCAAATAAAAAATAACTTTCAAAATGATGGCATATTACATAACCTACTTTATATATAGATGTGGGTTACTCCATAATTTTTTAATCTGTAATCTAATTGGATTGATAATAGATCTCTCTAAAATTTCATGATGCTTCAATGATAACTCTGCAGTTTTCTCTCAGGTTATTTATATCTCTAAGTAGTTAGGGGAAAAGAATATCTAAAATGAATCCACAAATGGAAAAGGATATAAGATCACTTTAAGTTTCTGCTTTAAATTTTTGTTACATTTTCTTCTTTTGAAATACTTAAGTTTTGGGTATATTTTATTTTGTTTAGCAAAGAAAACAGTATCTTCTATCTCTGTCAGCAAACACAAATTTTTGCATTGGATTTGAATTTGTTTTAAATGTAATTCTGCATGATATAGCTCACTATAGCAAAATTGCTTCATAGTAAGGAAAGGCAGGTACTGTGATACTTTGTTAATTTATGATAAATTTCTCATAAGACTAGTGCTTCATACATTTTCCCAATATAATCTCATAAAAAATACACATTTTATGACAAGTACAAGAAATATCTTTTTTTTTTACTTTTGTGTTTAAAAAAAATAGAAGAGGGCCTCATTTGATTTCATGAATTAATAGTTAAATTTTTCATCTACTAGAATTTTATATAATTTTGTAATAAAAGTTCTTGTTTTGAAGAATGAAAGTCACTGTTAAAATATATATTTAATCGTTTAATTAAAAGTGTTTGCATATGACATAAACTTTTAAACTGCACTATCAGTATCAAAATGCTAATATTAAAAAAAAGTTATCACACAAGCAGCATAACTAAAGGATACATCTGGTTAAAATTACAGGAAAGGACAATTAATTCATTATGGTTTTTGTGGAATAAAATCAAGTGTTTCTTTAAAGCATGTATTATATACTTACATTATGGGGATATTTTGGAAGTTGAAGACATAATCCTGACCCTTAAGAACATTATAGTTTGGCATGATGGCTTCACAATACAGAGAAAGGGCACACTTTGGGAGTCAAAAATACTAGGGATAAAATCTTGATTCAGACAATTCCTCGCTATAATATTTTAGGCAAGTTACATTTTTCTAAGGCTCAGAGTCTTCACCTGAAAAAATCAGGATGAAATACCTACCTATCAGAATTATTGTTGTGGTTCTTCTCATCCTCTTTTGTAGGCTTCCCTGTGATGACCTGTAATCCAAATGAGAGGGTTTGTTCCATAAACGTCTATTCTTGGTCCGTTATTTGTCCTCTCTCTTCACATTTCTGCATGCTGATTCCTCCACTCACAACATTTTTACTACTACATATTTACTGATGAATACCAAGGTTAAGTCATCAGGAGGTCTCCCCTAAGTCTAAGCTTTCCCACTGGATATATTCACTTGGTTTATCTCACAGGTGCTTCACACTGAATCTGCATAATTCACTTCCTCATTTTCTGCTATGCTTCACTCTCAAACTTTTTCTACGTACTACCAATACCTTCATCATCACTTTACCAGGAAAATCTATCCAGATGGAACTTTATCCCTGACAGTTCTCTTAACTCTCCTCATGAAACATGCTTTTATGGAATATGAAGATGCCATTCATTGTTATAGTCACCCTCGTAAACTAGAAATCAGACCATCACAACTTCAGGTTAAAACTTCTAAAATGTCCTGCTTCCCAGAGTACATTTGTTGTCTTAGTTGGGCATATAAGGCCTTAAATGAGCTGGTTCCTACTTACATCAACAATTCTACACATTTTTCCTCTCTCTTTTGCAATCCAGTAGCATGAATTTTTTAGAATTAGCTTGTTTCTTATTACTGGTCATCTTGTTTCATACCTCTACGTATGCCTATGCTTTTTCTTCTGCTTAGAATATTTTTCCAGTATTCTCTGGTTTTCAATTAAAGCGTCTTTTCACTCAGAAGGCCTTCTCTGAATCTCCAAGTTGAGTTTAGCTCTCCTCTTTTTAGCACCTATCACATTTTAATAGAATTATTTGCTTATATACCTACCCTCACCCAACCCTCAACAAACGTGGTTGTGGTGTTTGAAGGGCAGTTTTTTGTCTCTTTTATTTTATATCCACTCAGCATCTAGCAAACTGCCCAGCAGTAATTGGTGGCACTAGGCTGTTCAGTAGTTGGTAGCATTCGGACTCTAAAAAATAATAGAGTTAGAAGCAGCTGGGGTGAGTGGCTTTATCCAACTCCATCACCATTAATTTCTCTCAAAAATCACCCCAATAAATATTCAATATATCAACTTACTAAAAAATGTTTTTCACTAGACAGTAGTAGATTTTAGATAAATTCCTTAGCCTTCAACTTCCAACCAGAATGTCACCTAAGCCCTTTGGATCTACGAATTGTGACGCTATCATTGAATATTGATTAAGATACTTACTTAAAATAAAACCAAAATGCTTTAGTTGCTTTTTAATAAAATGGTTAGCTGCCTTTATTATAATTTTTATCATACTGAGATTTACCATTGTTTCAAATCACAAATTACAAAATTTTAAAGGCAAGGAATAGACACTGTAAAAATGATAAGAAATTATTCCACAATTATCTATTTGAGGCAACTTAATTTCTGAAGATATTTCCTCTTTATTATTTAAATAATGCTCCACCACCATCAAAATGCTCTATCATTTACAGATATGACAGTAAAAACAAAATGGAAGAAAAATGAGTACTTTAACAACCTTACAACTCTAAACTTAAATTACTTTCTTCTAACCTTACCATTTATTTATTCATATTTTTGTTCAATTAAACTTTATTCTAGAAAAAAATTAATAAACATCCATTACTATAATCTTAAATAAAATATTTAAATTCATATTTGAATCAAAATCTGTTTTGGTTCAATATGGCTGGGTGTAAACAAGGGAATAAAAATAGCCTTTATTCTTTTTTTTTTTTAGTTGCTTTTTAATGTTTCATCAAAGAAAAGTTTTCAGTGCCTCAGTACTTTCCAATGGGTTATTTACTCTGCTAAATAAGAGTATCTTTACAAAGCCTGCTGCAATTTTTTTAATAGTCCTAAATGGACTAACAACTTGCATTGAGCCCATCTTCTTCAGCTTTTGTTAGGAAGATACCTATTTGCAGAAGGACAGGGATCACCAAAGATGTGATTCATGCACCTCAAGACTCCAATTATAAGAAGGTATCAAATAGAATCACCAAATCAATTACTTGGAAAAAAAGAACAAAATAATTTTAACGGCAGAAAGGAACAAAGAAAGGAAGTAATTATTATGGTCCTATTGCACTTATCTTGATTCTAAAGAACAATTCATTAGCGTTGTGACACAGCGTGCCTTGTTTACCTTACTATTAATGAGAACATCTTAATGTGTTTTGAATTTCTGCCAAAGAATACAATCTTAGTGATAATGAAACAAATGACCATTTAGTGACATAAATGATACTATTGAAGGCACAGTTATTTGGTTTCAACAAACAAATAATTATAGTTGATCACAAAAATCGTAATCAGAGTGTTTATTCATAATTTTGATTATTTCTTACTGAAAATATTAGTTCCTAGTTAAACTTTTAGATATAAGATTCATCAACAACTATGCTTTTCTTTTAACAACTATGCTTTTTAAAACCTAGGCTTATATATATTAAAAATGAAGATGAGACCACTTGTTTAAAAAATAAAAGAAATTATACTGTATAACATGGCATGATTTCAAACTTACTTCATTATTAAAAAGCAAAAACATGATTTCAAATGTCAAGCGTTGGATGTATGAACGAGCTTCCCATAATCCATCATCCCAAATAAACTACATTATTTAGAAACTTTGTGAAGGTAGACAAGCTAAAATTATGCTTCATAAATGAAAGGGTTTACACTAAAGTTAAAGTTTTAATCTGTCATGAACTCAAAATGACATTTTAAAGATGTGTATGTGGGCTATTGCTTCTTATTTAGTGCTGTCAAAGTAGCTTCATATTTTCAAGCTCTTCTCTCAAGGCTTACTCCAGTTTTTATTAAAATCACCTGGCCAGTTAAATAAAATTGATGGGAATTTATATAAACAGTATTGATGAAGGAAGGAGAAAGTCATTGAGCAATATGTACAGGGTGATCTTATGTGGAGAGAGATGGTAAACATATATGCATATATAACATGAATTAAAGGAAGCTTTCATATTATATGTCACATATGTCCGTGGTGTTTGAATTTTTTTTAAATGTTCATCCTAAATTACTTCTGAAATTAGGAAAAACCTATATTTTTTAAAAAAGAAGAAAGTTCTGTAATATGTAAGTACTAATACTCTTCTTAGTGAGCTTTCCTTGATACCTTCTCTAAAATTCACCTGCTTTACATATTCCTCCTTCCCTGATTCATTTTTTTCTCCTTAGAACCAGGCACCACTGAAAATAATACACATTTTGCTTTTTTATAATGTTCACTTTCTGGCTTCTATTAAGAATATAACTCCAGGAAGGTAGAGATTTTTATCTGCTTGTTCACTACTGAATCTCTAGCGCCAAAACATTAACCTATAAAAAATGGGTGCTTAATGAATGAATATGTATAATTTTATTCATTAATTTATTCCAAATACATACATGTGCATACTAATATATACCTATTTATATTAAATAGAAAAAGTCACGTTCTCCTACTTTTTTCTAGTCCACTACCTGCTTTTTAAAGAAAGGAAAAAAAAGAGATACAGAAAACAAAAATTTCCAGACCTCATGAAGAATGCTGTTTATGTAAATAACTTCTATTTTTATGACACATGACAAAATTGAAAGACTACTCTATGAGAACATTTGAAAAGTAATCTTTGAAACAACACAAGAACAAATGAGGCATTTGATATATTTATGATTGTGAGCATAATTGTTACTGCCGAGTATGAATATATCTGAGTTTTCAAAATACATTTCATTTCTATTACAGTATTTGAAAATAAAGTAATTTTCCATGATGCTGTTTGTGTCCTGCTGAGGACAAATGTGTAGCCAGAATAAAAAATACGTCAGACATCAGGAAAGTTGTCCTTTGTCAGAATCGTGAGGCTTTTGAATTTAAACTATGAAGGTAGTTGATTCACAAATACTCTTTATCTGCCTACAGAATGAAAAGGTTGTGATGAAGGTTGTGACTCTTGAAGTCAGAATCACAGGCTGGCCATTATATATGCATATGAAGAAGATGCTACCTGGTTATCTGTCCTTGCTAGAGTGTATAATTTGAACAGTTTAGTGAAGAATTATTAAGAACCAACTATGTACAAGACACTGTGGTAAGTCCTAGGGAGGAATACAAAGATGAGCATCATATGGTCTCTTCCCAGTAATACCATCACCACCATCCACAACTGCTGCCATTTTTTGAGCACCTTTCGTATACCAGACACTATATGAGACATGTTATTTTTTGCACATGATGACTATTTCTTGAAATATCCCTTTGGACAATGTATTGTAATCATCATTTTACAGAAGAAGAATTTGAGATTCAGAGAGGTTAGGTAATTCATTTCAAAATTATCTGATGTTAATCACCTCTTGGAGTATGTGTCTATTTATATGAGAACTGTTTCCTCACCTATAACAGATATTATTTATGCTTGCCATGTTTATAATATGTGGTCCTTTCTCAGCTACAATTCGTTGGAGTAGGAATAGACACCAGAATTCATCTAGACTATTAATATTCTCTTAGGAATTTGAAATTGGGATTGAGAGAGTCCAGTTCATTTGACCAGACTACTTAAACTCACCTTAAATAAAGTCAAGATCTTTTGGATGAGTCTTCATCCACAAGAAGAAGCAGAAAGTGCCTATCTGTAAGGAGAAGAAAAGGAGAGGTGAGCTACCTTTTGAGAGTATTTTAATTTCCTTTGGTCAAGGTAAGGTACATTTGATTATTGGCAACTTTCTTATTTTGAGAAAGATCTAAGATCTAAGTTCAAAAAACACCTGCAACCATGTGGTAATAATTTGCTAGTATACAAATCAAGCTTCCAGTCTAGTGTGGTATTGCTTTTATGTCTAATTATTAATAATTTTAATAAGAAGTTATTTAATGCGCCCACTCATTTTTCTCTATGCTGATACATGTTCATCATGATTATCAGTTTCCCTTTTACATTTTGCTACATAAAGGCATTCATGGACACTGAAGAGATCATTATATATCAAATTTGCTTCCTTCTTTGGGTGTATAATTTTAATATTATGTCATTTTTGATTCAACACTATAGTATATGTAACTTACCCATTCTCTTATGAAACAAAGAAAGTTTTACAATGCTGAACCTAAGGATCTATAGAAATTATTGGTTAAAACATATATTAAGAAAGATGCATTTAGAAGGTGTAAATAGCCCTGTGTTTCTGTTGACTGGGAAATTTAATGCACAAAAAACTTTTAAACTGCAGTTCTGTTGCAGATATATTCTCACAATACATACGGGAGAAAATGGTGCAGTTGAAACACTACCACTACTACCTGTTGCTTACTGCTGTTGCTGCTGTTGCTGCTGCTACTGCTACTACTAAAATTACTGCTAGCACCACCACCACCAAACCCACCACTACTGCTATGGCTAACACATAATAATATTCATCTCTGTCAGCACTGTTACAAAAATTAACTCAGAGCTCTGGACACCAAATCAGACATTAGTTCATGCAGTTCATATTTAAAGTTGGTAATCTATTGTCTTTGATTTGGGCAAGTCATTGAAATTATTTGAGAGAAATCTTCCTTATTTATATAATCTCAAAAGTTTTATAACAATTAAATGAGATAAAGCACATGAAAGTGCTTTCTGAAATGTACACATTTAATTATTATATACATTTAATTATTTATACAATGCTCTAAGTAAATGCTTACCGTTGGGGTTATTAACTTTAATTAATAGTAAGGAAAGTTACACTCATGATAATTGGAAAGTCATATACTAATCATATAATTTGTCCTGCAATAATCAGTTATGAACAGAAATGTCTACCATTTCTGTCTTCAAGTGTATTTATTTTTCACTCACTAAAGTGGTTAAACAATCACTCTGAAAATATATAGAATAACTACTATTATTTCAGTAACTTCTACACATGTGTGGCATATTTGAATTTCCATCTCTACCAGTATACTCAAAGTCGACATTTGGTGTAACGGATCCCTGAGTTTCTTCAATATGTTTCACATCTAGCCACATGAAATGAATAGCTCTGTTCCGTAATTAATGATGTAATATACTCCTTTTAAATAAGGATTTTATCAGCCTATATAACTAATGACAGCATCACCTAAATGACCAGTTGGCATCATTAAATTTACCAACTACTGTGCTATCATCAATTCCAATTAAATCCTAAGCATGTTTCTCATCAACATGTAAACACATTTTCTAATTGGGAAGTACCATCATGAGTAAATTTAATGGTGCCAAGTTGACCATTTAAGAGATTTAGTATAGTGAGAAATCATTTGGCTTTGAAGGTAGTATTCCTTTTTCTATCCCTCACATTTGTTGCACTTGGGAATATCCATTTGATAAAGATGGTTAGAGAAACTAATACTGGCCTCATATAAAGCAAGTTTACTACATTTAGCAGTGATCATAGGTATCTTTTGGGATGGTGTGTTAGCATAGCAGCTGAATTGAAGTTATGAAACCCCCAAAGGAGATACTAGATAGTCAGCACATGTAGGTGGGACAAATAAAATTATAAGGAGTTTGACTGAGCTGATCCTGGAGAAATTTTTTCCCCATGAAGTATCAAAAAAAAATTTGGATAGCCATCCAGCCTTTTCTTATTTGCTTGTTTACCTTCAGCACCTAGAATACTGTCAAACACATAGGAGAGGTTTGTTGAATGAATGAACCACAGAAGTAGCTCAGTGACAGTATCATTTTCTTGTTTGGACATCTAAGCAGAGGATTTTCAATGAAAATAACAGCATCTAATACTTACTGAGCTAATTATGTTCTGAGGACTGGAAGAAGAACTTTTCACATGTCTTATACTTTGATGCTCACAATAATCAAAAATGGAATCAGCCAGGATTTTGGACAGAAACTATTTCATATATATATATTGTGTTCATCACAAACTTTATTATTCCCATATCCAGTTACAGGAATTATGAACCAAGTAGTTTAGGTAACTTGCTCACGATCATAGAGCTAGCATGCAGTGAAGCAGGGATTCAAATCTAGGTGTATTCATAGATTAATATACTAGGATAAGCAGTAGAAAGAAAAACATGAACATTTCAAAATTTCAGGGGCTTATATTAACAAATGGTAAGTTGTCTTCCTCATTCTGGAATAGCCACAGCCTGGAGTATTTGGGTCACAGTGGAGAGGAAAAAAGAATAGCTTATGGATCACAGTCATACAGATCATGATGTGAGTCACAGAAGTCCACAAAAATGGTATTTTCGGAGAGGGATACTTCAGTTGTGAGGGAAAAGGGGGCTCCTGGTTAGAAACATCAATGATTTTCCATTGACCAGGATAATTATTTTTCATCCTTCATATATTTGCCAAGACATATTATCTCCTTCTTGACTGTCAGAACTAGACTACATACCTCTTCTATTGTTCTTGTACTTATGTCCATCATGATAAACAAAAATATATTCTACTTGCTTGTTGCTATCTGTATGCCTTACAAACTAAGTTCCTTGAGGGCAGAGACTTTACTTTGATAATATAATAGCACAAAGACTGGCACAAAATATAATGATAATAGAAATTGATCTTCATTTAAATTGGATATATATTGTAGGCACTGTGCTAATAAATTTTTATGTGGATTATCACAGTTATTCCTGATAATAACTTTGAATAAGTTACTATTATTATCACCATTTTACATAGAGGAAAATTTGAGACTTTGAGAGGGCATGAAGCTCAAGGTTATGACTAAAGTGTGTTAGAGCTGGCATTTGAATGCAAACAGCCTGACATTAGAGTGTTTTTGGGGGGTTTGTGGTTTTTTTTTTGCGGTACGTGGGCCTCTCACTGTTGTGGCCTCTCCCGTTGCGGAGCACAGGCTCCGGACGCGCAGGCTCAGCAGCCATGGCTCACGGGCCCAGCTGCTCCGCGGCAGGAACCTGTGTCCCCCGCATCGGCAGGCGGACTCCCAACCACTGCGCCAACAGGGAAGCCCTAGAGTGTTTATTTTTAATACGATGCTAAAACGGCATTCTTTCAGCTTTAAGAAACATGAAAATTATATGACATAAATCTGAAATATTTCATTTTGTTTTATGAAAGCTTTAATCATGAAAATTTATTGTTTATTCAAAGAAGAGAACTTGATTAGCTCTAAAAAATGTTGGCTAATGGCATCTGTGTAGACAAAATGAAGAAAGAAAACAATTATTTGCAAAATGTAGAAGAGGAAAACAAAGTAACATGGAAAGCAGTTACTTTTTTTTTTAAAGTTTAACTATGTCAGTCACTGTGCTGGAAATTTAAACATATATTATTTCCCCTAATCTTCCCAACAGAACGGTTTAACTAAATGATGGCTAAATTGATGCTGAGGTAGACATAGTAATGAGTCTAAAACAAGAGTTTTTAAAAGATGCCATTGTTATTATAATCATAATGTATTCACTATGCCATACTAGTTATGGAAGTATAAGATACATTTGTATGCAGAGCTCAAATGGACTAGATAATTTCACTTTATAACCAGAATGTTAGGTAACAAAAGCAGATAGTAAGTCTTACTGTGTTTTGGCCAAAATATTTTATAGATAATGTGTATATATCCATAATCATGTATTTAGAAGCTCTATTTATTAAAGAGTTAAAGTATTAATAGATATGTTTGCAGTGACAATGATCATTCATCTCCAGGTATAGGCATAGCAAAAATCTTAACATTTTATCTCACTTAAATTGTAAACATATGAGATAGTTATCATAAGATAACTGTGACTACAGACAAAATAATTTGGATGAATAACCCATACATCATGAAATATACTAACACTAGTTTTGATGCATAAATAAATTCCTCTCTTGGAATGTTCTATGGCATTGCTATAAATTTACAACTCCTTTTCAATTCACCATTATCAGATAATGAAATCAAACTAACTGGATCTTTGGATTATTTTGGTAACATTTTACCACAATGATGTTGAAAATTTTGTAGAAGCTTTTAAAATTGATTTAATTTAATTGGAGGTATTAAAATTAGAATTCAGTTTTTTCAATTGATAAGATATATTGAAACAGAAAGATTTATGTTGTTTTATTATGCTAGATAGATTTATGATGCTAGATACATCTAGCACACAATTTTAAAATGAAAAAGGAAGGTGAATCATATTTTTACTGAATACTGTATATTATGAAAAAATATATAGATAATATTTAGATCCAGGGGCATAAGTTGATCATTCAAACATAATATGTGGCCCATACCTATCCAGATATCTTGTGGCTGGTTTGAAAATTCCACAAATATTGATTTTCCTAGTCTTTAAAAAAAATTCAGAATCTATTAAAACTCTTGTGGTGGAATTGCCAAAAGCTTTCTATAGCTTTTGATATTAAAATATCCTAAACTTTATACTTTAATACATGTCCTATTTACATCTACAAGTTGTCCGATTATTGCGTAACACAAATGCCATAATACCAGACACGTCTTGACAAATGCTAAGCCTCAGAAGTTTTGTTTCTACCCATTGTTGGTTTCACAAGGCAATGTACACTCAAAGTTTTGTTCAGATTAAATATTGTCACTGTTCTATTTTATAAAAATAAAACAGTGCCAACTACTAACAGCTATCGATACTTTTAGGGTTAGGCCCCTCTCATAAGAACATAACACTACAGTTTTTTTTTTTTTAATTGTTAATCCAGATGAATCTTTATTTTTCTTGTTCCAAACAAATCTGATGCAATATAGAGAACTTCTCCCCAGAAAAAAATACAAAACCTGTGCAGACACACAAAATTTATATACAAGCTTGGGGGTTTTCAAGGCTCTGTGAAGTCCACTCATATTCCTCATCCACTTGGTGGAATCTAGAGGGATCCACCTGGGGCAGCACAAGCCTGGACTTTGGAGTCAGGCTGACTTGGTTTGTTTTTTTTTTACATCTTTATTGGAGTATAATTGCTTTACAGTGGTGTGTTAGTTTCTGCTTTATAACAAAGTGAATCAGTTATACATATACATATGTTCCCATATCTCTTCCCTCTTGCGTCTCCCTCCCTCCCACCCTCCCTATCCCACCCCTCCAGGCGGTCACAAAGCACCGAGCTGATCTCCCTGTGCTATGCGGCTGCTTCCCACTAGCTATCTACCTTACGTTTGGTAGTATATATATGTCCATGCCTCTCTCTCGCTTTGTCACAGCTTACCCTTCCCCCTCCCCATATCCTCAAGTCCATTCTCTAGTAGGTCTGTGTCTTTATTCCTGTCTTACCCCTACGTTCTTCATGACACTTTTTTTTCTTAAATTCCATATATATGTGTTAGCATACGGCATTTGTCTTTCTCTTTCTGACTTACTTCACTCTGTATGACAGACTCTAGGTCTATCCACCTCATTACAAATAGCTCAATTTCATTTCTTTTTATGGCTGAGTAATATTCCATTGTATATATGTGCCACATCTTCTTTATCCATTCAACTGTTGATGGACACTTAGGTTGTTTCCATCTCTGGGCTATTGTAAATAGAGCTGCAATGAACATTTTGGTACATGACTCTTTTTGAATTATGGTTTTCTCAGGGTATATGCCCAGTAGTGGGATTGCTGGGTCATATGGTAGTTCTATTTGTAGTTTTTTCAGGAACCTCCATACTGTTCTCCACAGTGGCTGTATCAATTTACATTCCCACCAACAGTGCAAGAGGGTTCCCTTTTCTCCACACCCTCTCCAGCATTTATTGTTTCTAGAATTTTTGATGATGGCCATTCTGACTGGTGTGAGATGATATCTCATTGTAGTTTTGATTTGCATTTCTCTAATGATTAATGAAGTTGAGCATTCTTTCATGTGTTTGTTGGCAGTCTGTATATCTCTTTGGAGAAATGTCTATTTAGGTCTTCTGCCCATTTTTGGATTGGGTTGCTTGTTTTTTTGTTATTGAGCTGCATGAGCTGCTTATAAATTTTGGAGATTAATCCTTTGTCAGTTGCTTCATTTGCAAATATTTTCTCCCATTCTGAGGGTTGTCTTTTGGTCTTGTTTATGGTTTCCTTTGCTGTGCAAAAGCTTTGAAATTTCATTAGGTCCCATTTGTTTATTTTTGTTTTTATTTCCATTTCTCTGGGAGGTGGGTCAGAAAGGATCTTGTGATTTATGTCATAGAGTGTTCTGCCTATGTTTTCATCTAAGAGTTTGATAGTTTCTGGCCTTACATTTAGGTCTTTAATCCATTTTGAGCTTATTTTTGTGTATGGTGTTAGGGAGTGATCTAATCTCATACTTTTACACGTACCTGTCCAGTTTTCCCAGCACCACTTATTGAAGAGGAACACTACAGTTCTTACTTTTAAAAATAACTGTCATGGATATAGAAAACTCTCTGCCTTCCTTTGTAAATAGACTCTGAGTTCCTAATGGCCTAACCTTGGTTTATATAAGGACTCTCAGTTTCAGATGCTTCCATAAGACTGGCAGGTAATGGTAATAAACAAGTGAAATGGCCAGGTATTAGAGAACATGGGGAAAGGGGAGTAAGTGTGGGTGACCATAGCAAATTGAAAAGCTACTTATTTGTTAAAAAGGGCATGCTGTCATTCTACTGCAGTCAATTCTGTTATTGAAAGAATTTGGAAATGTACATTATCTGTGAACTTCCTTGATTTTTCTAATACCGAGTATAACTCACAAGGCATTACCTATGGGCCACTAGTTGACAAACCTTGGGTTATATCCCATCAGTTAATGAGAAAGGTAGAAACATACCTCATTGTCACCCCTAATTGAATCCACAGTTTGGAAACTAGAGGCAAAAAGGAACATGGAAGGGGCAAAAGGAGACACAATCACTTTCTTATTTCATCATGTTAGCATGATTTGATATTTTATTGAACTGTCTGCAATTAAATTAAAATCTCAGAGAATGTGCTGTTTTAAAAAAATAAGTGATTAATGCCTGGGCATCTTGCAAGGACTAGTCTTTTTAACTCTTTTAAAGGGATTTTTGTTCATGTGGTTGAATTTCATGGTCAGTTTCCTCCTCCACTGAGTCATCATTTTTGGGACAATTTAGAAAAGAAACAGCCCCTGAGAGGACTTCTAACCTATGGTTGGACTTAGGATGGTCAACTTAGGGACAGAACCTAAATAGAATATAACCTTCCTATAGGCTTTTGTCTAATTAGAGCAGCAAATTCAGTTTACCATTTTGCTGCCTTGGGAGCAAACAGTGCTATCCCAATATAGAATGAGCATATTTATTGAGTGTGTGATAAAGGGATGCAGCTTCTGGGGTATATATTTTCTCTGTTCATAAAGTTGATTGTAGCACATTCAACTGGTTATCCTGGAGAACCATGGAAGACTGAAGTATTCAATAGCTTCAGTGTACTAAGAAACTTAGACAATTAAAAGATTTAAAGTCACATTCCAGAGACAGCTATGCTTTTTCAACTGTAAAGGCAATTTTAACGATACTAACACTAAGATTATTTCATTTAGTTAGGCTTTGGAGATTTGCTTTTTCTTAATGCATGGTATATTGAGTCAAAAAAACAACTGGAAAGAGAAAGAAAGAAAAAAGAAAAGAAAGAGAAAGAGAAAGGAAGGGAGGGAGGAAGGAAGGGAAGAAGAGAGAGAGAATAGGAGAGAAAAAAGAATGCAGGAAATAGAAGAAAGAAAGGGTAAGTAGAAAGATGGAATGAAGACTGAGTAATTCGTCACATAATTTTATTGAGCTAGTATTTATTGAGAAAGTGTTCCTTATAAAGTGCTCTGTTAGGCATGATTTAGTGTTATCCTGTAAGATTCCCTGTTATGGAATGACTACACCTAAGTTATAGGATGAACTTTTAAGCAATAATGATTATCTCAGTGTGGGTCAAGCTATGTAGATTATCTGGGGACTCCTATTGTGAAAGTAATGTATAAACCCAGAACCTGTCACTGATATGTATTTCTATGGAATGGAAAAACATATATAATCTTATCTTAGTAGGAGTGAAAATTTATTATACTACCACTAAGAAAATCTTATTGGTAGTGGAGACTATAAAATACAAATAATTAGCCAAATAATGGGCCCAAAATATTCTTTTCATAAATGCATTATCATAGAAATTGATTATATTTCAATTTCTCATTTTTCCAGACCCATAAAAAGAACACAAATAATTCTAACATATATAGACATTGAAATTTTTTCTTCATGCATTTAGGTATGATGAGTATAAATGGTGTCAAAAATAATACCCAATATCAATGTTTAATACTAGAGTCTTCTTTATTGATAATGCTTTGAAGACATAATGAGAACAGTACATGCCTTGTGATTACTGTAAGGTCACATGGACCTGGTTTTTGTCTGTCATGTAGCTGTCATGATGATGTGTTAAAACAGCTTAGGGCTGCACCGGACAGACTTAAAATTTTAAAAACATCATTGAAGTTTTATATTTTTGAAGCTCTCGCTTTATAATTTCAACAGTAATTGGATATTGTTAGGACTGGAATGTTAAAGTAGCATTTATTAGAATTAGTTTTGAGTGCACTACCATTTTGTGTTATTAAAAGATGAAACATAATTCAGAAATTGTTGGTCAAATAATTCTTTTTCTTTTCAGTTTCTTTCCTAGTCTTGACATATTATCAAATGCTTTATGTGGCTATTTAAAACATGATGTAGCATTATTGACTTCTAAACACATTTTTTCTCTGGGATCATAAAGCAAACACATGTACATATTTCAAGGTGCATTGGCTATTAAGTTGAACATGTTTTATTACAAATTGGTTATAAACTGAGACCAAGTACCTCTGCTAGAGCATGTATTTTTATCAGGCTGTATATTACTGTTTAAATACATGATCTGTGGAGCTTGGTAAAACAGAAGTCATGCAGCCTACAATAGAGTGGTCTCCAAAGTTTTTACTCATGTATTACTATCAATAAATTGCTTTAGCACACTCACACACACAAACACACATATCAAATTTTCATATATGTATATATATCCACTATTATACCAGTGTATAAAATATAGACATCATAAACCATATATAAAATTAGGAATTTAAAACGATTATGCCATATGTGAAATATCATTTTCTTGAATTAATTTAACTTAATTAAGGTAAAGACCTTTCTTTCCCTGATTAGATATGATGATATATGTGTCATTTTGTAAAACTTGTTTGTTATTTTATGGTACAGTTTTTCAAAGATTTAGTCCAAATTTAGTTAGTTCTATATCTGGTTTTAATGGCTGTCATAACTAAAAAAATCATTTCACAAAAATAACAGATGCAAATGGAGGAAATTCATCCCGCATTGTGAGTGCTAAATCAATTTAATTCCATCCTCCAGTTATGCAAAAGTTTTTGTCAAAATTTGGTTAACACTTTTCTTGAAATTAAATTGTAGGGCTTATAATTTGAAGGCAATGAATTTAATTTTTTTAATAAATGAATTAAAAACTTAATGACACTCATTCTTTGAAGATTTGTTATACAAGATAGGATATTTTGTTTCTATTTTTCTGTGCTTGAAGATTGAAGAGATCTTGCAATTAATACAAAATATTTTCGAGAATAAAACTGTGTAACAATCAAAATATGTCCAAATATTTTTTTCAAAGTTTCCCCTATATCTCATGTTAAGCACAACTAAAACCCCTAGATATTACCTATAAAATAAGCATAAGACTCTTGAAGGTGGAGAGAAGATGGACTGGCTAGAAACTTGAAGAACAGCACAATAAAATTTCCTGGGTTTTTTTGGTTGTTTTTTTTTTTTTTTGCTCATATATTCAAGACTTAACCTGGAAGAAGCTGGCAATCTGGAAATACCAGTGACTGCAAATAACCTCTTTGCCGAAGTCCTGTTCTTTTTAGCAAGGGGATCAAGAAAGGGGCCGGCTAGCAAGACAGAAAACCTTTAGACAGAAACAGCCCTACTCCAGTCAAACACCACAGAAAACATTGTGTTAGCACCCCCATTAATGCCAAGCAAAGTGGGAAGCCTAGACTTCTACCTTGTGAGGCTATAACAGGGTGCCCAACACCCCCATCATGCAGGTAGAAAGAAGGCTAAGTATGGAGCTAGAGTTTCAGTCATGCAGTTATGAGGTCATTCCCTCATATTGTCTCTGGAGAACTTGTGGGGATCCTGGTCCCCAGGGGTACCCCACCTGGCAGTACCAAGGAGTGATACCAAAGATAGTGGAAGGTGATGACATGCATTGTGGACCAGTGATAATGAGACCACCCCCACAACAGTGTCAGAGGAGACCATGTAGGAAACTAGAATATCTTTTTCCACTCAGCAATAACAATGAGACCTTACACTGGGTATCAGCAGAGGTTGAATGGGGAACAAAGACTTGTGTTTGTGCCCAGTGGTAACAAGGCAGTGTCAGAAAAAGCCAACTACAACAGAAGGCTTAAGAAAGATCCAGAATCTCAAAACATAACATTAAAATGTTCAGGTTTCAATTTAAAAAATCACTCATCATACCAAGAATCAGAAAGATCTCAAACTGAATGATAAAGATAATAAATGGATGCCCAAACTGAGATGACAGAGATGTTAGAATTACCTGACAAAGATTTTAAAGCAGCCATTCTTCAACAAGCAATTACCAACACCCTTGAAAAAAATGAAAAGATAGAAAGTTTTTGGGAAAAAGTTTCAGCAAAGAAATAGAAGATATAAGGAAAAGTCAAATGAGAATATTAGAACAGAAAAATACAATAATTGAAAATAAAAGCTCAGTGGATGGGCTCAACAACATAATAGAGAGATTGGGGAAAGAATCAGTGAGCTGGAAGATAAACAATTGAAACTACCCAAGATGAAGAACAGAGAGAAAATACACTGAAAAGAAAAACACGGAACCTCATGGACCTGTGTCTTTGGAGTCCCAGAAGGAGAGGAGAAATAAGGAGAGTCTGAAAAAGTACTAGAAGAAATAATGGCAGAAAACATCCCAAATTTGGAAAGAGAGATAAATCTGTAGATTCAAGAAGGTAAGAAATTCCCAACATGATAAAACCAAACAAATCTGCATCAAGACACATCATAATGAAACTTCTGAAAGCTAAAGACAAAGACATTCTGAAAGCAACCAGGCAAAAATCACACATTATAGAGGAAAACACAATTAGAAAGACAGTGGATTTCTCATCAGAAATCAGGGAAACCAGAAGGAAATGGCACAATATAGTTCAGGGCTGAAAGGAAAGGACAATCAGTCTAGAATGCTATTATGCCCAAGGCAAATATCCCTTTAGGAATGAAGTGGAAATCATGACCCTCTCAGTGAAAATAGTTTTTCTCCAGGAGACCTACTCTAAATGAATAATTTTTAAATTTTTCTAAATAAAAAGGAAAAAACAAAAGAAGAAGCCTTGGAATATCAGGAAAGGAAGAAGCAAAAATCAAGGTAAATGCAGTAAGTTTTTGATCTCTTCTTGAGCTTTCTAAGTTTGAGCAATAATTTAAACACTGTTTAATATGGTTCAAAATACATGGAGAGAATATTTAAGATATTTGCACTAAAAATGGGGAAGGGCAAAGTGATGTAAAGAAAGATAAAATTTCTGTACTTCACTAGGACTGGTAAAATGATG